>NC_054598.1:30120929-30434054 GCF_004785595.1 Juglans microcarpa x Juglans regia | reverse complement strand
CTTCTTCTATCAGCCAATCATCAATATCTGCAAATGAAAAATGAAATAATTTAAGATGAAGAATAAATTGCTCTTCATAAGTTGCTTCGACCAGTTTATTGTATTTTACATTATTTTGATCAAATATCGTATATACAAGAAATTAGTTTATCACAACTAATTAACTCTCGAATACTGTGTGTAATTTGGATCTTTCAACTTTGGCTTAAAAATGTCTCTAGCCAGTTAGAACAACACCCATTAACTCCGATTATCAACATCCATTAACTCTGATTAAGCAGAGGCTTAGAGCCCACAAGCCACGGAAATCAATACTCATTAACTCCGATTATCAACAAATACAGAATCCATAAAAACCCAAACCATTATCAACCAAGTGATTACCCCATCCATTCCCCACGCACAGAATCATAGTTACAGGGAGGGAGGGAGGGAGAGAGAGAGAGAGAGAGTACCTAAACAAGTGAACAATGCCCTAGAGGGAAAGGCCGACGGAGACAGGGATGCAGCGGCCGAGATGCAGTGACCGAGATGCGGCGAGGACGAGCGGCGGATGGTTATGGGGTCACGGCTCACAGGGTCACGGTGATGGAGGCAGGGGTTAGGGTTTATGTATTTTCGCAGAGCAACGAGACAGAGAGAGAGAGAGCGAGAGAGACACAGGGGGGAAGAATATAACTGGTTTTTATTAAAAAAATAAAGATCTGGGTACCTGGGTTTTAAACCCGTACCCGGATCGGATTGGTCCGGGTTTTCAAACCCGGGTTCCGGCCCGGGTTTCATCTGAGCTGAAACTCGGAACCGGAACCCGATTTTTTGGGTTCCGAAGCTGGCCGGGAAAAAACCCGGCCCGGATGAATAGTCCTACATGAAACTCTGCTCGTGTTCGTGTCGTCTGCTTCTTTTTTCTTCTTCTGCTCTGTAATTTTTTTTTTTTTTCATTGGTGCCTTCTATCCTGTGTTCGGTTGGTAGAAGATAGATTTTTTTTTTTATATATATTTTCAACTTTCCAAATTGCCTGGTGGTAGGTAGAGCCATCAAGGTTTTTTTTTTTTTTTTTTTTTTTTTTTTTTTTTAATCTTCATCCAACGTCCATGATTCTTGAATTTCAACCTTTCCAAAAATTGTGTTCCCAGTTCCGCATTCAGCCACTTCAAATTCTCTGTTATCTAATCTTATGCCCGAATATCAACTTCAAAATTTGCTTCTTGTATTTCAATCTGCCTTTTAACTGGTCCTCATTTCTTCTACTTTTTAAAAATTCAACTTAATGTTTTATCTCCAAATAGCTCAATGACCAGCTCTCATATTCGAATAAATATTTATTTAAATGAGAGAGAGTCCCTAGACGAGATAGGCTTCTAAAATTTAGATCTTCTTTTTCTTTAAATATGAAATAAATTTAAATGATGACAATGAAGTCTAAAATCAACAAAAATAAATAAAATTAGACTAAAGTTTAAAGTTAAGAAGTGATAAAATATAAGAAATTATGTAAATCATCACTAACAAATGGAACTACAATTGTGTCGTTAACTAATTTTTTTGAAGTATATGTCAGATATGGCTTGGGCCTTCATTAGAGTAGTTTATATGGTATCCTCTAAGTATCAAACGATCCTGACGAAGATGTCGAAAATTTAAGGAGGATATTGTAATACCTCATATTAAGTGATAAGACAAAGCATCACTAGCAGCAGGACAATTTCAAATAATATTTTAAAATTCAAAGTGATAAGATATTGATTTTTTCAAAAATTTTATCATTAAATTCCAAAGTAGTATTTAAGATATGTAGAAACTCATTTAATATATAACCTTGAAAACTTGGAGGATGCTCAATCACCTAAGTTCAAATGCACCAAAGAAATCAAATACTTTTAAAGGTAATGAAATTTACAAGGGAGGAGATTTTTTTTTTTTTTTTTATAATTTTCAAATTTAAAGAGGGCAGACACGGATGAATTCATGTGGTGTGGGCCGTGGCGCACTGGCGGCGAGTGAAACAACCGCTGGTTGAGGAATGGGCCGAGGCCGAAAGTTATGCGTATAGTACGGATCACTCATGCTTGTAAACTAAAGAAACCCTCTCAACGGCTGGGCCCATAAATCAAAATATACCACACCAGGCCCAACACATTAGGTTCTAATTCTCGAAGGGAAGCATTTTAGGGTTTCTGCGTTTTTTTATAGACAGACTCGTCACAGCTATATAAAGTCACCAGTCATTTTTGTATTTAGGGTTTTGGTGCCTCCATTTTCTTCGCTTCGCCTAGACTCAGAATACAGCGAAAATGAAGACCATTCTCTCGTCGGAGACTATGGATATCCCAGACGGCGTAAAAATCAAGATAAACGCCAAGATCATCGAGGTGGAGGGTCCGCGCGGTAAACTCATCCGCAACTTCAAACACCTCAATCTAGACTTTGATCTCATCACTGACGAGGACACTGGCAAGCGAAAGCTGAAGATTGAGGCCTGGTTTGGATCCCGGAAGACCTCGGCGTCGATCCGTACTGCTCTCAGCCACGTCGAGAACCTCATCACCGGCGTCACCAAGGGCTACCGCTACAAGATGAGGTTCGTGTACGCTCACTTCCCCATCAACGCTAGCATCACCAACGCTAACAAGTCCATCGAGATCCGTAATTTTTTGGGTGAAAAGAAGGTACCTTTTCGGCAATTGTGAAATGGATTTTTCTTCTTTTGAGGTTCTGTCTTTTGCTTCGTTTGGATTTTGATGCTTGTTTATTGTTTTTTTTTTTTTTTTTCCTGTCATCTGTCTTGTTTATATACGAATTGTGGTTTGATCTGTGAGAATTAGTAACGATATTCGAACCTTAGCTCATTATTTAGTTGAATTTATTAGATTGTTGGTGTAAATTGATTCTTTACTGGAAGGTTCCTAACTGGAAGAGTTATTTCATAGTTTACCCGTTCCATGATAGATCTTATATTGTTTATTCTGTTAGTCTTGTTAATTTGGGTTCCTTTTTACTCCGTGCCTTTTCTGAAAATTTGTTTAGGATATGGTGGCACTGGATACTCCACTTTCCCTTTTTAAATATCACTGATACCATATTACTTCATTTTTTTTTTATTTGTACTGATGCTATATTACCTCGTGAAGCGGAATGGTAATAGAATAAAGTAGACGAAGTCAGTTTTTCATTTGGTGACTCATTGTTGCATCCTTTGGATAACGCTTTTATCAAGCGTAGATGCCTGCTTATTTGCACACAAAACACAAGAAAAGGATTGGAAGGGGGGCGGGATAAAAATAGAGTAGTTGGTATTGTTTAAACTGTTTTCTTGTTTCATATTGGTTGCCATTTGTTTGCACTGTGGTGGCTATTGTGGAAATTGTTACTACTCAGGGTGTATCTATCTTGCAAGTGTTGTAGAGCATATATATTGAGAGTTTTTTTGTTTTTGATGTTGCTAGGGGATTTAGATTCAAGTACATTGATGTTAAACTTTAGCTTATTCAATAGTGAAATGAGGACTTCATTGGACATTGTATTTTTTGGTTGTTAGGTAAGAAAAGTTGACATGCTTGATGGAGTGTCCATTCTCCGTTCCGAAAAGGTCAAGGATGAACTAGTTTTAGACGGGAATGACATTGAACTCGTTTCTCGGTCCTGTGCCTTGATAAACCAGGTGTCTCTCTCTCTCCCCAAATGCGAACAATCATTTTTATACTATGTTGCTTGCACTTGCTGATCTGCCGTCTGTTTTGGGTTTGCAGAAATGTCATGTGAAGAACAAGGATATCCGAAAGTTTCTTGATGGTATCTATGTCAGTGAGAAGGGAACCATCCTTGAGGAGGAGTAATTGCCAGTGGGATAGAAATATTGTCTTAGTTTTTTGATTTGGTTTTTCTCTTTTACGCTTTTTGTTCGCATTTTATAAACTTTTGAGCATAACATTATGAGCTTTGTTGGAATTTGACTTGGAATTTTGTATTGTCGAAATTACCGGTGGTTAATTAAGCCGATATGTGCTTCAAAATCAGTTTAGTTTATTTATCCTCCGTAATTTTGTTAAATTGAAATCATAGTTGTTGTGTTCAACTTGAATATTGTAAAATAGGTTGGTTCTCTTCGAGACTTGGGAAGTCTGGTGCTTTCCTTCACAAAACTTTTCATCTCATCTAATCTAATTACCACAATTTTTTCAAATTTTAAAACAAAAATAATATTAAAAATATTTTATTAAACTTTTAATTTTTATCTCAATTCATACCATTTGAGTATCAGGAAGAATGTGCTTTTCAGTCATTTATCTTTAAAATTGTGGTGAAATATCAAAATTGCCCCTACCAGATCCCTCCATTAGCAGAGCCAACTCCAACAACGTCACCCACGTTCGAGCTCCGTCTGCCACAGTAGAGGACTGATTTAGGCTGGTGAGAGATGGGGCAGTATCGTTGGTGGCGTCTAAGCTTCTTCTCTCATTAAAGCTTTTGGTTGAAACCTGATGATCAGTGGTGGTTGAGTCTGATGCCATGTGGGGGGCCATGGCTGATGGAAATTTCTTCAGCTTCTTCTTCAGGTGGGTGTTCCAATAGTTTTTTACATCATTATCTGTTCTTTGTGGGAGGTAGGAAGCTATGGCTGCCCACCTGATCAACCCAAATTTGGAAACTCAGATATACAGACTACCAATTCCAGGAAAACAAGTAATTGAGAGGAAAAAAGAACAAGGAAAGAAAGGACAAGATAATGTTTTGCAAAACCAAATAAAAATTGAAAAAAAGGACATGAGGGAGTTGAATTTGTCTGTAGTTGAGTTTTTTCTTTCCTCTTTTTTTTTTTTTTTTTTTTTTCTGAAAATAAAAGAATACAGAGGAAATTGCTTGAAAAAAATTGTAATGTTTGAAGATTACTTGTTACCCAGAAAAGCCTGCAAATGGATTATCGTCCCTTCTTCATGGGGAGTGAAGTTCCCTCTTTTGATTCCAGGTCTGAGGTGGTTAGTCTATCTAAGCCTGCAACTTTTGCTGCACCTCAGTAACCGTCTTTGTGGACAAAAAGAGAAGGATCCATCAGTGCATTCAGTCTCAAAAAGAAAAAACGTTGAAAAAAAAAAAAAGCAAATCCCGTTCAAGTTCATGGAACCCCCTATGGAAGTGTACCGATTTAAGAACATCTCGAATACAGAAGATTCAAAAGCATGAAGAATCTTGATCTATATTATTTCCACATACCAGTATTGGTAGGCACTGATCTCCAATTTCCTCGACCATGTTCTTGAATGACGTCAGATTGAGGACGTCAGATTTTAGAGAGACAGAGAAAGAGAGCCCACCTTCGAGCAGTGCCAGGGCAAGGGGAATTTGGGGGAGGGAGGCGAGTCGTAGCAGTGCTTATTCAGTCATTTGAGGGAGACGAGTCGTAGCAGTGCTCATTTGGGGGGATGGATGAAACAGAATCGTTTTATTAGGTGAAGTTCCGTTTCATTAAGTATGCATGGGAGGCTTGAATAATGACTGCACGTAGAATTATTCTAACCCCATCCTCCCCCTCCCTTGTTGAGGTAATATAAGATCTAGTTTGGATTTAGAGATAAAACAATATAATTTTATATAAAAATTAAATAAAATATTATTATAATATTATTTTTTAATATTATTATTATTTTAAAATTTGAAAAAGTTGAATTGTTTATTATATTTTATATAAAAATTTAGAAAAATTATAATAATGAGATGAAATAAATGAAAGAAATTCTGAATTCAAATAGGGCCTAAGTCTAAATAATTTTGAAAATAATGACAAAAATTTAGAATTTATAATCGGCTCAATCTTTATATAACTCAGATCTCTGCGATTTATTTCAAGTCAACTAAACAAGAAAATTACTGTCAAAATATTTATAAATTAAGTAATAAAAGTAAAATTATTTTATCAAAATATTATCATTTTAAGAACTCGTTTTAGGTTTCGTTTGGATCCATAACTACTCTCAATTCATCTTAACTCATCATTACAATTTTTTTAAATTTTAACACAAAATATAATAAATAATTCAACTTTTTCAAATTTTAAGATAATAATAATATTAAAAAATAATATTCTAACAATATTTTATCATCTCAACTCAACTCACTTCAATATCTAAACGTAACCTTACAAGTTACAACTCCTCTTTGTTGATTGTTGTGTTTAAAAAAGATGACTCATTAATTTTTAATGTTTTAATATTTCCTCTCATACGGGCTTATTCATCATTTTATATTTTATCTTTATTTTTTGACTTTTTTAGTGTTATTTATTTATTTATTAAGGATGTTTCTATTAAATTCTTGGTGGGATGCACTGTAGACTTTTGACTAGTTTAACAAGGTGATTGTCAAAATTGAAAATTTGAAGATGGTTGGTGACTTTTTTTTTTTTTTTCAATTTACCAACTGACATTCATCTTATCTTAAGGGATCATATCATTTGTGCAATTTCACTCCAACAAATTTTATCCACGACTTTTTCATCTTTTTTTAATGAAAAAATATATTTACAATTATAAATTATATAATCGTCATGTAATCATTTTAAAAAAATAAAAAAAAATATAAAACTTATATAAATAATAATAATTTTTTAATAATAGACTTCATTCTTTTTCAAAATAATTACACGATATTTATATATTTCACAATTATATATAAAATTATTTTTTTTTGATATAAAAAGAACATCTATTTGAAAAAGATAGCTCGAATGGTTTATATATTTATCTTGCGGAGTTTTACCTGGTCGGTTATAACTTATGAAATAAGATAAAAGTTGAAAAAAATATTATTAGAATATAATTTTTAATATTATTTTTGTTTTAAAATTAAAAAAAAATTAAATTATTTTTTATATTTTATTTAGAAATTTGAAAAAATTATAATAATAGCATAAAATGATATAAAATTAAATGGAATGAATTGTAAAAAAAGGGAAACAGCGATCCTGCAAAATTTTCAATAATAGCAAATGAATTTCGATTATCAAAGGGAAAAACCAACAGTCTTATGCCACTTTTGTTATGAGTGGGAATGCCAATATGGAAACAAATCATTCTCTTATCTTATCTTTAATTATCCTTTTCTGCTTCTAATCCGAATAAAGTAATAAACAAAGCATCTCATCTGTTGAAGATCTTTACCAGTGAAACAATCTCGACTGCTAGCCTATATACACACACACACACACACCCACCCCATCATTCTCAGTTTCTTTGAATGCATATATTCTCTGCTTTCTCACATTTCTTTATTGGTTTCACGGAAAGTTAAAGAAGAAAAGAAATGGAGCTTGATCTTTCTCCAAAATTTGCCCAGAGAGTGTATGGAGGCGATGGTGGTTCGTACTATGCGTGGTCCCCATTAGAGCTCCCCATGCTGCGTGAAGGCAATATTGGTGCAGCCAAGTTGGCCCTTGGAAAGAATGGTTTTGCTCTTCCTCGTTACTCTGACTCCGCTAAGGTTGCTTATGTCCTCCAAGGTATTTATATATATTTGGTATCTGATCTTTCATATTTTGATCTCTTTTTTTTCCTGTAGTTTTGTGGGTATCAATTTCTGGTTTCTGCTTAATCGTTTTTGCGTGTTCTGCTGTTGCCTGTTGTTGTTGTTGTTAGATTCATTGAATGTATTAGTAAACAGCTTGACGATTGCCTCTCTCTCTCTCTCTCTCTCTCTCTCTTTCCTGCGATCATGAATTTATTGAATAGATGGGTTTTTTGTTATGTAGAATAAGATGTCAATTTTTTTTTTTTTAAATCTTTTAAAAGTATTCTTCACTGAGTTTGTTGGTGAAATTTAATAAGGTTTGGAGAGGTTCTTTTGATGCGTCATGAAGTGCTTAGGGTTCTTTTGGAATATCATCTATCCGTGAAAAATAAAATACGTGGAATTTAACATAATACCACCATGACTTATATACCACTCAACCTTGAAGTGCTGCGCTAATCATTATTTGTTAGAGATCAGAATTTCCTAATGTTAGGGGATTATTATATGCAAGAACCACAGGCATTGGGCACCTAATACCCAAATACAGAAAAAAAAAAAAAAAAAAGAAAGCCCAAGTACTTTCGAAGTGTACATTTGATCACCCAAAACTTATAGACATTTATTGACCTTATTATTATATTGTGTCCATCTTTTATACTCTTTATCGTTTGTTATAATTTTTTTTCCCAACCTTTTCTTGGGGGCTGTTGCTTGAGATTGGTTATTTAATTGGATAAAAAGAAGTGCAATTAGATGGTTTGAATTACTACTGAAGAATCAGTTTTAGGCGTTTATATGTTGAACTGAATTATGATCTGTGTCCAGCTTGTAAGAATGACTTGATTATTTAGATTTTTAAACAGAGTAAAACTGAGCTATTGGGCATGTGCCAGAAAATTTTGAATTTTCTCTTGAATGTAGTTCAGGCAAATTCAGTTTTGTTAATGGCTTCTACCAAGACACAGACCATTGTTAGAATATGATCCCAATACCATTAGCTGCTCATGATATACAATACCATTTTTATTATAATTTAGATTATCTTTTTGGTTACTCTTCATTGATCTTTCTTTTCCCTAGGTAATGGTGTAGCTGGAATTGTTCTTCCTGAATCCGAAGAGAAGGTCATTGCAATAAAAAAGGGTGATGCCATTGCTCTTCCTTTTGGTGTCGTTACATGGTGGTACAACAAAGAGGATGCTGAGTTAGTTGTTCTTTTCTTGGGAGACACTTCTAAAGCTCACAAAGCTGGTGAGTTTACTGATTTTTTCTTGACGGGTTCCAACGGGATCTTCACTGGCTTCTCAACTGAGTTTGTTAGCCGAGCATGGGACTTGGATGAGAATGTTGTAAAGAGCCTCGTTGGAAAGCAATCGGGCAATGGGATTGTGAAGCTTGATGAGAACTTTAAAATGCCTGACCCAAATACGGAACATCGAGAGGGCATGGCACTGAATTGTGAGGAGGCTCCATTAGATGTGGACATTGAAAAAGGTGGAAGGGTTGTGGTCTTGAATACCAAGAACCTTCCTTTGGTTGGTGAAGTTGGACTTGGGGCTGACCTTGTTAGGTTGGACGGGAGTGCCATGTGCTCTCCTGGATTCTCTTGTGATTCGGCATTGCAGGTAACTTATATTGTTAGGGGTAGTGGCCGTGTTCAAGTTGTTGGTGTTGATGGTCGCAGGGTCTTGGAAACTACTGTTAAGGCAGGGAGTTTATTCATTGTGCCAAGGTTTTTTGTTGTTTCGAAGATTGCTGCCCCTGATGGTTTGGAGTGGTTCTCTATCATCACCACCCCCAAGTAAGAATTTTTCCACTTTCTTAGCCGTAATATCACATTTCTGTGAGAATACTCATATATATCTAATGAATTTTGTAGTGCACTTCTTTTTGGCCATTTACCTGATCTCTGTTGAAGCAATGATTATCATCAAGACAGAACTAGTCGTGGCAATGGCCATATCATGAATAATTTTCTGTACTGAATTTTTTGATCTTTTCTTTCTGTGGCAGTCCAATATTCACTCATTTAGCTGGAAGAACTTCTGTGTGGAAGGCTTTATCTCCTCAGGTACTTGAGGCTGCATTCAATGTGGATTCGAATACAGAGAATCATTTCCGTTCAAAGAGGACGTCTGATGCCATTTTCTTCCCTCCACCAAGCTGAACAAAATGAACTTGCTTAGTTTCAATTTTCTTTGTTTCCCCAATAAAAAGGCATAGTGTTTTGCTAGTCTGTTCCAGTTTATGGTTAAAGACTTGTTAAAATGGTTCATTCTGGATTTATATTTGGGTTGCGGTTCTGTTCTGGTTTATAATCGTAGATTTGGTTAATATGGTTTCAATCTGAATCATCGTGTGTTAATCGTAGTTGGTTTGTCCAAGTCTTTGAGATCTATGCAGTATAATTTTTCATTTTATTCTGGTCAAGCATATAATTTGTACACATGTTGTTTAGCTGCTGTTGCTGAACGGGCAGAAGTAACTCCAGTGTGTGGGTGCTATACGTTTGTCTTTGAGTATTATTCAAGTTCTATTTTACGCCAGTTGGTGAGTAAAGTGTCTCACTCCAACTTGTATCATCCACCAAATATTCATAAAGAGTGATTAGGAAAAGAAGAAAATTGAACTTTTCTGGGCTTTGAGCTTCAAGCAACTGTTTTTCAAGAGGAAATCCGCAATACCCTCATTTACTTCTCCAACTTGCTATCTGCAATTTTACCAGAATCTCTTTAAAGAATTGATTATGAATGAAGTGTGAAGCCATCATCTCTTTCTACATACTGTTGTAATGTATCAATTTCTTTCTTTAACTTGCTTAAATTATGTTCACTTGTGTTATATTTCCCAACTGACTTCTCACTGCATAAAATGAACAGAGCAGCGAGTATGATCTGTTTATGAACAAAGTAATAAGAGATATTAAGGGTAATGATTTATTCAACTCCTAAATAGACAAACACCATTTTATAAAAAAGTGGGTCACATCATGAAAAAATGCAAAAAAAAAAAAGCTTTTTTTCTTGGGCCCCACTTTTTTGGCAAAGAAAAATTATATTCATCGTACACTTGCTTTTATTTTTTATTTTTTATTTTTTTATCCCTTACAAGTGTGTGGACCTGTGGTATAGGAAAGAAGAGTGGAAGAACTCTTTTATAAAAGATCTATATATGACTTATCTATTTGAAACTTATAGTAGACTTGGTTAATAGACGGTTCAAGAAATAATATTAGTATTAAGTTCTTTCTCTAGCAAGAGAATGTTTCTTTAAAGTATTAACACTAATAAACATTTGCTTTTGATCCGACTTGAAAAATAACATGGACCCATGAACTGGGGTCATCAAAGTTTTTTCTTTTTCCCTTTGTCTTGATCTTTGCGCATAAAACAAATCCGGGTACAATGATATTTGACATGCTGGGGACATGAGAGGATGTCTATTCTGAATTTGCTACTGACTTGTGTTCGTGGCTTAGCTAGCAATTGCATGTGGACCTTTCACTTGGACATAGGGTACAACATCTAAACTGAGATGTTCAGAACCTGCTCTGGTTGAGGGTCCTTTTGGGTGGATCATTGCTAGATTTCTTTATCCTGATCATGTTTCCACTTCGACTGCCCGTTTCTAGCCCTAAGGATATGTTATTGGCCCTTCCAATTTCTTCTCTTTTTGCCTTTTGGCATTGGATGACTACCTTTTGGGTGGTTGTTATCATGCAGATCATGCAACTTGATTTCAGTGTGGAGATACTACAAATAAATAAATAAATAAATAAATAAGAATTACCGGTATTTATATTATCGGCGGTTGTTTTTGCGCCGGTAAAAATATATTATTGAATTCAGATCAAGGAATGTATTTTAACATCATTATTCTCTTTGGTTGCCCCTCACGGTTGTAACTCACTTCCTTTTTTCTTTCTGAATTTAAGAATATCCTCATTCATAGATCCTAGATCCCTATCCATGAATTGATCATAGATTCGACTGATCAACTTTGCACGCAACCTGTGTGAAGACAATCTCCCTCATTAAACCTTGTCTTCTCAGTTCAAACCCCTTGCCAGCAGATTGAATTACACGGGAATTACTTTAACCACAAAAGAATTACACAAAAATAAATCTAAAAAGTGGTGTGGCTTGATGTGATATGTTAGATTGTAAATTTATTTTTATCGTAGAATAGATCTAACGGATCATATGAAGTTACGTCACTTTATAAGCTTTTACTTTTATATAATCCTTTTGTGTCTATAGCACTTCTCATTACACAATTATGCCATCTGAATTCCTCATATTCTCATGTTTATGCCTAGTTTTGATTCTGAATGAGTTTTACACATTCTGTGATTCTTGTCACATCATGCAGAGATGCTATAACTTGAATGCAAGTTTGTGGACACTGAATAACTGCTATGGTCATAATAACACTCATAAGGGCCCCATTCTCATCTGGCTTTGTTCTTAGGTTGATTGCAATGCAATAATTAATGGAAGGACCACGATAGGTTGCTTTGTGATGAGAACTTGTAACAAAAATTCTGCTAGATTTGATATAATCTTCCCTTGGTTTCGTTTGGTTGCTAAACAATACATCCAAATTGGGGGGGTCCAAGGAAGAGGACCTAGAAATCAATATGCACCAAACGCCACCCAAAGTGTACCCCACAGACTAATTAATCCAACCACATGCAAGAACCCATCATTGTCACCCACTAAAACTGTGAAGACAAACACCGAGATTCCTCTTCAGCTGTGTCTACTTGATTATCTTTAACACATCTTACTTTATGTTTTTGTCATACCAGGACAAGCTTAGGATCACGATGATCATATTCATTTTATCAAGTGCTTATAAACAGGGGGGCTCTTGTTTAGCCACGTACTAAAACCAGTCCTTGCCCATATCCCCCCGGCCGTCTCCATCCTCTCTCAAAAGCATTCTCAATTCCATTATCCACACCAGCATAAGTTCTTTCCAGAATCTCATCTTGTTCTTTATATTCGAGAATGGGTTTTTGTCATAGCTGCTGGTTGGCATGTTTATCTATTCTCCTGGCTTTAAGCGGAGAATACCCACTAGTTCTGGTTGATTCGGCCAGTGATCACAAGAAGCTCGAAGAGGGACCTGTAATCAATATAACCAAGCATCTTTCTTTCCCAGATTTCTTCCTCAACAACAACCCCAGAATTGTCCATGATGTCAGACTCCTCGGTAGTGCCAAGTTCTCAAATGAAAAGGGTGTCCTCCAAATCCCTGGGGAATCCCTAGCAGTTGATCTCAGACATCAAGCTGGCCGAGCCCTCTACTCCTCTCCCATCCGCCTTCTTGACCCTAACACCAAAACTCCGGCTTCCTTTGAAACCACCTTTGCTTTTCAACTAAATAATGCGACCAACCTTGGTTCTGATACTGGCCTGGGTGGTAGTGGCCTTGCCTTCATCATTGTCCCCGACGAGTTCACTGTCGGACGGTCTGGGCCGTGGCTTGCCATGCTTAATGATGCTTGTGAGGAAAACTATAAAGCAGTGGCTGTGGAGTTTGACACACATCGAAGCCCCGGATTTGGAGACCCTAATGATAACCATGTGGGAATCAACTTAGGTAGCATCATCTCCAGCAGAACATTCAATGCTTCCGATGTCGATGTTGTCCTTAACGATGGCTTGGTTCACCGAGCTTGGATCTCCTACGATGGTACACGCCGTTGGCTGGACATCCGTTTAGGATCCGCAAAGGAAGATGATCCATTAAAACCTATCTTCTCTGAGCCACTTGATCTCTCACCATTTCTGAAAGAATACATGTTTGTAGGCTTTTCAGCTTCGACAGGCAATTTGACTCAAATCCACAGCGTGTTGTCATGGAACTTCACGTCCCAAAGCAAAGCTTTTCTTCGTATCCCTTCGACGGAAACATGTGAGAGTAAGATCCTCGTGGATAACGAAACTACCAAGAGTGCTCGAACCGAACCACCCGGCAGCTTCTTGATTTTCTTGGCTGTGGTGGCGTTAGTTCTGGCGGTTCTGCTCAGTCTGTTCCTGAACAGTAAGCGCAGACGTGATAAATCGAGCAATGTTGTCATATTGCCGGAGATAAAGCAACGGCCGACGCCTCCAAATAAACCTCGCCGCTTCACTCTTTCTGAGATTTCCACTGCAACTCGGTGTTTTAGCGAGTTGGAAGTACTCGGTAGCGATGCAAGAGGAATTTACTATAGAGGAAAGCTTTCCAATGGCTGCCAAGTAGCCGTGAAACGGTGCTCAGCCCAGTTTCTTAACTCTCAGGGGTTAGATAGGAGACGATTCTTGAAGGAAATCGGTACTATTAGCAGACTTCGTCACCCAAATTTGTTGCCCATCAGAGGCTGGTGTCAAGATAATCGCGAAATCATGGTTGTGTATGACTTCTTCATCAATGGAAGCCTCGACAAATGGTTGTTTGGGGCCGGCGTTCTTCCATGGACACGGCGATTCAAGGTTGTGAAAGATGTGGCAGAAGCCCTTAGTTTCTTACACTCCAAGCAACTAGCCCACAAGAACATGAAAACCAGTAGTGTCTTTCTTGATGTCAGTTTCCGAGCAGTCTTGGGAGATTTTGGCTTCGTGCTCTCTGGTAATGATTCAAGACAGTTCGAGGCAGCAGTGAGCCAAAAGATCGACGTGTTTGAATTTGGTATCTTTGTTCTGGAAGTGATTGCTGGGAGGAGCCGGTTGGACTCTGAGGTGGAGCAGAAAGAGAGGGACTTGTTGGATTTTGCATGGAGAATGCATGAGATGGATGAGAAAGTTAAGGTGGTGGATGGAAGAATGGGCTCAGTGGTAAACTTGAAGCAGGCAATAAGGGTTTTGGAAATTGGGTTGCTTTGCACCCTGAATGAGAGCAGAGGCAGGCCATCCATGGAGGAAGTGGTGGAGTTTCTGAGCATGGAGGTACCTTTGCCTGAGCTGCCACCATCTAGACCTGTTGCTTTGTTTCCCTACAACAGCACCACAGGTCTTTGCAGTGGGTATTCTTGTGCTCCTTTCAAGTGATTCAGGGCTTACTAGAACCCCTCTTAATGTTATCCTAGATGGTGCAGTAGCATCACATTAGAATCACTAAATGTATGAAAGCCCTTTTTTATAACTTGGCTATGAAGTTGGATTATTGGGTAGATGCATGGTAGCTTGGTTGGAAATAAATTTAGGTTAATATTTTGATTCAAGCAAATGCAGGATTTTGCATTATCTTCTTAAATTAGGTGAGTGGTATTGATCTTGATTTACTAAAGTATTGGTATGATTTTGCCCTGATTTTCCAAATTTGCAGGATCCTAGCTACCAGTTTAATATCCAATATAAAATTAGCATATTGTTTTTCAAATTTCATTTTACACCTAGACACTACACATGAAATCTGACCAACCTCGGGCTAAGACTACTTGATAATTTGTACCTACCTATCTTGCCTGAATATTGTTGTGGACCATGCCACATGACATTCAAAATCTGTTCTCTCAATATTAGTGCTTTTGTAAGTGTCTTCGGCTGCCTCCTGTTATAAGTTTGTCACTTTCAGTGGGCTGGTGGGAGAATAGGGTGGGGTTCTTGTTCACGAGCCTCTAGGTATTGTTACAGGTAAAAAGAGCATCTCCTATCCGTGCTAATGCTAACAATAAACCTGTTTGGAACTGCAGCATCTCCAAACAGAGAGAAAGAGATAACATGATATATGTAATTTTAGAGTTTGCAAGTTTTGTGTATTCTTTTGAAAAAATTAAGTAAATCTGAAATTCACATAAAAAAAAAAAGTTATCTTTTAGTTGTGGATCCCACTTTTTCTAAAAGGGAATGTGCGGAATTTGAACATTTAGAACTATATCAAGCATTACTCTATTTAATTATTATTATTATTATTTTATGTTCTCATATATACGATCACATGAATCTTTCATCTCCACCATCTCAACAGTTAATTTCCTAATCCTTTTACGAGGCTGATCTTGTGATAAATTTGGTCGATATATTTTCATATACTTTTGTATAAGGAAAGGGAAAGTATTTAAAATATATCCAAATTAGTGACAACTGAAAATGCTTTACCTTATAATCATGCTAAATATCCCCAAAATAAAGAAGCCAGATGTACTAATCTCAGTTCCCTTGCTTGCCTGAGAGCACTATCCCAATCCTACTCAACATTTGCCAACTTCAAAAACTAATGTCAAACACAATAGCTGGCAACCCATGTCACACACCCACATGCCATTTTAAGGATGGAAAATCAAATCCACAATAATGGCTAAATACTCAATGGATTTAGTTAAAGATTTTAACTATTAGAATCTGATTCTCAATGCAATATCACTAAAAACTAATAATAATATAAGTAATGATATAACAAGTAATAATATTAGTTTTATTTAAAGACTTTTCTTTTCAATATTTAAAATAGAGTAATTATTAGGTATTCTTAAAGTAAGGATAAATACTTGTAATATTCTTATCATAAGAAGTTGTGTTAGTTAAAATTGATACTTACATAAATAATTTTAATTATATGGATCATAATTTTTAACGTTGTGTTTTGTATGCCTGGGCAAAGTTCCAGCAACTAGGGTCAGGATATTCACCTGTTAACACAAGGAAGAAGAAGATGGGCTCGGGATGGTTCGGGTAACCCATGTCCCTCTGTGCTTGCTGACGTAAGTCCTTCAACACTAGGTGTGACAGGGGATGTCAAAGTTGGTACATCCCATCTGTTTCCTTCAGTCTAGCTCAACGTACGAAGCATTTCCTTGATTTGACGTAACTTAAAGGGATGGACCCTTCAAACGACTTTGAGGCTGTTGGAGGGAAGGCTTGGGTCGAGATGGGCCTCCCTAACTGGCCCAAGCCCAGTTAACATGGGCCAAGTAGGAAACAACCCTCCCAATAATATAATATTAAATACAAACAATGCAAAGAACTTTTTCTATCTCCAACTGAAAAGAAAATCATCATTAGGAGTGTAAAAGAAAAAAATCGGTGAACTAGTAAATTGGTTTGTCCGGTATCGAGTTTGGTTCGGTCTGGTACATGTTTTATTTTTCTTAAAACTGGTCAAAATCAATCCGGTTCAGATTTTTCTTTTTCTAAAACCTGATCGGACCGAACCGGACCAGTTTATATATATATTATAATTTTTTATATTGTGTATAATTTTTATATATAATATATAATTATATAAAAAATAGTTTTGTATTATATCTAATTAATATAATATTAAATCTTAAAATCTTATATCACTATAGTCTATCGTATTAATAGTTATACTAATACTATGTCACTATATTATATATTATAATATATCACTATATTCTATAATACAATTATAATATATATTATAATATACTACAATATATTATCACTATAGTATTATCTACTATAATATACTATTATATATATTATATAATATAGTATATGGTATATTAAAATCGAAAAATCAGACTGAACCGGACTGAAATCGGTAAAATCGGAATTATCGGTTTAAAGAAGTAACCGGTACGAAATTGGTTCTTAAAAATATAAAATCGGTACATATCAATTCGGTCTCAAATTTTATCTAAAATCAGACCAAATCGAACCAATTACATCCCTAATCATCATGCATCCAAACTTCATTTCCTTTGAAATCTTCGTGGGATGGAACAAACTTGGCAACGAGTCAAGTGCCTGAAGGCAGCAAAATGAAAAGGAAACAAGCCCGCTTCTCATCTTGGGCACACGTGACACAACACTTCGGCTTAGAACTGCCCCAGACAAAAGTCAAAATGGAACTAAAAGCTTGGCAGCTCTAAGTTTGCACAGAGAGAGAGAGAGTCACAAGGTTTTACAGGGGCTTTACATTTCCGGAGGAAAAAATAAAAGACCACCTACACCACCGCATGAACATAAGAAATCCGAAGGACCCAGAAAGGAAAGCATGAATATGTGGAAAGTAAATTCACTGAAAGCCCTTAGATATCTCCGCCAATCTGCCGTTAACGACACGACGTCTAGACCTTTCTCTACTTCTTCCCCTTCTTTGATTCTCAGAAAAACTAATTGTTCATCTTCAAGAGCTTTTCCGCTTCCCTACTCCCCTTTGTCTTCCACTATTCCAGTCCGCTTTCTCCGCACTGGTAGCGACCCAGGCATCAGGTAACGCACATACATACATACATAGATGTGTATATAGATTTTGGTTTTTGTGAATCTTTGTTTAATTGAGTGATTTGTTTGGGGCGGTTTTGATGTGAGGAAGCTATGAGATAACGCCGCCGGTGAATTGGGGGTTCGGATAGTACCGGAGAAAAAGGCCTATGTAATCGAGAGGTTCGGCAAGTATGCGAAGACTCTGCCTTCAGGAATCCATTTCCTGATTCCGCTGGTCGATCGGATTGCCTACGTGCATTCCTTGAAGGAGGATGCCATTCCCATCGCGGACCAGTCTGCTATCACTAAGGATAATGTCAACATTTTGATCGACGGGGTGCTCTACATCAAGGTACTTCTTGAGATGTTGTTCACTTGGTCGGTGTCATTTTGGTGTTTCAGTTAATTGGTTGCTTGATCTGGGATTGTGTTGTTTAGTTTGTTGGTTAATGTGTCTCTCAATTCAAATGCATTTGATGCAGATTGTGGACCCTAAGCTGGCCTCTTATGGTGTTGAGAATCCCATATATGCTGTGATTCAGCTTGCGCAAACAACAATGCGTAGTGAGCTTGGTAAGATCACTCTCGACAAGACGTTTGAGGAAAGAGACACGCTGAATGAAAAGATAGTGGTTAGTTTGATTAGCTCAAGTTGTTCAATAGATTTGTCTTGAAAATCTGGCGGTTGTCTAATGTGTATGGAGAATCCCATATTTATTAACACATCCCTCCACTGATAACCGGAGGGGGATAAGGGAAGCAATTAATTTCATGCTCATTCATAGTTTAATGGCTTTAATTTTTGTGAATAAAAAAATTGGTTATAATAACTTTCTCATTTTATATGAGTGATTTTAATACCTTTCATTGGCATTATTCCTTCACCTCTTTTCCCCACTTCCTTTTGGATACATACTATGATTTTTTTTAGTTAATTCTGGGGGGGAGTGATGCAGAAAACGCTTTGTGAGCGACTTCTAGTCTAATTCATAATTATTAGATGTGCCATACAACGCCATTGATTATAATTAATGCTGTAGGGTGGCAACATGTTTGAAAATTATGCTAGGACAAACCTAAAGGTGTTTACTTGCATCTTTTTATGTTATGACAAATTGATTCATGGATGAAGCCATTTATCTTGATCAAATTAAAATTAGGTTTTGAACATTGCAATCACTTGCCCCCTTCTCCAAATTAAATAATTAAGTAGTCCACCAATTTGGGTCCCTTATAAAGGTGTTCTTTGGGCCTTTGATCCTCTAGTATATAATATTCTATTATTCCCCAATGAGAAACAATTCATTGTTACTTAAAACTAATAATAATAAAAAAAAAAAAAAAATCAGGGTTAAACCCTAGGGGTTGGCTCATGTGGTGAGGGTCTTGGTCTTGGTGGTATGCTTTCTTCAGATCTAAGGTTTGAATCCTCTTAGGTGCAAACAATTTCTAGGGGCCATCAGACTGAGGGAACTTCCTCTTGAATTACCTGAGATGCACTTCTGGAAACTTCTTGCTGAGGGCTGATACACCCCTGAGATTAGTCAGGACTTTGTTCTCGGACATTCGGTGCCAATAAAAAAAACAACTCAGTCATTTGTGCATTATCAAAACCATTAGAATTGTACTAGAAGTATTTCTATCTAGATCTATCTCCGTATCTAAATATGGAAGAACAAACACTTAAAGGGCGTTGATCCTCATCTTAAAAGATTGGGTTTTTAATAAGAGATTTGAATCCTAAAAGATTTTAAAAGTAGATTTCATCATTTTAAATTTCTAGGTTCATAGAACTTTTTTTTGGTAAGCAGTAGGTTCGTAGAACTATTAAATGTTAGAATTGGATTTTAATAACCTTGGATATGCCTGGTATCCACATAGTTTGTCAACATTATTTTGACTTTATGTAATGATATGAGTTGCAATCAGATTGATTGGAAGCAACTATATTTTGCTACTGGCAGGGAACCTTTTAAGTTCCAAAGGGATGAGATAAAATATTGAAAGCTAGAACATGCAGTTCAACAATATGGTCGTTTTCCCCTTCAGTTTGCTTCTACCCTACTGTTTTAGAGGTTGTGGTACTTTCTAACTGTTTCATCATATTTCTATATCGAATCAGCTTGAATCAGATTTGGGTTCTTTAGAGTTTTGATATTACTCTTACAATTTCGTGAATTAATCTAGATGTTTTCTCTTGTATATGTCCTATGAACTTGGGCTATGCCTATTCCTCTTTTGGTATTAATAAAATTTATTTTACTTGTAAAAAAAAATTCACGGATTACTTTAGAGAAAGGAGTAATAGATTTTTGTATTGACGTAACTGTTGCAGGAGTCTATCAATGTGGCCGCAAAAGATTGGGGTCTACAGTGCCTCCGTTATGAAATAAGTAAGTCACTTTTGGCTTTTGTTCTTGTATCAGACTTTCTTATGCCAAGTTTTCTTGGATTATTTGTAAATGATCTCTCATCCTTCATCTCAGGGGATATATCTCCTCCTCGTGGAGTGAGGGTAGCTATGGAGATGCAAGCAGAAGCAGAACGCAAAAAGAGAGCTCAAGTTCTTGACTCTGAAGGTAATAAAGTCAGTTTTATATGCCAAGTTTCTCAGTGTACCACTTTTCAACACTCAAGTAGGTAGCCTTATGCATTATTAGAAATTAACGTCTCTTTATAATATACAGGAGAAAGACAAGCCAACATCAATATTGCTGATGGAAAGAAGAGTTCTGTAATCTTACAATCTGAAGCTGCAAAGATGGATCAAATTAACAGAGCCCAAGGTTATTTATCATGTCAATACAGATTAATTCCCACAGTATGGAAGTATTGTTTTTGTTCCATCCTAATATGAGTACTAAAATCTGTTTTGATAAGTAAGTTATTACTGATATCTTTAGATCATATATGCTATTTTGGACATGCATTTAATTTTAGCATGGACTATGATAGAATTCATAATCAATACAAGCTTTGGTCTGTATTAGAATGTTTTTGTTGGAGTGGTTGCCACAAGAAATTTAGGCTGTGTATTGGATTTTGAAAGGAACTTATGTATATGTTAAGCCAGGTCCCACTGAAGGGGGCTTGTTCATGTTCTCTTGTATGTTATGTGAATATCAACTTGAGAAGTCCTATGCTGAAGCCCTTTTTTTTCTCAACATATCCTGTCTGATCTAATATAGCGTGCACAAATTCAAGGGCACCCTAAGTCTTAGTGTTGACACTCCTTTACTCTTTCCATTGACATCATTCAGTCTTCTTATCAGCAATAGTCCTGTCTCAGGTGAAGCAGAAGCAATCCTTGCTAAAGCAAGAGCAACAGCTGAAGGACTTGCCACGGTATCACAGGCAGTCAAGAAAAATGGTGGAATAGAGGTGAGGTCCTTTGATGCTCTTGAGTGCATGGGCAGTATTCTAGACATAATACTAGCATGTCAACTACCTTGATATTATTTTCTTCCTCATGGAGAAAGTAGAATTCATACAGGTTTCATTTACCAAAATGTGCTTTCAATGACAATGAATGTACATGTAATCTGGTTTTCACCATTGGATGCTACTTCTGACAATCTGCATGTAGTTGGTTTGCTCTTAGTTTTTATTTTTCCTTCAGCAAATATAAAAGATTCATTAAGAAAATATAGGAGTCAATTACAGCAATTACAACAATTAACAAGGAATAAAGGGTGGGTCTTTGCCACTATGGAAATCAAGCATACATTGAGGCACTTTCTTAAGGGGGATGCTTCTGAACAGTTTGTTCGAGGCTGCCCACTGCACAATGGAATGTGCGCATCGATTTTGAAATCGATGTATTTTGATTGCTTCCCATTTATTGAAATTCTGAAGCATGATCCTTGTATCTCTGATTGTGGCTTCTATTGTCCAGTCTGGAGTTTGTTGACGTTGTTGTAGAGCTTCGACAACCACTTGTGAATCACCTTCTAAAATGACATTCCTTTTTTGATGTATAAGGGCTTCCTGTACTCCTATACTTGCTGCCATAGCTTCTCCCTGGTTCAGGTACTTTGATCTTAAGAACTTTGTGATTACAAAGATAGCTGTAGCATCTGGATTCTACCCACTGCTTCTGCTGTGCTACCCGACTCTCTTACTCCTGTATCAAAGAAATTGAGAGAAAACCTGGCGGAGGGGGGGTCCAGAATGGTGTGTTGCCAAGTAATTTCCATTCCCATGCATTGCAGTGTTCCTTGAAAGACTTCAGAACATTTGAAACATACTGGTCTGTATTGATTGGGGGGGATTCATGAATGCTTTGGTTCCGATAGAACCAAATATTGTCCATAGCCAAGACTGCAAAAAGCTGGAATTTTTGTACATCTTGAGTTGTTATTGCTTGACTGGTGGTTGGATTTAGGATGAAAAGGATCCAGTTTTGTGATATCTTGGTCAGCTATTCTTTCAATGTTTAAGGGCCAAGGGGATTGCCGCCACAGGATTCTGGAGTAGGGTCACTTTAGGAAAAGGTGAGAAATGTTTTCCTCTTCTGTATTGCAAATGGGGCAAAGTGCCTGATCCTCAGGAAGGGATAAACAGTTTTTTAGGAGGCTCCTAGTTGGCAAGATACTGTTTAAGACTTTCCAAAGAAACATTTTGAGCCTATCCTGGATTTTGAGGGACCAGATTTTTTTCCAAGTGGGTGGGGGGTAAGCTGAGCTTTGCCCCTGGTGCTGGATTAAAATGGCTGCATAAGCTGATTTAACAGAGAATTTTCCTAAAGAGTGATGGATCCATTTAATGCAGTCTTTTCTGTTGTGCATGATCATATGAAAGAATAGGGAAGTTGTGAATTTTTGCATCAGGGAACAAGAGGGTCCATTGAGAGTTAGCAATTCCACGGTCTAATCTTTCCCTAATATTGCCAAACCCATGCCACTTATTGGTCCAAGTGAATTTTGGGCCTAGGAATCCTAGGTCCGTTAGGCCATTTTGGTCCATAAAGAGTTTTAACCCACTGGGATAAGAAGGGGAAGCAAAGGGCCTTCCTCCAATTTTTTCATCTTGATTTAGGATAGAATTAAAATCTCCTATTCCTAACATGGGACCCGAGAAAGCAGAGTTGATATCGTTGAGCTTGTTCCAAAAGTTAGTCAGGGACAAGGGTTATATTGTTGGTTGTTTTCAAAGCAGAAGATGGGTCTATATTTGTGTAGTGGAAAGGGCCCATGATGTTGTCTAGTTGCTGAAATATTTGCTTGTAAATAGATCGGCTTTGGTTGGATTTGGGCCCTGGACTGGTTCGGTGAGATTGACCCTTTTGGTTTGCTGAGAGGTGGGGAGTTGTAGGGAGGACATTGAATGGGTTAAGCGGCTGATGGAAGACGTTTGAGGCCAGGGGACAGGGGTGTTTAATAGGGAGGACGTTTGGATGCTTGTCAGGTGTTAATGGGATTTGCTCTAAATGGGTAGACACTAAGCCATCAGTCAACTGTTCCTTCCCACGTGCAGATTCCCTTCTATGTGCGGCATCATTCCCACATTCAAAAAATTGCACCGGCGGCTTTTCCGATTGGAAAGAAATTCTGGTGGAGAAATTTTGTTGAAAGTTTGCACCAGTAGTGGAGAACAGGAAGGACTCAATCCACTGGTCTCAGTATATTTCTGATTCAAAGGGACATCTAGGATTTTTTCTTTGCCTTTTCCAGGTGGTGCAGCCGCCAACCTTCTTGAAGATGACGAAGTTCTCTCATCTGGTTCTTTTATACGCATTGGAGGAAGAGCAGCCCTTAGAATAACTTTTGGGAGAAAATGTTCCAGAGTAGGTTCCGTATTAGGGGAGGGAACCACAGGGGGTTCAGTAGGCATGCATTGCACTTGAAGAGGATTTGGACATTGTTGAATATGTTGCATGTCGAAAACTTGATTTCTTCTATTGAGGGAGCTCTCCACTCGCATCCATGGACCAAAATGTAGGAGTTCTAGGTTGGCTGCAAAGCTAGGACAAACTTGTATGGTGTGGCCAAGTCTCCCACATCCATAGCAGAAATCGGAAAGCCTCTCATATTTGATGTGAATTTTCTTTGTTTCCCTATTAGGCCGTGGCAGGTTGAACGTGTTTGGGAGAGGTTCTTCAACATTTATTTCTACTCTGGTATCTTCTCAAAGCAACTCCAAAAATAGAGGCTCGGTCAACCTCAACTAGTCTTCCTAGCATATTGCCGATCTTTTGAGCATTGAGGTTTGTTAACAGCTCCAGTGATAGGCCATGGATTTGGACCCAAAAGGCAGAGAAATTCAGATTTACTTCATAAACACTGAGTCCAGGGGGCCAAATACTCAAAACCATGTGGAATCCTTTAAAGTTCGATGGCCTATTGTTTAAAATCCTATCCTTAGCTTGTTGAGTGGGAAACTTAAACAAGAAGACATTTACATCTACATCTTCAATGATTAGGTCGGCCACAAAGCTCCACACAGCTTTGATAGTTGTATGGAATGTCCTTCTATTCAGTGGCTTGGAGGAGATCAGCTTACCTATGAGGGATAGACTGGAAAAGTGATCTGCAAGCCCAAACTCCGGTTCCAAGAGTAGTTCACTCCAGGTGAGTGCTGCCGCTTTCTTGATGAGGTCCTCAATGTCTTCTTGGTTGGACGACGTCGCAGGAGAGAGAGTACGAAAATTGTAGGTTGCGGGTGTTAAGGAAAATGGTAAGACTGACTGAAACCGGATGGAGATGGAAAGGGTGTTGGATGGGTGGGGTGATTTTTGTAAGGATGATGGGGGGCCTTTTTTTTTTTTTTGGGGGGGGTGTTGTTGAGGAGGGACGGGAACAGAAGGCTACTGAGAGCAGGTTTTTACTTACTCGAGAGTTGAGAGAAAAACTCATCTGAAGAGAGAGCCAGCTCCGTTGAATTGGTTTGCTCTTAGTTATCATGCATTCAGGTTAGGATGCTTCGTTTTGAATGTTTCAAATGTTAAAGCAATCAATACATTCTACTTTTTGAGTCAGTGCGTACATCATACAGATCTACAACTGAATCTCTCTCCCCTCTGGCTTGTCCTAGCATTTGTTGTGGTTTGGAAATCACTTATTTTCTATAGAGTGGTTCCAAAGTTCTATCCTGCACTTTTAAGGTCTTGATTACTGCAATGTCAATTGATTGCATTCAGAACTTTTTCGAGATAGATACTGATATTCATTTGTGTACTTGTACGTCTTTCAATTGAAACTAATTAGGATGAAGATATGCTTGCATGTTCCTTTTAGTGTCTTCCAAAGATCCAGCATACTTGTGATTCACAGACAAAATTGATGGCCTGTGGCATGTAGCAGTTGTACATTTACTTGAAAATATATATATCATAAAGACTGAGTTGGGAACTGATATTATGGTTTGCGTTGCAGGCAGCGAGTTTGAGAATTGCTGAGCAATATATTCATGCCTTCAGTAATATTGCCAAGGAGGTGATGAACAGAGCTATATATCATTATATGCAATTATATCCTTTGATGCTCAATTATTTTCACTAAACTCTCTCTCTCTCTCTCTCTCTCTCTCTCTGCTTTCCTTTATTTCAACAGGGCACGACAATTTTGCTTCCTAGTGGAGTTGCCAATCCTGCCAGCATGATGGCTCAAGCACTCACTATGTTCAAAAGCCTGATTGGTAACGTTTCCAGTGATAGGTCTCAGAAAACCTCTTCCCCTGTATTACCAATAGGCGGAAAAAGAAATGCTTCCTC
Source organism: Juglans microcarpa x Juglans regia (assembly GCF_004785595.1). Taxonomy (NCBI): domain Eukaryota; kingdom Viridiplantae; phylum Streptophyta; class Magnoliopsida; order Fagales; family Juglandaceae; genus Juglans; species Juglans microcarpa x Juglans regia. The sequence goes on along the minus strand of NC_054598.1, from coordinate 30,408,679 downwards.
TGGAGAAACTGGAAATGAGAGTGCCACCGCTCATAAAACAGCCGATAAAGGTCTTCTTGGCAATAGCAAACCAGGATTTTCACTTCAGAGCCCTTATAAAGGAGCATAGAGTTGAATCCCGCAGAAAACCTTATGGATTTTTTATTTTATTTTTATTTTTATTTTTTTTTGTTCCTTCAGTTTTGTGGGTTGTTTCTCTAATTCTACTTTTAAGTTTCTAGATGATTCGGAAAGAGGAAAGCTGATGATTATGGTAGATTGATTGTAGGATGCCTACTCTTTTGGCACTTGCCATGTCATATGGACAATTAGGATGTCTTTTATTAGGTACCGGCAAAATCAAACAAAGGAATGGAAAACTTTTCCGGTTATGAGTTAGAACTTTCAGTTTTTGTTACTTTTTCTGCATCCCTCCATGCGTGGGTTGGCTAATTGTTTATGTTAATTGAATCTGATGGTAAAGTTTCTATGAACAAGATTGAATTTGGAGATGATGATAATGAAATCTAAATCAATTTACAAATGTTCTCTTTTTAGCCCCAGATATGATGCATAAAAATAAATCAGAAAATACATTCTCTTTTCTATTGAATTCACATTTTAACTAAAGATGCAGAACAACACCGGAGTCCAATCAAGCGCACAGAAGGGGCTACAATACCAGATTCAGGATCTGTGGCCACACATAGATGATAGATCCATTAGTATAAATGTGTCCAAGTAACAAAAGCTATAAATAAGCCATTGAAGAGTGGGCAACTATTTAGACCAGGCTTTATGACAAAAACCGCACAACATCTGATCTTCGAGTAAGTAAATAAGCTAAACATTGTATGAAGAAGGCAAATTGCAACTTCCTGCACCCAATATCACAAATACGGAAAGGAAATTACAATTGCGAATAAGCTTTCTACCGTACAACTACCTTTCGGTTGCACTGTAAATGCATCATATTCATGTACACTATATTCATCCCATTTAATGCCCTATGTTCTACCTGGTACACAAGCAATGTCACTGTGCATATGATACTTTAAAGGAATTGCGCCCCACCACCCCATCTTACAGCCGCCGATCTACTGCTACTGAGGACGAAGCGGAGTCACGCCAAAATAATCAACGCGTGGACCTCATGCGCGGCTTGTTGCCACATGTGGCCTTCACGCGCCTCCGACGGCTACACGCACCGTACCAGTAGCTTTAGCTCGCCGAGATCTTCCAGATCTGGGCCACCCTGTCTCCATCCCACCAGCGCGTGGCAGCCACGCGCCATCACAGGAGTGCGGGAGCGCAGATGATCAAAGGCCACAGATTAGTACACCCGATGTTGTATTTTTCACTATGTTATCGCTTTCCCTAAACGATAATCTCAAAGAAAGAACTGCGGATCTCTCTAAAAATCATCTCAAGACAACAAACAACAATGCACCCGCCACTCTCACCGCTTTCAATAAAGGTTCCACCGCCACCAACTGTGGTTCCATTGTTCGTAAATTTTTGCGAATAGCTTATTACCATCTTTTAAAACAACATCCTCTTTGTAAGACATGGGTAAAGACTAAGAACTTGGTTGCAAAAACCTTTTTTTTTTTTTCTTTTTTATCCTCCACTTTGCATTGTTGTTATTATTCTGGAGTGTTTGTTGAATCTTACTCCCTCCTCTTGTATCATCTTTTCTAATGAAATTTACTTGCTTGCTTAGAAAAACTTGGGGGAAAAAAAAAAGTGCAACATACACTTAAGCAGCTATGAGAGGAGATTTCGAACAACGTGGTGCCCCAATTTAATAGGAGCCATCTCCCATCTGATGCATAAGGCTACTGGAGCTACAAGTTCATATATACTATCTATTTTCAACAGGCCAAACATGGCTTGACCCTTTCTCCAGGGTGTAAAGAAAAAATCGAAAAACCAACCGAATCAACCGAACCAAATCAATCAGTTACGTTGATTTCGGTTCCTAAGAATCGAAACCGACTGAAAATCAGTTCGGTCTCCATTTTCATGTTTTGAAACCGATTCAGACTGAACCGAACCAAATAATATATATTTTAATTTTTTATATTATATATATTATCTTCTATACATATTATACATATTATAAAATTAATATAAATAAAATTTTAATCTTATTATTTTTGCTTCCTTGATATAAACTTACTCTTAAACATGAATATTAATATTTAGTTATTAACATGGTATTATTTATCCTTATATATTAAGTTACATTCAGACATATATAATATGGTATAAGTATAAAAGTACACTTTTGATATATATATATACACATACATGCATACACACCAAGGATAAATACATTTTTTATAAGTACATTTTTACACATTTTTTGTATAATTTTTTTATCTGAGTCGGAAAAACAACTAGCCCAACAAAAAAGTCCAAAACTGAATCACACCTGTAAATCTAAAGCAGACCGGGAAAAAAAAAAACCAAAATTTCCGATGTCATGAATGAACCGGTCTGTATCGATTTTCGACTTTCAAAACCAACTTAGACCGATTCGATTCTAAAATATGTCCAAAATCGGACTAAACCAAACCAATTACACCCATACCTTTCTCCTCATTCATATTCCCTCCCCAGCTTGTGGATGATTAACATCATGAGCAAATATGTCACAGTGTAGTTACTTTTGCACAGTATCTTGTATATGATTGAGGGGATTTTTCACACATTATTATTATTATTATTTTTTATTATGGGGGAATTGCCCCACGATATAGCCCTTAAGACTCAACCATGGAACCTAAATGCTTGGGGAGACTAGGAGGAATGAAACCTATGGCATGGGACTCATGCACACAAGTTCACCCTCACACATTACTACACACTTCTTTTTATTATTGACACCGGATGTCCAGGAACTGCGTCTCCCAACTAATCATGTGAGCGCACAGGCCCTCGGCAACAAATTTTCAACAAGTGCACATCGGATAATTCAAAGGCAAAATCTCTCAATCTAATGGCCCCTAGAGGTTGTTTGCACCCAAGGAAATTTGAACCTTAGACCGCGCCCCGGGGGGTGGGGTACCCCAAACCCAAAGCCTTTAGCACTTCAACCAATTATTACACACTTTATTATCTAGGTATACAACCGGCAGCCGCAAACCAAACCAGAAAATTATTGAGTTAAAAAAAAAACTAAAAACTATATCCTAATAGACCTTGGAACAAACGGTATCTTCCTCCCTGCTAAAGGAGAGGTGGGAACAGGTCGCTGTTCCATCCTGATGCAAGTGCAGAAGAAAATGTGGAGAGAATTTAAAAGCCATCATAGGAAAAATGAGTACAATTACGCCATAAAAAGCATCCTACTAGGAGGAGCTAGAAAAATATAAAAAGAAATGGAAGTAGATAATTTAGAGATACCTCAGCACAACAAGTGAAATAGGACAAGATGCCTACTCCAAAATCCGAAAAAGAAATTTGAAAAAAAAAAAAAAAAAAGAGAAACGGATCAAAATCCCTAACTTAAGATTGTTCTTTTGGATTCGGGGCTGAGTTCAGTTGGAACTTCATGAAAATTTCTTCATAAATCAAACAATCAAAGCCATATTTAAGCTCTTAACTCTTTTAAATAGAGTGGCCAAAAATAAATTAACAAAGAGCTGGATCAGAAGCGCAAACTCTTGCCACAAATTCAAGAACCCTGATTCGTAATAACCATAACATCCAAGCATATTTATCCTTTTCGCTTCGCTGTAACAATCATAAATTATTTAATCTGGTTTTAGAACTAAATCGTTCCCTTTTTATGTAAGTAGAACTAAATCGTATACTTGAAAGATTTTGTCCTTATTTTGTTTGATCATCTTAAATACTTCCCCAAACATAATAAAAACCGTTCTGATATCCTCAATAACTCATGCAAATTAAAATAAAACAAAAAAACAAACGAAATCAAACCCACAGCCATCACCGAAGAAAAAAATGGGAATTTATATATATAACAGAAGGAATCGGAGGAAATGACAGACAATAGCCGTATATATGTGCATCCTACATACAGAACAAAGAAAATGCACCGAATGCCTCTCCTCTCGCCCACATTCTCACAACAAAATGAACAAAAATAAAAAGAAAAAACTGACCAATCAATCAATGACATGAAGTCCATGAAACGCCTCAAAATCCATCAGAAAAGACCGAACAAAACGGAGAAACCGAGCACGATGAGCCAGACAATATGGACGAGAAGGAGGGCCTGACCGGAGAGAGGGCCCGGCCCACCGTTGCCGACCTCGCAGAACCCCAGCTTGGCGACCTTGACGCCGGCGCAGAGAGCGTCGGGGCAGCCGCACCAGTAGGTGACGCCGTCGACGCCACAGACTGGGTCAGCGCGGAAGCAGTTGATGGGGCAGGAGGCTGGCACGGAAACCCCGCCGCAGAGATCAGCGTCGTTCTTGCCGTTGTCTTGGGAATGTAGTTGGAGGACAGAGGAGTGGTCATCAGATCGGACGGTAGGGACGGAGCAGACGGTGAAGAGTACGGCGATCGTGATGAAGACGGAAGAGAATGTAAGTTCGTAGAATTGGTGGGCCATGAAGTTTGTCAATTTCGCAAAGGCGAGCTATTGAGAGCGCGCCTAAGGGAATCGAGAGGACCCAACCCAAGAAGACTTGAAGGTTAATGTCAAATTCTTCAATTAGGGTTCAGAATTTGGGTTGGAAGAACGAGGAGGAAGGAATGAGGATTTTTCTCTCCTCTTTTGTTCGGAGGATTGGCCGTCCAAAAAGGAAAAGGTCTCGGATATAGGTCTCACTTCTGCTCTGCGTGCAAGACCAAAATCTTCTAAGGGTGCGCGAGAGAAACTCGTCGATCCAACTCCCACGGGCTTCTTCCTCGTGTGGGTGCAGAAGATTGGAGTGGGCACCTGCATTGGGTGAGTCAACGCAAGGCCGGTATGCGTTGGTGTGGGTCAAGCCCGAGTGTCGTTTGGGTCAGCTTGGTGGGCTTGGTTTGGGTCAGCTTGGTTTGGGTCAGCATTTCGAGTCAACTTCGTGGGCCAGCATTTTAGGTCAGTTTTGCGGGCCAGCATTTCGGGTCAGCAACGTGGGTCAACTTCGTGAATCATCTTCGTCCCCATACAGCCGCCACCAATACGTACCACCATTTCTGCTTCAATCTACAATTTTTACATTTGTTTAAATGTTTTGGTCACTGATAATCAATCAAGCATGTTGTGATTTAGTTTTGTTTTTCCTTCCATAACATGTTGTGATTTAGTTATTGTTAAATACAAGATTTTTGCATTACATAGAGTTAGATATGTAGAAATTTCTTAGTTGAAAATAATAATTTTCTGGTTAAATATTGTGGTTTAATTATTGTGGTTTAGTTGTTATTAAATATATGTTTCTAGTTGGATGAACAGAGGATGGCATGTGAAAAGTTGGTTTAGTCATCGCTATTGATGGGTTTGGTACATGTTTGGCATGTGTAAATCTTATTTTATGCTAATTAAATTTTGATCAGATTTTTTTTTTTTTTTAAGAAGTATGTACAATATTAGTATTCACTCTCTCTCTTGGTCGATTGAATTAACTTTCTTGAAAACTTATCAAAAACTGACCTTGGATATTGAACAACTTGTAAAGGGCATGGGAAAAGGGGAAGAACACACATCTTCGCTAACGCCATTTAGCTCAAATCCCCCAAACTCAATATATTATTTCATAATTAAAAAACTTATTGCAATTCAATATTTAGCATCCTAATTATTATTATTATTATTATTATTATTATGTTAGGACATCCCTCAAACTAGTCTACTAAACTATCCAAATTACATGCATGGTTATTTTGAACCAGTGCCTACATGGTCACCAGCTTTCCTGTCATATCCAGATGGCAACAAAAATCCAAGCAACATTCAGGTGATTTTTTAATTTCGTTCTTGTCTTTTAGTTATAAGCTAATTATTTTTGAAGCAGTTTAAATGTTTTCATTTTTTTTGTTTTAAGCAAAACGTTGTTTACCCATTTCAATATGGGATGGGACCTCCGAGGTCATTTATCGTTACAAGCCCCGCAACGAGTGTAAGAGTTGGTCAAGAAGATAGACCCGATTGTCTACAAACTGAAGCGCCATGTACTTTTGCTAGAGTTGATGAAGAAATTTTGTTGGATAGACCATATGAACAAGAAGCTAATGATGGCACTATCGGTACACCATTAGTAGTGCCATCGGATGGTGATTATATCATTAAGTAGCCAAAGTCGGGGATGGAGTTCAATTCGTTTGAAGATTTGTTGAGCTATTATAAGCATTATGCTAAAAAATGCAGGTTTGGGGTGATGACACAAATGAGTGAGAGGTCAGAGGATCAAAGTGTCAGATATGTCACCCTTGGTTGTGCACGTAGAGGGAAGGCCCGGAATAAGAGGTCCAATGTTGCCAACCCACGTCCGACGAGAAAGACAAACTGTAAGGCACAGATTAATGCCTTAAGAGTCAAGGGAAATATGCGGTTGACAATAGTCCATAATACACATAATCACAGTCAATGAGTGAGACCATTAAAAGAGTCCTAGATACAAACGACTTAGCTGGCATTCAACTGAATAAGAGTTTCGGATCTCTTGTCGTTGGCGCAGGTGGCTTCAAGAACCTCCCATTTTTTTAAAAGGATTGTCGCAATTACATCGACAAAGCACAACATCTACGACTTAGTGCAGGTGGTGCTGAAACACTTCAAGATTATTTTATGAGGATACAGTACAAGAATAACAGATTTTTTGCATTGATGGATTTAGACAATGACATGAGGTTAAAGAATGTTTTTTGGGCAGATCCACATAGCCGAGCAACCTACCAGTATTTTGGTGATGTGGTCACATTCGATATCACATGCCTGATGAATAGGTATAAGATGCCATTGGCACCATTTGTTGGTGTAAACCACCACGGATAGTCCATTCTTTTGGAAGCTAGGTTGATTTTCAGTGAGCACACGGAAACCCTTACATGGTTATTCCAAACCTGGTTTCAGTGTATGGACGGTATAGCTCCAAAGGCTATTATTACTGATCAAGACAGAGCAATGAAAAATGCAATTGCTATCATCTTTCCAGAAACTCGACATAGATTATGTCTGTGGCATATACTGAAGAAAGTCCCTGAGAAGCTTGGTTCATATGCTGCCTACAGAAGTGGGCTGAAAACTCAACTGATGAAATGTGTGTACGACACATAAACAATTGAGGAGTTTGAGAAATATTGGGCTGGATTTATTAACACATACAACTTACATGAGAATGTGTGGTTGAAAAGTTTATATGCGGAGCGTGAGCATTGGGTACCGCTATTCCTAATGAGCAATTTGAAGATGCAAAGAAGAGGATACATGAGATGACTGAATGTTATCGCTAGCACACACACAACTTATCTTTGACCCAAACAGGTTCATACTGGACGAATTTTAAAGTTTATTAATCTGGTTTAGTTTTTTATTACTTAATTTCTATAATTATTTGATGTCCTATTTAACAGTTATTTACCCATAACAAGTTCGAATGCTGGTTTTATGACATTGGACACAACTACAGTTCGTAGTTCACAACAAGTCAAGAGTCCACTTGTTGTCAGAGGGAAAGGCAGACCCCCATCTCTGAGGAGAGCATCCAGGATGGAGACAGAGTTGCAGAAGGTTAAAGCCAAACAGAAGAACGCACAAGTCAGAGGGAAACTCAAACAAGTGCATGTTTTAACATTGGGAGAATTAAAAATAAATATGTGAAAGTGTGTTAGATTTATAATGTAAACTTAGAAGAAATAGTATTTTTACTTCTTACTTTATTATTAGCGAGATAAAAGAGATACACTAGAAGAAGATACACCAATCATGGGCATACGCAGGAATTTACTTGGGACATGAGAAGTAGATATTACTAATCCTGCAGGTATAAAAAATAAACCTATTTATCAATCAAACAATGATTTCGGTCAATATTTTTATTGTGATCAATGCTAATCATGTGGAAAGTTGAGATGGTAAATTGTCCTGCCTTTAATATGTCCTAAGAATTTCGCTATTTATAAACAGCCTATTCTAGACAGCTCAACTTTTGACAGTAATGGAACTTAACACCGAGAAACAGTGATTGGTAGCCAAGAAAGTGTAACATTTCTAAATTTTGCACAATTTAATTGCAATATTTAGATGACATTAATATTTGCATATTAATCATAGCAGATTTTTTTGGTTGGATGGCGCACAACCGGACCTCTTTGGGTTGTGATGGATCACAACCGGTGCAAAAATGTTAAATTTTAAAAGGAAGCAAACTTGGCAAGTGATAGATTTTGTAATTATTTTATAAGAAGAAAGCTTGGAAAGTGATAGTATTTCCAATTATTTTTTGAAGAATAAAGATTTTATAATTATTTTATATTCCTAGTGATGCAATTATGCAGGAGTATTGAAGAATGCATGGTTTGAGTAGGATGATTATGCATTGCCAGGAGTATAATAGGTTCATTTACATGCTCTTGAAATCGCTCCAATAAAGCCAAAGTAAAACATAAGAGATCCAAAGTTTTTGACTTTTTCCTGGTTCCCATAAGTGACATTAATGTACATTGGTAGTCAAGTAAAATAACCTGTGCAACCATTGTGAGGACCCAATTGTCTTCTCATATTGTTTTCTCCTTTTGTCACCATTAAAGATCAAACTGCAAAATTGGGTTGGAAATTCTTGTCATAGTTTGATCAATTCTCATGAAAGTTGGTTCTACAAACATTTTAATTATACAAATATGTCTAAGATGTAACATAAACCACTACCCATTCAGACTGACCTACGAATCAGTTCTCTAAATAACTTATAACACTTAATTATACAAATCTAATAACTAAATAACTTGTAACATTTAAAACTATAAATTCAGACTAAGATGAAACATAAACCACTACCATTTCACTAAATAACAACAAAGGAGAACTATAAAATCCTAATAAACCCAGGATAGCGTGTGTGAACGCCTTAGGACAACTTCTCTCTCAAGAAGCACCAACTCTCTCTTCTTGGTCTCATCCGCTCTCTTACGGAGCTCAATCTCCATCTTTTCAACATCGCCAAGTCTCTTCTTAAGCTCTTTCTCATTTCTTAATAGTTTATTTTGTCTTTCTTGTACATCCGGCTCTATGTATTGATTACTATTTGCCCACTTGAAATACTTGTAGTATGGTAATCCCTCATATTTTGCAGACACATGTTACATTACAAGTCTTGTAGTTACTCACTATGTTGTACTTTGGACACTCAAAAAAGGAGCGTCCTGGATTTCTTTTAGTATTTGAGTATCTCAATGTAGCTTCAACCTCACAAAAGCACAATGGTTGACCCAATGTACGTTTGGCAAAGGATGAAGAAGACAGTGATGACAACAACATTCTAACATGAACCAGAATCACAATGGAAATGCACACATATCAAAAGCATAAAATTATTCATTTGAGAGTAGCAAAACTGAGAGAGGTACTTTGCTTGTTAGCATCATGGTAGACAAATCTAAATATCGAAATTTGACTAAGTAAGGGAGAACAAACAAATTTGACTAAGCTGCCTTAAAAATGTTAAATAAGCTTGATTAGCCTTGAATATAAATATGCATTGAATGTAACAATTTTATCATTGCACGTATACCACAGGAACAACCCATTCGCTAGTCATCACTAGGAAAAACTCCAAAGCAAAAGATTTGAAAAGTAAAACAACAGCAAAAGAACACCAAATAAAATAATGCATAATACAAGTCAGCTGCACTTTTTACAAAATTGAAATGTAAAACTCCAAAGCAAAAGAGTTGAAAAGTAAAACAACAGCAACACCAAAGAAGATAATGCATCAAACAAGTTAGCTGCACTTTTTACAAAAGAGTTGAAAATCAAAACTCCAAAGCAAAAGAGTTGAAAAGTAAAACAAAAGCAACACCAAAGAAAATAATGCATAATACGAGTCAGCCGCACTTTTTACAGAATTGAAATGTGATGAATTATGTCACTACATATTTCGAAAAAGGCATAACAGAAACATTGAACCAATGTGAGAAGGAAGGATAGATAAGCATGTCCCACTACTCAGAGATGCACACCTATCACTAAAATATAGAATTGATGTAGTAGCACCGCCACTATTCGAAGTTGCATGTCTATAACTATTAAATAATTTTTTTTTTTAGGTTACTCTATCACTATTAACTTCCAGTGAACCACCCCCTTGTTGGCATTCTAGACAGATTGTTATAGGGTTATAAGCACAAGGAAAGAACATTTATGGATACTTAATAAGTATAAAAATACTGACATAGATTCATTTGTAATTATTTAATACCGATTGGCTCTCACAAAAACTTAGAATAACCAAAAATTAAAATAGAAACAAAATACTTTTTGACTGTTGTGACACATCAAATTGATTTCATCATCAGTCTTATCATGAAAAAATGAAAAGGAAAAAACTACATATGCTAAGATGCTCAAGTAACACATCAGATAAGACCCATCCAATATAGAAGTGCAATAATGTAATGCTTGCTTCACTTCTAGGGCTTGCAATTGTTGACACGATTTGTGAATTTGACACGAACCCAATACAAAATTAATAGGTTTAGGTTAAAGGGTTTGACCTGTTTAGTTAAATGGGTTGGGTTACGGTTGTCAATGTTACAATCCAAACTCAATTCTTAAAGAGAAATAATCCTAGCATGCGACATATACAACTGCCATTTTTTTTTTCCACAAATACAGGTCTACATCAGGCAAACTTGTAACAAAATAATGAACCAACATGAAAGGGTTTGACCTGTTTATTTAAATGGGTTGGGTTATCATCGTCAATATTACAATCCAAACTCAATTTTTTAAGAGAAATAGCCCTAACATACTACATATACAACTGCCATTTTTTTCTTCACAAATACAAGTCTATATCATCAAGCAAACTTGTAACAAAATAATCAACCAACGGCACCAAACAATACAATATATGTACTTGCCTTCCACCTGGACAGGACAAAACAGGGGCGACTGATTGGCTGCTTCCTTGATTACCGTCTTCCAGGATTAGGGTTTCAGGATGAAGGAAAATGGACTGGGTAAGGGTTAGGTTTTAGGGTTTTGGGATGAAGGGAAATGGGCTTTCTTTCGATTAGGGTTAGGGTTAGGATTTTGGGATGAAGGGAAAGGGGCTGGGTTAGGGTTATTTCTCTTCCATTTCGTCTTTGAGGGAGAGAAACACAAAGAGGGAGGGAAATGGAAGGGAGGTTTTCGTCTTCGAGGGAGAACACTGAAAGGAAGGGAAATGGAAGGTATTCGTCTTCGAGGGAGAGACACAGAGAGGGAGGGATTTAGAGAGTCTCGACAATGGCAAAATCGTCTTCGAGTGAGGAAAAAAAATAGAGGGAAACTAAAGGAGGTAGGGTAGATTTGGGGCCATGTTGAAAAGGAAGCAATCACTTGAAATGGTGTGTTTCATTTTTATTTTTGGCCATGTCAAACCCGTTTGCGCCACGGCTGCATGAGGCAACTGTAGTAAGCGTTTTTGTTGCACTAATGAGTAAAATACATCATTTATCGTTCAAAAATAGATTCAGGACAATCTTCCATCCATATTCTCCCTTCTTGCATTAATAAAGTAAAGTACGAAATCGTCATTTGTTTGCCGTTGTACACTTGGAACAAGTGGTTGCTTTATTCGCCAATTCTACTGGTTTAAAAAATGTTTTAGGAAAAATTTATTTGATTCGCAAGATGATAAAATTATTTTTATTATAAAAATTAATGTATTTTCTAAAATTATGTTAATTTTTACGTTTATTTTTATGCAATTTGTTTGTAGTTGTACTTCTCTACTAGTTTTCATCATTCCAACTTGTCTAAAAAAGTGACAAAAAAAAGTTTGCCCATATTTTGAAGAATGACAATACTTATATAATGGGTTTAAAAAAAAAAAAACAGTGTGTTATACATTGTGCTTTTAAATAGCATAACTCCTATATAATTATTTTAAAATATTTTAAAAAATTATTTTTCTTAAAAAGGATGTTCTTATCTTAATTGCATCAGTATAGAATCTTGGCACAATTTAAACCCCACATAAGTATATGATGATGGTCATTCTAAGTAACTTCTCGATTAAAGAGTTAATTTATTGAACTGCTTAAAATGTATTCCATTATTCAATTTATTATCAATGACAAAAATCAAAATTAAAAAGTGACAAAAGTGAAACTCAATTGAGAACAAAAAACATATACTAAAGAAGACTTGAGGCGAGTAGGGGACGTCTAGCATATCGCTAGACAAAATAAATAAGTTAGATTAATTCATTCTCAATCTGTGAGTGCGGACTTTGCAAACCTGGGTCCTTTTTCTAGAGACGTGAGTCGTTAGCTACTTGACATTCCATTTGGTGGAGAAGAAGCGAGGCTAGGAGTCCGAGGCATCACTCGTTTGACATTTCGTTGTTGGAGATGACGTAATGTTGGGTAATCAAAGGATTAAACCCGCTCTCCACCAGGGGAGGGGTTGGGATGCCTTAGGCAAACCCCACCCTTTTGGTCCCTTGAGGAGGTAATTTGTTGGATGGCTAAAGAGCCAGTCTGCTCTTCCCCGTGATGAGAGTGGGTAAGTTGTCGAGCAGCCAAGAGACTGGACCCGCTCTTCCACATGAGGGGAGTTGGGCCGCCTGCCCACTTATCGATCCTCACGGGGAGGTAAATTGTCGAGCAATTTGAGACTGGACCCGCTCCCACCCGTTGACATTATAGGGAAGGTAAGTGTTCGATTAGGCCAGAGCTGATCCGGCTCTTCATCATGGCGAAGGTCGGGGTAAGTTGTCGAGTAACAGAGGGGCTGGACCCGCTCTCTATTACAGGAGGGACGAGATGGCCTTAAGGCGCATCTCGCATTTTCCTCCCGCAAGGAGGTAAGTTACTGGACAGTTTGAGATTGGACCTGCTTCCGCCTGTTAACACTCACGAGGAAGGTAGATGTTGGATAGTCGAGGGCTAGCCTGCTCTCTACCGCGAGAAGGATAAAGTAGCCTTAACCATAACTCATCCCTTTGGTGCCTTGAGGGGAGGTAAGTGTCCGACAGCTAAGCAACTAGTCCACTATTCACCGTGATGGGGGCAGGGTAAGTTGTTCGGGGAGCTGAAGAAGCTAGACCCACTCTCCCCACGAGGGTGGTTGGGTCGCCTGCCCACCCTTTAGCCCTCGTGGGGAGGTAAGTTGTCGGATAGTTCGAGATTGGACCCGCTCCCATCCGTTGACATCACAGGAAAGTTAAGTGTTGGGTCAGGCTGGTGTTGGTTCCACTCTTTATCATGGCGGAGGTCAGGGTAAGTTTTAAGGTAGTCGAAGGGCTGGACTCGCTCTCCATCATGGGAGGGACGAGACTTAAGCTATCTCGTCTTTTACCTCCTGCGAGGAGGTAAGTTATCGGGCAGTTTGAGACTAGACCCACTCCTGCCTATTGACGCTCACGAGGAAGGTAAGTGTTAGGCAGCCGAGCTGGCCTGCTCTCCACCACAAAAGGGATAAAACAGCCTTAGGTGTAACTCATCTCTTTGGTACCTTGCGAGGAGGTAAGTGTCGTCGATAGAGATTCGTTGATGGAGATACGTTGTGGAGATTATGTTGACGGAGATTATGCTGATGAAGGTTACATTGATGGAGATTATATTAGTGGATATTATGTTGATAGAGATTATGTTGATGGAGTAAGGAGTCGAGATAGGCGAGACACATTTTATCCCTATAAAGCCATACTCTCATTAATAGAATTTACACTATCAACATAGAAATATAAATTGCAAGTCATATGGCTCTTTCTTAGTAAAACTCCCGCAGATGCTCTACGTCTTGTGGGCATGGACCATGTGCACCCCGCCATCCTTTAGGTGCGTAACACATATGCGCCAGGACCTGTTCTCCTCGAATTTCTCCCACCCCTTGAGAGGTTGGCTTTTTTACTCTCTCCACACTTCTTTTCCATGACCTCCACCTCCATTCCCACTCTGGCCTCCGATAGGGAGGGTACCGCTGCCTCGGTTGCCAACCTGCTATCTTTCCTCTTTTAAGGAAAGGCAACCTTCGGTATTATGAGTGGTGGACCAGTGGTAGGTGCAATAGCGATGACCAGTGCTATTGTAGTTGTCTTCTTGGGCGGGTTGGCGATTGTCTTTCTGGATGGCGAGTGCCGGCCTGTCAAATCGAAGCCCCAAACCCTTCGTAGGGGCTTCTTCTCTCCTGTTGGTGCACGACCCTTTCTCCAGCTTCTTGCGAGCCTTGCCCATGGTTGGCGATTCCCTTTCCTTTCCGCATGTTCTAGCTCTTTCCTCCACGGCTCGATCAAGGCTCGAAGTGTGTCCTTGGCATTGATAAAGTTGTCAGCTTGATCCATAAATTCTCGCAGCATGGCAAGAGTTCCCCTTGCCAATTTTGCCATGAAACCAGATTAGGGCCACACTTCTCCCAAGGGCGCCGCCAAAGTTATCTTCTCGTCCTGGTTGTCCGTGGTCATTCGTTCTTTGTTGATCTTGAATAGATATGTCTTCAGACTCTCGTCTTCTCCTTGCTTGATGGTGAAAAGGTATGCCGTGGGGCGTCTTCTTCTCCGGCTCGCCATAAATTGTGTGAGGACATGCCGACCAGCTCCCCAAAGTTGTCTATGGACCTGGGTATCAAAGACCTAAACCATACTCTCGCCGGCCCCTTCAAGGTCAGGGGAAAGCCCTGCATGCCACTTCTCCCAGGAAACCATGCAGAGTCATGTGGACTCTGAAGGTTTCTAAGTGTTCAAAGGGATATCTAGTGCTATCGTATATGTCCATGAGGGGCACTCGAAACTTTGTTGGTAGGGGCACGACCATCACCTCCTCGCTATAATGTAGGCATGGATTGGTGAGCAATTGGTCTACTGATGACGATGCGCCCATCTTCCTCGCCATCTTTTCAGACTTCCTTTAAGGTTACATAGCTCGTCCTGCTCATACTGGAGGGATCTTCCTCGCCATCTCTTCGGATCCCACGTGCTCGTTGTTGCTTGGTTCTGCTTCATTTTATGGCTTGTTGGTGGTTACTTTGAGCATCTCGTACTCCTTTCAAAGGGTCTCCAGCTCCATAGTTAGTTTTCCTACCAGTTATTCCATTGCGGCGAGCCTTGCTTTCATATTTGTCGACTTTGCTTCTTCTTGACCCCGAATTATCTGAGAACGGGTTATCGTATGCATACGAAGGACACGTGAAGTCTATAAAGATCCCACAGACTGCACCACTATTAATGTCGTGTTTCACACGCCTTTAGGTTAAGTTTCAACAACTCAGGTCTTCGGTCTTTCACCTGCACACTTAAGCAAACACGAAGAATGGGGGGCTTTGGTAGTGGCCGGGGAGTCTTCGATACTAAAGTCAGTATATCTCCTTAGTATTTTGTGTGTAAACTTAGAGGAATTAGAAAAAGTTTTTTGTACGTGGGGATCGACTCTTATACTAGGTTTCCTGTGAGGACAGCTTATCCCTGACTTTGAGGGGCATTTGTCATTTCTACTGTTCATTTAGTTAGAATCATTTAATGCGGCGTGGCTTCTGGGACGGCGTCATTAATGCGGTGTGGAGTCCGGGGAGTGGCGCCATTAATGCGGTGTGGCTTATTGACTCACTTTACCCAAAAACGTTTCTTATTAAGCCTTTTCATGCCTGTTGTCAGGAGATCACGGGTTCTTCATATTTCCCGCCCACTTAGTTGTGCAAGTTTCCAATGGTAGTTTGTCATTGGGGCAGTGTCAGAGTGGCGAGTTTCATCTACCCTTACCGTCCACTTTTCCTACACATGAGTTGCTTCGTGAGTGGGTTTTACTCGCAAGCCAAGTACACTGCAGAGGCCCACTGACTTCTTTTAGAGAAAGGTCAATGGGCTTAAATGGGCTTGGCCGGATTCTCTTGCTTACTTCCCAAGTAGTCCCTACTAGGCTTGCTTTAAGAGCCGACAGGGAGAAAACCCCCCTTACACTGACTTTAATGAAAGCCACATATCGATAAATAAATATATATATATATATATATATATATATATATTTATGAAGTCTCGACTCGAGGCATTCCTAACATAATTTCCATATAGTAGACAGGAACCTATTGTGCAAGTAAAATGAGAGTTTCTGCAAAAAAGAGAACATCATGAGTGAAGAGGCCATTTCCATTTCCAGCGATGAACAATAATAAGGTGAGAACATCCAAAAATGGAGCTAAAAAATATTTCCAAACACCATCCGCATGCAACAGAACCTTCATAAAATATATATAAATATATATACATATACGCGTGTGGTTTTGGAGGATCCTTGAATACGGCAACAACATTTTGAAACAAGGGGAATGCCACATTTGAAGAGCATATAATTTAGATAAAAACTAGTATATAATTTGTTTACACACATGAATTTTTTTCGAAATAAATTTTCAAAATAGACTCGCTTTTCGCTTTGTTCTAAGCATCGTATTTTCCTTTACACCCTGAAAAATAAATAGTTTAATTTGATTTGTTAATTGGGTTGAGATTTTTAAAAAAACTTGAAGATAATTGAAAATGTTGCCGAGACTCGAGAGAATTGAAGATCTAATGTGAAAGCGATTAATTTGCGTTGAAAATTAAAATCCCCAAATCAAGTAGCAGATTTCAAATCCTAAATAGATTCGAGTTATAAAATTTAGATTGAGTTTGGACAGTGTGGTGATGTTAGATATTTTGTGAATTATAGTGAAAAAATAATAATAAAATATTAAATAATAGTGAATAATAATAATAAATAGTGAAAAGTAAATGAAAAGTAATGATAAAATAATAAATAGTAATAGAGCCTAAGCATTGCATTTAGTACCGTTTGAGATTGTGGTTGGAAAAATAATTTTTCACAATAAATCTTTGGCTCATTTGTTTTCGTAGATGAGATAAGATGAGTTGAGATTAAAGTTAAAAAGATGAACAAAATATTATTAGACTATATTTTTTAATATTATTTTTGTTTTGAAATTTGAAAAAGTTGAATTGTTTATTTTATTTTGTATTGGAAGTTAGAAAAGTTGTAATGATTAGATTAGATTAGATTATATGTTTTCTGAAAACAAACGAGACCTTAATTATAGAACTTTTTTGCAAATATTATTATTAAAAAATTGTTAACTGTTTGATAAATATGCACTTAAATCTTGTCATTATAAATCATAATAAACAGAAATACTTTCAATTTCAAATTTTTAATTTTTCATTTAATCATTACAAGTTTACAACTTTTCTAAACTTCTAAACAAAACACAAAAAATAATTCAACTTTTATTCAACTATTTCTCTATCATTTTCCAAAACTCCATAAAATATTATAACTCAAAATATTTCATTATTATTCATAAACTATTTCATTACTATTTATAGATAATCTCATTTTATCTTACCATCCAGACATGACCTAAAATGTTTGACAGTTTGTTTGAAGCAGCTTCGATATCAAATACGAAAATGGGTGATAGTATGGAGATTCCAGGTGTTTCCCTTTTTTTACCCGTCACCCCAGGGTATGTATTCAAATCTAGAAAGACAACCAATTCGCGACATTAGAGTTCCAAGTTTAGAGCAACCATCAGGCTAGTCTAGGCTGCCATCCAAGAATTCCGGATAACTGTCATAACTAACAACAAACAACAGTTACTCCATATCCATCACGAGAGGCCCAAAAAGCAAACTTCTGGCCGTCGGTATGAATAAGTCACACACAGACTTTTGGCCTATAATTTGCCAGCCTAACGAGCTCTTGCACAACCAAAAATAGCTCCTAAATATCTGCATCTTCTGGCTATATTACCCTCCCACCTCTCCCTTAGTCCTCCGCCTCAAACTCCCTCATTCATAAGCATATATATATATATATATATATATATATATATATATCCTATACTGGTCTTTCAGCAACCCAACTCCCCAACTCGCCCATCCTTCCCACAAAATTCAATAAAATGGGAGGCTGTGCGACTAAGCCCAGGGAGTCTGACATCCTTGCCGAGTCAATCCACACTGATGGTTGCGCCGCTCCCAAGAAGGATGACGGGGAGACTTCTGCTCAAGTATGCATTGCATGCATTCTGATCCCTCCAGACCATCTTGAGATTCATTGCAGAAGTACTTGATTATTTATGATGCTGTTTCCTTTTGTTTTGTTTTGCTGATTTGTGACTGCAGGGGACCGACAATGGGGTCGAGAGTCAGAGTGCAGCACCCTTGGTAGACATCTCCAAGGAGGAGAATGGAAACTTGTCCTCTGAACCGAAGACCATTGAAGCTGCACCAGTTTTGGTGGAGGCAGCTGAAGAGACTACCAAGACAACAACAGAGGACAAAGTTGAAGCCCCTGCTAATGAATCCAATGACAAAGTTGACAAAGTTGAAGCCCCTGCTAAAGAATCCAATGACAATAAAGTTGAGGCTGTTAAGGAGACCCAAGAGCCGGCAAAGGAGGAGCAAGCTGAGGCCAAGACTGAGAAATCAGATGCCACTCCAAGCTCAGGAGATAGAAGTGATGCACCTGTTGCAACTGCGTGATGACACTTCCAACTTAACAGAAACAATAAATCTAACTATAAGAGATTTATCATTGGAATGATACTTGTCTAATTTCAGTCTGGTTTATTGGGATTCATGTGAAGATCTGGAACAATTGTTAATTTATTTTTATTCCTCTGATATTTATATTTGGAGTTTTAATTTGTTGCTTTATAACACTAACCCATATATCCGGTTTTAGGAATCAAGAATGTTCTGCAAAATATTAGGACATTAACCATCATTCATTTCCTTCAAACCATTTTTCTTGGAACAGTAGACATTCTTAAAATGCTATCTTTTGAGGAGAACGAAAATAAAAGGTAGAAATTAATGAGAAAAAATAAAGCAAGAAAGAAAGATAGAAATGAGACGGAAAGAAATCTGTATTTGGACCTCTGAAATTCATCTTTCATATCATAGGTACAATTTTCATGAATATCTAGAGTAGAATATCACATTATTCTTTCACAACACAATTACCAAATCTTGTACAGTTTTGTTAGTGTAAATTGAAAGTGGATTCTGGTGAGACCCATTTTGGTCACCAAAACTTTTTACACCTGAAGATGTAGAAAATCTTGTGAGCAACACAAGGCACTCGCCAAGGTCTTTTGGACAAATTGGCAACACCTTGGTTTCTCACTAAGAGAACCAAGGATCGAATCCCCCTCCCCCATGTATCAAAAAAAAAAAAAAAAATCACAAGGCACTCAGATTCCATTATGACTCTAATCCTAAAGAAAATAAACTATGAAACTTCACTCAACATTTATATTTTCACAATCTAAGGATTTGTCAGCCACTTCAATCAAAGACTAAAACACACCAATTTCGGCATTCATAAACATGAGCAGTAAAGAGACCTTCCTGCGCTGTGTTCAAATACAGATTGTTGCATTAGCCCCACATCATCACAATTTAGTGCAGATGTCATAATTACCTTAATGAAATTATCACACTAGAGCTCCATAAGAACTATTTTCCCTTTAAGTCAGTCTCCTTCGTCCCTACCACTACCTCCAATAATGGTTGACGGTGGTAGTTTTGTCAATGCTATGCTATGGTCCACTATAATTTTACTGTGTCAAAAGGTAAATCATCAAATCCAAGAGTTTTCATGGTTCGGACGTGCGGCAGATTTGCTTAGTTCAATTGCCACTTCGGTCACCTCTTATCTGTACTGCCCCCATAGGTAACTTCAGAACTTAATTCAAAGCATTTAATTCCTTTCTCTGCCGCATATAGTCCTAAATTCTATACGATGCTCTTTAGTTCCCTGCTAGGCGACATTTCAAAAGAATCAAAACCACAACCTATGAAATAATAACATGAACAGAAAACTATGATATTTATGACATTGAGCAAGATAGTACTCCTTTTCCAATATCTCTCAGAACTCCCATGTGGAAACCATCTGAGTGAATCTCTATTAGAGTATCAGGCAAAACAATATAGGGAATCAGCTTGTATAAGATTACAAGGTAAAAAATGCTTTATCAAATCCGCTTTTTCTAAGGACACGAATTTAATGATATGGGGCCTAGCTTGGTGGTTATTAAGCTTGCATAAAGAGGAGCAACAACAACATATGGGGACAGACATTCTGCACAAAACATGAACTTCATTACCCTCATGAAAGA
The DNA here is from genome assembly GCF_004785595.1 of Juglans microcarpa x Juglans regia. Classification (NCBI taxonomy): domain Eukaryota; kingdom Viridiplantae; phylum Streptophyta; class Magnoliopsida; order Fagales; family Juglandaceae; genus Juglans; species Juglans microcarpa x Juglans regia. The sequence continues at coordinate 30,388,419 of NC_054598.1, read as the reverse complement.
TGATTAATGACAGTAAATAAATCGCATACAGCCTTCGATGAAATTTTCAAGCTCCCAAGATTTAGATCACTGTGGAGAACACAAGAACCATGATGGATTAAAGAATTCAGCCCCTCCACATCTTATGTCATTTATAGGCAGGGGTAGCTGGAGTAAGAGCAGCCTCCTTGGTAGTTTCCTCTTCTGCCTTGTTGTCATCGTTCACTGCCAACATGACAAGAACCCCCAATAATGGAATACCGACTGTAGTAAGGCCCCAATTCAAAATCAACTGGCCAATGAAGGATAGACCGTGTGCATCAGCTTGCCAAGCGGCTGCTGCCCCAGCACTCTGCACTCCCTTATAAAACCCAGCATACCTGCAATACAATGACACAAATTTCTGGAATAAAAAACAATTCTCAATACCTATACATATAGAAGGTCTAGAAACACATTTACTCTAATCCAAATGCACAACAACAATACAAACATGCACAGATTTAACAATAAAACAATAATCAATACCTGCTGAGGATTTCAGAATCGTTAGCCAAAGCTCCAATCACCCAGTAAACCATGCTCTGGAACATGGCATCCAGCAACCCATAACTGAAGTATAAGACGAATGGCCCCGCGAAATCGGCACCCGAGTCCTTGAAATCCAACTTCTCCGGCTTGTCACTGCGCGAGTAGCCGAGCTGGCTGGCAAGCCCACCAGCCCAAATAGCAGTCCCGAGAAGCGCAACCACTCCAATCCCAACATATCCCCTCATCCTCCTGCTCTGAAAGCTGAAATCCATTATGTATCCAATGCCAACCGAGCCCAACATCTGTGCCCCCCAGTAGAACACATTGTTAAACCCCCTAGTCCTCAAATTAAACATCACCCCATTCACGTTATTGAACTGATACGTGTAGAAAAAATTGCTGGCCAAAGCGGCAGGCACTATGAGCAGCATCTTCCAGTTCAAGAACAAAAAAAGAATCTCAAGCGCCTCGGTATTAACGTTGGAGTACTTGATATTAGTACAACGTGTCCCATCGTCACGAACCACCTTGCTCGGTGGCAAAATAGACAAAGAAAGAAGCGTCCCAGCTGACATAAAGGCCATGAAACCGATATATGTGCCATCGTTAACCGAAGCTGCCTCGGCACGGTTATAGTTGAGAATGAAAGGAATAAGGCCGCCGATTACACCACCCATGTTGAAGATACTCCAGAAGAGGGAGATATAGGTCCCTTTACGATGAATTGGGGGGTAAGAGGTCATGATAGCGCCCTGGGCGGCCCAGAGGAGGCCTGCGCCGACGCCCAAGAAAGCACCGGCGACAATAGCGAATTCCTGGCGCTCTTTGTGGTTGTAGTAGAGGAAAGAGCCGGCGTAGAGGACGTAGGTGGAGCAGCCGGTGACGAGGGTGAGGCGGGGACCGAGGATGTTGTAGATGCCGCCGCCGAGTACGCCGAAGACGGCGAAGGTGGTGTAGAGAGCGGTATTGGCGTTGTTGGCTGCGGTGGGGTCGACTTGGCCACCACCACCCATGCCGGAGAGGGCGTTGAACATGCCGGGGCAGCAGTAACAGACGAGGCCAATAAGGGAGACTTGGACGAAGGGAGAGTTGTACCTGAACATGGATTTGGCGGGTTGTTGCTGGGTGCTGAGCGACTCTTCATCTCCCTCGAAACCCATTGAATTGAGATTTCTTGGCCGAGTGGCTAGACTGCTCAGAGAGAGAGAGAGAGAGAGTTGGGGATCAGAGGCGGAGATTAAGGGATGAAAGGGAAGTGGTGAAGCTCTGAATTTAAGGGACTGGGAGAGGCATTCTGTCCCACTTCCTTCTCACATGACATGACAACTGTTTGATTAGGAAAATGAATACTAAAATCTTGTTCATTGTTCATAGAGCCTCTCTCTCTCTTTCTTCTTTTTTTTTCATTGGACATCAATGTTGTTAATTTTTAATTGAAGAAATTAAGAGATTGAGATTCTAACGATTCATTACAATGGTTACTCAGACGAGTTTCGTTTAGATTCGAAATTCACTTTAAATATTTTATTTTATTATTATAATTTTTTTAAATTTTAAAATAATAATAATATTAAAAATAATATTTTATTTAACTATTTCAAACTGAAAAGCTGGCCAAGAAAAATAAACAAATATGGCTGAGTGTATTCGAACACAATTTCGTGAGTTGCGGCGACGTTGTATTGGACGTGGAGTGGAATGTCATTCACGAAAAAGAGTAAATTTGTTTGTGCTCGATGGGGACGTATTTAGCTTTAGCTTTACACGCGCGCGCGCGCGCAAACGAAAATGACATTTTTTTTTTGAAATATTGTTTTTTAATTAGTAATTAAAGAAGTAATTTTAAATATATTAGTATATTTTTTATTTTTTAAAAATATTTAAATATATTAAAAAATTTTAAATAAAAAAATAAAAAAAATGATTAACAGTATAAACCAACGATATTACTTAGACAGCAGAGTAACCATTCTTTTTTATTATTATTATTGATAATAAGGAAGATCCATACCGGATTCGGGGCACGTGATTTTTTTTTTTTCTTTTTGAAACAGACGTGATTGTTTGTATGTATGGATACTCTTTTCTGTTATCTATATACAATTAAAGAGATTCAATAAATATTGTGTGATTCCTAAAAAATAAAATCCAATGATTTTTTTCACGCCTTAGGCAGTGTTTGGTATGTGGTATGGGACCCATTAAAGGTCCACCAATTAGACTTAAATAAACACAGAATTTGGGTCTGTTCAAGGATTCCTTTTTTTTTTCGGCTTGCTATTTTGGATCATCACTGCATGTAATTTTCATAGCTCTCATGCATAATTAAAAAAGTCTTCCAAGAAGAAAATGACAGCCTAATTACCGCCGGCCGGCCGGCCACAAAAGTCAAAACTGCATCCGTCACAAAACGGCAATATGTTCAATTGTTTTTAAAAGCAAAAAAAAAAAAAAAAAAAGAAGAAAAAAGATGTCTGTGTAGTTTTATGATGAATAAATTCTCAAAAACTCTTAAAAAAAAATGTGGCTCACCCACCTGCATGAAAACTTTTATGATAATTTTTGCATTTTCAAAGAAATTGTGTAAAATTAGAAATTTTACAAAATAAAATTTACATATTAACATGACTTAATATAATATATCAGATCTATTTTTTAATAAAAGAAAATTTTATAATATGACGAATTACATTAAACTACGTCAACATTTAAATTTTTCGTGTAAAATTTCTATATAGACTTAATATTTTTCTTATTATAATAATAATTATTATTATATTATAATAGTAAATTTTGTTACGAAATTATGCAAAAGTTATGAAGAATCATGATCGAGGAAAAGATTATTCTAACACTTGTTGTCAATTCTCTAATTCTCCGCTGACTTGCTGTCAATAGAATATATATTGTCTGTGCTCAGGGACGCGGACATAGTTCAGTCTGCCGAGGTAAGATGCACGTAGGAAAACAACATTAATAGTAACAACTAATTCAACCCGACAACAAGAAAATACAACTTAGCAAGACAAATCAGTTAAATATTATATTAGGAAGACCACATATAACATGAAAACCGTTGGAACAAAAAATGATCCCGTCCGTCCACTTGCAAAGATTTGGAGTATAATATAGATCAAAAGTTATTCAATTTGAAATGGGAGAATCTTAAGTATCAATTGAGGCAAAACAGAAAAACCTTTGATATATCCTTCATTGTATAAAAATATAACAAATAAAAATCCCTGCCCATAATATTAAAAAAAAAAAATACTCAAATTCGACTCATTTACAATATTAAGCAAACTACAAGTATCTAAAACATTAGAGCACTAAAATTGGATTATGCATATGCATATGCATCTATATATTTGCATAATATAACCTTAAATTGGGCTGTATTGGATTATGCACATCTAAAAATTTGCATAGTTATGAATAATATTTCTACAAATTTGAAGATGCATTGTTCACTCTCAAAATCTTATTTTATTACTTTTTTCGCTCTTCTCTCCCACTCTCTCTCTCTCCACCAACGGATAGAATTTTAGAAAAAAAATTCTAGTGGATGCTAAATGATAAAATTTGCAATGGTGCTAATTGTAAAATATAAAAAATAATAAGTAATTTTAGAAAAAAAAATAAATAATAATAATAATATTTTTTTATTATTTGGCTCAAAAATGTATGAATCGTGCTACAGAGCAGCCACTATAACTGTGCAGCACACATTGTACACACTATGTGGCTGCTTCTGGTCCCTTTTTTTTTTTTTAATTCTCTTTCCTCACTTTCTCTCTCTCCTCTGGCCCGATTCTCCCCCACGCCCGATTCTCCTTCAGCGCAGCCCTGTGCCGCTGTGCGCCGCCCAGCCTCATCGCCATCACTAGCGACTCCCCCTCACGCTGGCGACCAAGCCAGCTACCACCGATCTCCCCCACGCGTAGCTCTCTCTCTCTCCCCTGCGATAACCCAATTGAAATGGATTTCACCCATTTCTCTCCACTTGTGCCGCCGTACGCGGCCACCCAGGCCACCGCACCTCCACCACCTCACACTGGCGACCACCTCTTGTAGACCCAGCCACCATGAACCTCCATCTCCCTCTCCGTCGCACACACGCAAACTATCCATAAAATGGGTTTCACACGAGCTCGGGGTCACCGACGGCTCTATCGCCCCCATGCGTCGGTTCTAGCCTCACCGAGCACCTCTCCTAACCACTGCGACTCCTCCCTGAGCACCTCCTAGCTAGCCAAGCCGTCCACCTCTCTCTCGCTCTCCACCCAGCTCTCTCTCTCTCAGCCCGATTTGGATGATGTGTGGAAGATGTGTAGTTTGGATGATACCACATAGTGTGTACAAAAGTGACTGCTTCTGATAACGACTTTTTCCAAGATTTTTTCATAAAAAAATCAATATTAATACTCTAAGTAGAGGCAAAATAGAAAAACTTTTGATATATTTCCTTGTATAAAAATATAAAAAATAAAGATTCCCCGGCCCATAAATCATAATAGTGAAGAAAGTCAAGAAAAGTCATGAACAATATGATTATTTTAGTGGGTATGTGTAGTTTATTCCAAGAGTCCAATCATGAGGAGCCCAGTTGTTGCTTTCCGGCATGCAGTAGTCAGTACTGCTGATCATCAATTGCCTAGCTAGCAAGAAATTCTATATGCATTTAAAGATACATCTCATCTGTCGCATAAATGCCAAAGATTTCGTGTATCCCAGAAAATGCCAACTGGTAAATTACAATCACTCAATGCTCACAAATCTAGTTGACCCTTTTAATTTTCAAACAATATGGCTAAGTGCTGACACCAGATGGAGAGCATTGTTGGAGGATTGAAAAAAGAATTGAGTGATTGATTATCTAGTAGTTTTGATCTCATCCAGACAGCTCTCAGAATTCAAACTGTTATGATGCATTAATTAGTCTAGGGCTTGTTTGGAAATATAGATTCTTTCATCTCATATCAAAATTTTTTATCTCATTTCATTTTCAAACATCGTTTAAACATAACATTTTTTAATTTCAAATTTTCAACTTTATCATCTAATCATTATCTAATAATTATAACTTTCATAAACTTCCAAATATAACACAAAAAATTAATTTTTTCAAATCTCAAAATAAAAATAATATTAAAAATAAAAATTATAATATGACTAACAAATATGTCAACCAAATGCGCCCACTCATATATATATATATATATATATTCCTAATGGTTAAAGAAGTGACTATTAGTGAATTTGTATTTTTTTATTTTTTTTAATGGTTATGGATGTTTGAAAAATACTTAAAGAAAAAGAAAAGAAAAATGAAAAAACTCATTTGTACTAGCGTGCACATTTTGCAGACATATTTGGTAGGCACTCTAGCATTGTCATATTAAAAACGTATATTATAAAAAAATTTAATTTTATAATATTTTTATTCAACTTTTTCTCCATCATTAACTGAGTGGTATTTGTGCGGGTTTCATCATTTTGGGGGAGGGGGAGTGGAATTTCAATCTCACCTAGAGTAGAGGGAGGATTTTCATGGAAGAGAGGTTCATGTGAAAGATGCAAATTGGAGTGAATGTGAGATGCATCTAAGCTGTCGTGTAAACATAAAGGTGCAGAGGAAGAATAAGATGCAGAACAGGGGTTACCTAAAGATGATGCGGCAGTAGCGGAAACATCTTTTGGAACTGTGGTGGACGGCGATGGCAGCACTGGTTGTGGCAATGAAGACAACGGTAGAGGCACTTGCATGGATGGAGAGGAAAATAAAATGAAAGAATTAGGGCACTGATGCAAGGATGAAGGAGAGGCGTTTCCGAATGGCGTCACTGTCACTAAAACTTTTTCAGTTTTAGGATGAATGTCCAAGATGCTTGTGTCACCCATCAAGTAAGATACGTTCATGCACATTAGCAATCATTTTTTAAGGAGTTCCCATCATTGATTCTGGAAAAATGTAAACGCCGTTTTCACATGCACCTTTGAATAGGATCGCCCCCATTTTCTGATCATTCACAAGAAAATAAGAGGGGTAAAATTCAACATAGACATTATTCTGGGATGTAAAATGATACACATAAATTAAATTTTTGTTGATGGTTGGAACACAAAAAGTATCTTTCAAGATAAAAGTGCGTTTAGGCGAATGAAGGGCTAAAGAACCAATGTGTGAGACAGCCAAACCTGAACCATCACCAAGAACAACTTCATCAGTTTCATCATATTCAGAGTAAATAGACAAGTTTTGAAGATCACCAGTAATATTGTGAGATGCAATAGAATCAATAAGCCATTTTTGTTCAGTTGCCTTGGAAATGGCGGCACAATTTACAATGACTTTGTTTTGAGATAACTGACAAAATGTTTTGGCCGTGTGACCAATCTGATCACATATCTGACATTTGGGCTTAAAGGGCCGCTGATTGTTATTGGACTGACAGGATCCATGTTGAGAGCGACAACCTTGCCCATTATTTTGATTACGCCCATTTGATTTAGAGGAGTTCTTTGCAGAACCTCCAGCCGAACCAGGTTTCCATGTTGTATAGTTCGCGGTAGCTACCAGTTGCTGAGTTGTAGCATCTAACCTTCGCAGATAGTTGGCATGGTCGACGAGGAGGTCATAAGCCCCTCAAAAGCGAGTGAGTTCTCCTTTGCTCGAATTGGCGCTGCGATTTCGCGAAAATTAGAACCTAAACCATGCAAGACATACAAAGTTAGGTCATCATCAGAAATGGGATGATCAATAATGGCAATCTCATCTACCAAGGCCTTGACATCATGCAAATACTCAGTAATGGACCTATTTCCATGCTGAATTAAGGTAATCTCCTCTTTGAGCTGCATAGCCCTTGTCCGTGACCTACTTGCATACAGACATGTTAGTTTCTTCCATGCGTCATGTGATGTTTTAGCAGTAGCGATAAAAGGAGTTATAGTAGGAGAGGTAGAGGCTAGAATGGCGCTTAGAATAAGCTTGTCTTGCCGAACCCAATGGATCTTTTGTAAGGTTGAGACTAAATTGTTGTCCGGATTCGAACATTGAGAAATGCCAGTGACATAATCAAGTAGGTCATAAGCCTATGAGGAGAGCTTCAAATTGGGCTCTTCATTGAGGAAAAGTGGAGGGAGTGAGTTTTTCATTGATTTGAGCAGTGATATTGAGAGCAATGAGAGGGATTTCGGTGGAGGAAACATGATGGGTATTGGGATTCTGGGCATTTTGGGCTGAGGAAGATGACATGGTGAATATAGGAATTGAAGGCACGTTAGAGACTGACTCTTTTGATACCGTATAAAGAATTTCACTGCAAGTTTGAATAGAAAAATTTCCCACACTTTCATTCAGTAGTTGATACAAGTTATATACAAACATATCACAAAACTAATTTAGGAAATACATAAGAATCATGGCTGTGAATATACAATAGTTACAACATTATACAATAACTTCTAAATGTTCTGTATTGCAGAATTGAAGGCTTAAATCTTGATTTTGACTTTTGCTTGATTTTGGCAATCATCCTTTATTGGAATCATTCTTTTTCATTTCCATACCACAAATCTCCTGAATCTATTAAGAATGAACCATTTAATTCCAAGTCATCCACATTGGTCATCTCCATGCTAAAGGATAAACATGATGAAGATCTGCAACGAGATCAAGAATACTTTTAGTTTAGTCAGATATTTTTGGAGTTTGACAATTGTGATATCACTAGAGCTCATTTTGTTTCTCTCCAAAAGATGTACGTATTCAACCAAGCTTGCTTGAGAGGGCTCCTTTTAGGGCTACTCACCGCCTAGAGGATTCAACCAAATACATATATTTGATGTTGTATTGTTTCGCTTTTGAATGTTTCGTTTTTAAGGACATTTTCCATGATTATATAAGAAGGGGTGATAATATATGTAAACTCAACACGACCACAAAATGAAATAAGGAGATTTGGATTTGATATAAATGAGTTTAAGTTAAAATGGGTTGGCCAGATAAGACACGATTATTAACGGGTCAATTACGAGTCATCCCACAAAATCTACAATCAACCCGTATAACACGAATAAATTATTTTTTCAAATTTTATAAATATTTAGTCTTATATGTCTTTTTGTTGTTGTTGAGAACATATAATATTAATATTAGTATTTGACTACTTAATATCTCAAACTATTAAATTTGTTTGGTTAATATGTAAATTTATTTTCTTATATATTATTGGTTTGGATATTGATAACAAACGGGTTGAAGTGAGTTAATTGGCTGAAAAAGGCTAAATGAATTGTGTCCAGATTAACTCAATAAAAGTTAGTTACTGACTGGGTGAAGTGGGCGTGCTGTGTCACTCGTTATTTATATAGGTCGTATTAGACTTTTAGAATCTGAACCGTTTAATTAAATGGATCGTGTTCGATTGATCCATATACTCTAATACTCATGACTTGACATGGCACGAATATGATTCACGAACACAAATTGCTAGCTCTACGTACAGGTAAACTCATATATGATGTTTTGTCTTTGACAAGTTCTATTTATAATTTAAAAATAATTTTATAATTTAATATATTATATTAAGATAGGTCCGTTCTTAAATTTATTTATTTTTAAATTTTTTTTATAATTAAAAAATTTCTATAAAGAAAGCTTTGAAACGAAAGGAAAAATTATTTTTATTATTATTTACAAATCATTTATACTTATCTCACTGTCACGACTATTTTGGCACGGCAAATTACCATAAGTTTGGTCCATAACGTAGAGGTTGATCGGCGACCACCGTCGGGTGATCAATTAATGATTTATATTTTAATAAATTCTCTAAAACCGTAAATCTAGCCACACGTTGTGCTTTCTATCCAGGTCTCTCTTCCACGTACCAACGGTTTCTGTAGCTAAAGCCCAAAGAGAGACGGGAATGGATTACTGCGCATTGTTTGTAAATCCCAACGCCACCTCAGTCTCTGTTTTTCCGATTACTATTATCAAATCCGTTAGATTCAAATACCCATGTTTCCTCAAACAATCCCCCGTCTCCGCAAACCTTTCTATTACCTACGACGACGAAGCTGCCAACAAGAAATCCTCGGTTCACCACGATAGTCTCAGAGTTCTCGAATGGGGCAGTCTCTGCGACGCCGTCGCATCCTTTGCCGGCACTTCCTTGGGCCGCGAAGCTACCAAAGTCTCTCCCTTTCTCTCCATCTGTCTATTACGTCCTCAATGTTTATTCTTTTGCTTTGTTTGACAACTTTTTTTTTGCATTTGGTTCTGTTTGCCCTGTGTTAGGCCCAGCTGTGCTCTCTGAACCAGACGTACGAGGAAAGCCTGAGGCTTCTGGAGGAGACTAATGCGGCCGTTGAAATGCACAAGCACGGTGGTTGCAGGTTGGACTTCGGCGGCATCGACGCAGTTCTCGTGAGGGCACCGTTCTTATTTCGCTGTTATCCTTTTTTTTTTTTTTCTTCGCAGACGATATGTTAGTATTACTGAGTTTCAGTTGAGCTGATACAAAATGGTTGTTTTTAAAGGCAGCTTTTTCATTGTGGCTTTCGGTCATACATGTAGTGACGAATTTAATGAATACATGACGGCCTTATCCAGCTTTTGTCCAGAGTTGGGTTCATTCTAGCTCGTTGAGAAACCGTTACGATTGTTTTAGTATTTGTGGAATTTAATAATGGGCTATCTTCATTTTCTATTATTTATTTTGTGTTATAAAAAAGAAAACAATGAATGCCAAAGAACCAAAGATTCTTTATTTAATTTCATGAATCAAAACACCTTCTCAGAATGACTCTTCAACATTTGCAAATGAAAGATTCCTTATTTCTCTGTTAAAAAATATGTGAATGTCTTCCCTTTTTATCATTCATGCCTTTCCTCCAAGTGTTTGCTATGTTGTCCTTGAAGGTGAAATCTGCTATCCTACAAGCACAGAGAAGTTTACCGGTGGATGGGAATAAGGCGATGGCTGTTGCAGCTCTACTACAGCTTGCTGACACTCTGCAGTTTAATCTAAAAGCTGCCATCAAGGAAGACGAAGATTGGTACAGACGCTTTATGCCTCTCACAGAAGATGTAATTGGACTATTGGAGCATTAAGATTGAACCTAAGAACCTACCGTCTCCCTATCTTTTGAATGCTGTCATGGCCTTACTTCTCCCTTCCTCTGCGTGCAGATAATGGGATTGGTTGTAAATCGATCATTAGTGAAATTCATATTGCAAGTAATTGATGAAGATGGCTCGGTTAAAGACTCTGCGGTTTGTACATATTTACCTCATAGAATTTCCATCATTGCCATTATACATATTTCGGTGGTGCAATTCTATTGATTATTATAGTTGAGATAGCTTTTGTGATGTCTTTCTAATTTTTTAGCCAAACTGTGTTTTTGTTGCAAAAAATTTTTGAAACTTAAATATTCTCTGTTCTGCTGTGATACATGTTTTGATAGGTTCTCTTTGTCATTTGTCCTGCTGAAATTATTATTGGTTCATAAGTGTTGAGTATTTCTGTAATCTTATTAGTTTTGTTTTTCAAATTTTGTTCACTGTAGAGTTCAATGCTGAAACATGCACGCGATCGAGTGAGGATGCTTGAGAGAAAGGTAAAATCCAGTTTTTTGTCATATATTTTTTCCAAATGTTAGAAACTTCTAGGTGTCACCAGCCATTATTTGAGGAGGGCTATCAAGAGTAGTGCTTAATGAGCATACTAAGTGTAGTGCTTAATAAAGCAAGTCTAGTGCAGCCATCTGCCAGAAGATATCTAACCTTCCTGCCCCTGAACATAGAACCACCCATACCAATGGTGGTTTCTTGAAACTTTTAATATTGCTTGCAACAGTTTGGTTGAGTTGAGTTTAGATTTTTCATTGTAGTGAAGCTGGGTAGCTCTTCTATCATTCATCTTTCTGTTGTTAGCGATTAAGGTTTATGGATAGGTAGGTAATCCAAGGGCCCAAGCAAGAGTCAAGCAGCTTGTTGGGAACTCTGCTAGGCAAATTGGGAACTCTGCAGTGCCTGTCTCACCTGCTTAAGGGCTCGACACTCCTTTGGGTCCTATTTTCAGGCATATAAGTTGTTGGCAGGACCTGCAAGCAACTTTTCATTGTTATCATTCTGGCCAACAGCTTAAAAACAGCATTTCTCTAGATTGTTATCAACAATTTCATCTTAAGAATCTGTTGTTGTCTTCTCTGTTCAGATATATCATTTAATGGAGAGCCTAATTAGGAATGAAAAGAGTGAAGCATCGTTTCTGGTAACAACCATAAGATCAGAAGTGTATCTCTCTCTATCTTCATTATTCCCTTGTCTTCCTACTGAATCGAGTAATACTGGTTCAGGAAGTGAGTAACATTGACGGCCGGTGGTGTATAAAATCAGGGGCTGATCGACTGACAAGTTTTAAGGGTCTACTGTTATCCAGGTCCATAAAATTTTGTTGTATAAATTTCAGCCAACACTGCACATGTAAACAATTTGTGTTTGCTTTTTAATTTTTTTTTCTTGATGACAAGGAATCCTGGTTTTCTAAATAATCCACGTACATTATAACCCTTTCCTGAGAGGTGTATACTGTTTTAGTGGTTCATTCACAGGAAGCATTGTAGAACCACTCTCTGCCGTTCCTTTGAATGATGAACTGCAGCAAGCAAGGGCATCAGCAGCAAAGGCTGAGGCAGATGTACTCTCAATGCTATCAGAAAAGGTTTTTGTTTTGTTGTATGATAATTATTTTCATTTGCAAATATTTACATTACTTATTGTGTTTTCATGTCACCGTTTCTTGCACAGATGCAAATGGATCTTGATGAAATTGAACAGTTATTGAACATTATAATTCGGCTGGATGTGGTAGGTGTCTGATACCATTCTTCTTCGCCTCTCCCTCCCTTCCTCTCTCTCTCTCTCTCTCTCTCTCTCGATCTTAGAAGAAACGAACTCCTCTACTTTATGCACTTTCTTTCTTAATGCCATGAGTTGCATAAAAAGAAAATTAGAGCAGTTTAGCCAGCTTATAAAGTTTGAGCCATGGTCTTGTTAAGTCAAGTTGTGAATCCACTAAGTCAAGTGGTGAATTCATTCAGCAATTATTAAGGAATTTTAGACTTAAGTTTGGGAAAAGAAAGCAATAATATTGAGTAGAGGCAAGAACACTACCTTTCTATTTCCGTACGAGGTTAGTGCCTCAAAGATAGGTGTGTGCACACACAAGCCATCAGATTGTTCTAGCTGGTGATTCCTCAAAGATGGGTGATTCCTTAACATGTAGGTCAATGCTCGAGCAACCTATAGTCTTTCATTTGGAGGCACGTGTCCTGATTTGTTTCTCCCAGAAGGCAACGGCACTTCTGGTTCTGTTGCATCCATATCAGGAACCAAATCTTCCAAGGCAGCTTACCCGATTAAGAGGGAGTGGACATTGTATCTGCCAAAAGCTTATAACCCTTTATTGCTTCAGCAGCACCGGCAAATTTTGCAGAAGGCCAGGAAGGATGTCAGTAATGCTACTAATGTAAGTTATACTCTAAAGCCACTGCTGTTATTTTTCTATCTTACTTTTTTTATTTACTTATTTTTTTGTTGGGGGAAGGGGGTCTGTTCCTGAATTAAGAGTTTGATGTATGAATTTACAGTAAAGTACTCCGTGTTGAGATTAGAATTTTTCTATTTTAAAATGCTTTGATCATTGGCTTTGTTGGAAAAAGGTATTTTCAGGTTGTTGCTACCAGTCATTACACCTTTATGCTTTGGTTTATTCAAAGAGTTGATGTCTCAGATATTATTAGTTAACGTTCTTTTCCTCAGGAAATCAGGAGGCAAAAGCAAGGTGAGATTATGTCACGAAAGGGAGATGCAGATATAGATCTTTTATCCTTAGAAATGCAGGTAACTTTTCACTAATATGGGTTGGAAGTTCATGTTACCAGTTTCCTAAAGTATTTTTCATTTGTTATTTTGCATCTCGAATGATAGTCAGACAATTTGTTTCAAGACAAATTCCCTTCTGCTTGTCAGGTTACCACTCTAGAACAAGCTCAACCAGTTCCAGTTGACTTTTTTATAGATCATAAAACTCGGGTCTTGGTCATAACTGGCCCTAATACCGGAGGCAAAACCATTTGCTTAAAGACTGTTGGATTGGCGGCTATGATGGCTAAATCAGGTTCATGCAATGTTTCTTTTAGTTTTATTAGTTCTTATTATATGCATTGATAGCCTTTTCCATTGGACAGCCTCTATAGAATCTAGTGGGCTAACTATTCATGAATTTCTTGTATCATTTTCTATTTCTAGAGAGGGGACTCTCTTATATACATCATGCATACCTGGATGCACCTTATGTATTTTGTTTAATAAATTTTATTTATTAAACGAAAAACAGTTAAAATGCTGATGGAATTCTAAATACAAGTCTCATAACTCACTAATATGCAGGGACTAAAGCATATTATTTCTATTGTTTTTTCCTTTTTCCACAATCTAAATATTTTGATATTTAGACATTTATGGTAAGCTTGATATAGTTACAGAAAATAAATACAGCTTGCCATAGATCTAGGTCGAGAATTTTCACGCATTAAACTATTGAGTCCAAAATGCTACTTCCAGTTACACATACCAAGTTTGCTTTGAGTTTCTCACTAATTTCATTCTAAATGTTGACAGTAGAAACTTGTGCAATCATAAATCCAGCCATGTGGCTCATGAATAATCTCATGAGTAATTTAAATATGTTCAGTTAGTGAGAACCAACGGAAGAATTTCAATAATAATTCTACTATACAGTCTGTTTTTCTTGTATCATTTTTAGAGTTTTACCACCTCTCACTGTCATAATCATTTCTATTGTTGCAGGTCTTCACGTTTTAGCTTCTGAATCTGTAAAAATCCCTTGGTTTGATGCTGTTTTTGCTGACATTGGGGATGAACAGTCCCTGTCCCAGTCTTTGTCTACCTTCTCTGGCCACTTGAAACGAATAAGTGTAAGGATAATATATCTCAAAGCACATTTCTTTTCTCTTCGAGTTAATGTTGTGTGACATCAACATTACCAGCTAGAGATTATAAATGCTTAGAAGTTGCTTAAGATTCGATATATGCCTCTTCTTCAATGTAATTCGTCATCAGATTACATCTTCTGTTCACCATCAGTTACTTTTCAACCTGATTCCACATGTATGCTCATATGATATAGACTTTTTCATCATGGAATTTTCTTTAGTTAGTGTACATTTTAAACTTAATTGCCATGAAGTCATTAGCTACGAAGGTTCATAGCATGATTTTATGAATACATTCTTCTTGTTGATTTTGTTTCTATTTGTAAATGCTGGTTTATTATTCCCATTGCCATGTTTCTTATGATCCCTTTACAGTTCTATTTCCATTACTGAATTTGCAAGGTTGTTTGTGCATGTCGATTTATTTTTCGACATGCAGCTCATTATCTTATTAAGAATATGTTTTCATAAGTTATACTTCATATTTCTGGAAATCTGATTAACTTAGACATGTGTGTAATTGAGATAGAAACTTCTGTTATTCTTGATTTTTTATTTTTATTTTAAATTTCTATACCTATTCAGAGTTTGTTACATTGATCGGCATTTTAGTCTTGGGAACAATAATTTGTTATTCTTCACAGTTTGTTATGAAAGGATGTACAATTCCCAGTAACAATTGAGAGCTCTAATAATGATTTTATTTTGGCATGATGGACTTTAATTCAAACAGCTGTTTAAGTCAATAGACTCTTGTTTACGCGGTTTGAGTAAATACTAGGATGTGATGGTGATTTTCCTTGTGGATATAATACACTATTTACCTTTTCATATGAAAAGGTCACATGCAATTTCTTTATAACATCTTGCAGGACATTCAATTTCACTCAACAAGTCAGTCATTGGTGCTACTAGATGAAGTAAGTGCAAAAATTGCTTCAAAAGGAAACATAAGAAGAATAAGAAACTGACTTTTATGATGAGGTTATATAGATTACATTCCTTTTGTATTTGTAAGGTTGGTGCGGGAACCAATCCTCTTGAAGGTGCAGCATTGGGGATGTCATTACTGGAGTCTTTTGCTGAAACTGGTGCTTTGTTGACAATAGCTACGACACATCATGGAGAACTCAAAACCCTGAAATACAGGTACTTAATGTTTGTTTAAAGATCAAGCTGACATATTGATAATATCAAGTTTCATTTGCTTAACATGTCTAGTTTAAAAAGGAAATTTAGTTTTGTTGAAGTTAATTGCAAGTAAGTTATGCCTCAATGTCGTGCTTGTTGACTGCCCTAAATTCATGAATCATGTTCTTGAGATTGTTGCCTTAACAGTAATGACGCCTTCGAAAACGCATGCATGGAGTTCGATGAAGTCAACTTGAAACCAACATTCAAGATTCTCTGGGGTGTACCAGGTTTTCACCGTCACTTTTGGACCTCTGTCATTCATGCTGCTACTTTTTCCTTTTGCTTACTCCTTTTCCTTCTTTTTCTCCAATCTGGTTTTGATGTAAGTGTTAAAAAGACGGAAAAAGGTAAGAACTATTCCCAAACTGATGCAAAGTTCCAAATCTCATTATGTTCATTATTTTTTATAAAAAATTGTGTTTGATATATGAATGGAAAAGTTTCACGTCAATGTCTTTTTCCACAAAATGGAAGCCCTCATGTATGTAGGAAATGGCTTATTATGTTCCAACGAAGTGACCCCAGCCACTTTCTACCACATTCCAATGTTGGTGAAAAACAGTGATAATGTTTTTGTTCCACCTAGCATAATGACTTTTATTACAAATCATATATGATCTATATAAAGAAGTTGAATCATAATCATGTTCCTGTCTCAATAGTTTGTGAGACTGTTATATGCATGGGATATGGTCCTAAATTGGAGTTACGTTGACGGTGACTACTACCAAAAGCACGATGATATAGTGCAGGGTTATGAATGGCAAATACTTTTTTTCTGATCGGTAAATGGGCAAATACTAATTTAGATACTTTTAATATGTGATTACTGAGTTGACTCAAGTGGTTGACTCAAGTGGTTGACTCAAGTGGTAAATGCCTTGGGCTTGGGGATATGCTCCCCCAAGTCTAAGGTTCAAATCCCCTTAGGTGCAAACAATCTCTAGGGGCTATTAGACTGGAGGATTTTTCCCTTAAATTACCTGACATGCACTTGTGGGAAACTTTTTGCCGAGGGCTTGTGCACCCCTTGGATTAGTTGGGACGCTGTTCCTGGACACCCGGTGCCAATAAAAAATTGTGATTACTTAGGTTCGTTTTGGATAGTGAAAGTGTTTCATCTCATCTTATCTCATCTCATCATTACAATTTTTTCAAATTCTCACAAAATATAATAAACAATTCAATTTTTTCAAATCCCAAAACAATAATAATATTAAAAAATAATATTTTAACAATATTTTATTCAACTTTTACATCTAAAACCATTTCATCTCATTTCACTATCCAAACCGCAACTTAGTCTTTAGCCTGTTACTACCTTCAGCGGTACTATTCATAAATAAAAAAAACTACCTTCAGTGGTACTTTGTTAAAATACTGCAATCTCTAGTTATATAAAAAGAGCTTCCAGTTATTTATTATTATTTTTTTGATAAGTAAGAAATTTATTAAAAACCACGTAATTAGGCATATCCCAAGTACACAGGAAGTATACAAGAGAAAACACCTAATTACAAACTAAAGCTGAAAAACAACATGAAAGTCATTGAAACTAAATCCATCCATTACAATAACCGAAGCCCAGTGCAACAAAGTATGAAAAAAGAAAGCCCTAATCCCATCCACCGAGTGTTCTCAATTGTCGAAACAACGACCGTACCTCTCATTCCAAATACACCACATAAGACAAACAAGAATCATCTTCCAAACAGTCGCTATTTGACGTTTTCCTTGAATCCCTCTCCAACAGGCCAAAAGATTCCCCACACTCTTAGGCATCACCCAAGAAATGCCAAGCTTGACAAAGACCTCAACCCACAAAGCCCTTGACACATCACAATGAAGAAGAAGGTGATCTGATGATTCTCCACACCTTTTGCACAAAAGCACCAATCCATTGCAACGATACCACGCTTTCTCAGCTTATCAATAGTAAGGATTTTCCCATGAGAAGCCAACCACCTGAAGAATCAGACCTTGAGCGGCACTTTGCATCTCCAAATATTTTTCCAAGGGAAAAAATAATAGAAGAATGTGGCACCAAGACTTTGTACATAGATCTAACCAAAAATTTCTTATTACCAAGCTGATTCCAGATTAATCTATTCTCCCCTCCAAATTTTAAATTTAAGGCATAGAGCAAGTTGTAAAAATCATTGATAGCCCCCACCTCCCAATCGTGGGCATCTCTAATAAAACTTACTGACCACTGAGTCAAACTAGCAGTGTTGCTCATGCAATCAGCTACCAAAACGCCTTTATCTGAAGCAATTCTAAAGAGGGAAGGGAAAGCAATCTTCAAGGCCATGTCTCCACACCATAAATCCTGCCAAAAACTGATCCGGTTACCCCTACCCGCATCAAATCTGAAATTTCTAAAGAACTCCCCCATCCATTGCTAATGAATTTCCACACTCCCACTCCATATGCCCCTAACCTCATTTGTGCACCAACCTCCCCAAATACTCCCATATTTGGCATCAATAACAATCCTCCAAAGAGCATCCCCTTCTTGATGATACCGCCACAACCATTTCCCTAAAAGTGCCTTATTGAAAGTTTTCAGCTTTCTAATCCCCAAACCTCCCGAATATAAAGGAAAATAAATCTTATCTCACTTGAGCAAGTGGAATTTCTTCTCACCCCCAATCCACCCCACAAGAAGTCATGGAATATCCTTTACATTCTATTAGCCACTCCTGCAGGTAAAGGAAATAAAGATAGGAAATAAGTTGGGATATTAGATTAAGGTGATTCTACCACCTTTGGACAAGTAGTTCCTTTTACAGCCAGCCAACCTACATTCAGTTTTCTCTAAAACCCCGTCCTAAATTGTCTTTGATTTAAAAGGTGCTCCCAAGGGGAGACCAAGATATTTCATAGGCAAAGAAGAAACCTTACAACCCAATATATCAGCCATATCTTAGGATGGGCAATGTGTTTTCTTGGATACATTCAGTGTATTTGGTTACTCCTATTGATATATATAATATTTTTACTTATAAAAAAAAAGTAGATCAGCCAAATCCCTATGGGGACCATTTTAGATTTAGAGAAATTGACTTTTAAACCAGAAATAGCTTCAAAACATAACAAAAATGCCCTCAATGAATAGATTTGATCAGAATTTGGCTCACACAGGATCAGAGTATCATCCGCAAAGAGTAAATGAGACACATTAATGCTGCCATGAACGGAACTGCCCACCGAGAAGCCCGAAATTAAACCCCTATTCCCCCGCCACCTTCAACATTCTACTCAACACATCCATAACTAAAACAAAGAGAAATGGGGACAAAGGATTCCCTTGTCTCAGTCCCCGTGAGTTAAAAAAACCAGCTGGAGTGCCATTAACCAAAACTAAAAATCTAGCCGAAGAAATGCAATGCTTCATCCACTTACACCATTTTTCCCCAAAACCATGCCTACCAAGGATATATATAAAAAAATCCCAATTGACATGATAAAAAACCTTCTCCATATCCAATTTGCAAAGGATGCCTCCTCTAATTCTACTCTCCAAGCATTCATTAGCTATGAGAACGGAGTCAAGAATTTGTCTAACCCTTGACAAAGGCATTTTGAGACTTTGTGATGATCTTCCCCATAACCATACTCAAACGATTAGTGAGCACTTTCAAGATAATCTTGTACACACCACTAACAAGACTGGGTCGATAATCCTTCACCTCTACGGACCCAACTTTTTTAGGGATAAGCGCAATGAACATAGCATCAAGGCTTTTCTCAAATTTCATAAATGAGTGAAATTCAAGAAAAACTTTCATGATGTCCTCCTTGACAATGTCCCAACATGCCTGAAACAATGCCATGGAAAAGCCGTTGGGACCCGACACTTTATCTTTGACCATACCTCTTATCACATTAAGCACCTCCTCCTCTTCAAACATTCTCTCCAACCAAATTGCACTAGGCTGGTCAATCGAATCAAAAGCAAGCCTATCAACTTTAGGTCTCCAAGAATACTGCTCCATAAGAAGCTTTTCATAAAAAAAGGACAATGTGATCCTTAATAGTTGAATGATCCGTAAGAACACTACCATCCGAGTGGAGCACCTCAATTGCATTATTTATTCTATGAGAATTAGCAACTCTATGAAAGAATTTGGTGCACTTGTCTCCTTCCTTCAACCAAAGAGCCCTAGACTTTTGAGTTTGAAATCTTCTCCATAGGAGTGATTTTTTCCAGATCAATTGCAACACTTAGTTTCCTTTCCTTCTCATCAACCGAGAGAACCCCTACAGCCTCTTTTTCATCAAATCTATGTAACTCCTTGAAAAGAGACTTTCTTTGATCCCCAATGTTCTCGAGCACCTCCTTATTCCATTTCTTCAAGTCATTCTTCAAAACTTTGAGTTTTCCGGCTAAGGCAAAGTTGGGTGTACCCGACAATTGATAAGAGGACCACCACGCTCTCACCTTATCTACAAAATGATCAACTCTGAGCCACATGTTCTTGAATTTAAAATATCTCCGCCCCTCAAGAATACCCCCACAATCCAGAAGGATGGGAAAATGATCAGAGCATAATTTAAGTACTCTTTTGACATAATTCAGGGAAATGCACCTCCCAAGAGGGAGAAACAAGAAATCTGTCTAGCCTAGACCATGCCCTCCTGTTCGACTGTGTAGGGATTCTTGTGAGACCCAATCGGAATGTAAACCAGCCCAAGAGTGAGCCGAAGGCAGAGAGCAGATAAGACTAGGCTCATCCTCGTATCTTCCCACTCCATTAATAGAAACACCCACCCCAGTCCCCTTGCATACCAACTACAAATCGTGCTCATCATTAGACTCAACATCCGAAATTGCCAAATCTGTGTCCTCGTTTGTGCACAAGACCTGGAAAACCCTCCTCATTGATAATATGGGGAGACACCCTCACAGATTCATCAACCACGACTACACTAGAAGCAGAGGTGTGCAACTGGTGATTGTCGGGATGAGAAGGGAGACCATGCGATGTGGAGATTGACACTTGCAAAGGAGCTAGGGGGTTTCCGGAAACCGGCAACATGTTCTATGACAACAGAGAGGTTCCCTGAGCAACCACTGGCGACAACCGAGACCTATTCACGTTTGTGCCTGAGGAAGAGGCACTAGGATGAGCTTTAACCATCGGTGCTGACATAGGAAGAGGGTCACCTTGCGACCGGAGACAAGTTCTGTGACGACGGAGAGGTCCCTTGAGCAACTGCCGACGAAATCCGAGACATTCGCATTCGTGCCCGAGGAAGAGGCATTGGGATTAACTTTGACCATCAACGTTGACATAGGAAGGGGCCATCAACTGTCTGCGTTGTCCAATGCTTGTTCTTGTTCGTGCTTGAGGAAGAGGACCCATAATGGGCTTTGACCCACCACGATAGAGAAATGGGCTTCAGGCCTAGCCCATTGCCACCAATATAATCTTTCAAGCCCGGCCCATCGCCCTTACTAGCTGCAGTCTTAGGCCCATGGGCTTTGGCAGAGGGGGAACTTACGTGACAAAGGCCCTTCAAAACGCTACCTAAGCCCATAACCAAGCCCAAGCCCGAGTCAATTTTATTCATCGAGCCATTGATCTTCTCCAGAACACCTGACAACTCAGCTCTGGCTGCCCACAACATCCCTTCGACTTCCCCCATTGACGAGATACACAGAATGCGAACTGCCACCCCTACATGTCTCCTCATGATGCCATTTGTCAACATGTAATGAGAACTGCCATTCATTTTGAACTTCACCACCAATCACCTTCCCCTTCCTTCGATCATCACCCTCCATGCCATTGAAGCTATTACTTGTTGGAGGACATGCCGATTTCTTCAAGACTGATGCAAATGAAGCACCGTTTGGGAGGAAGATCCTTCCCGATGACGACATGCCGCTAGGCCCCTTCCCATGCCGTTCCTGAACATCAATATCCTGAGCATATTGGACTCTATTTTCCTCTTCCAAAACAGGGACTTCAGAACCAGCAATCAAACACATGTTAAACGTGAATTCTTCCCATCCTCTACCATGCAATCCTTCGGGAATAATCAGAGAGCCCCTTTTGCTCCCATTCCCATAGTCATCCAATGACAAAAAAGACCCCTCGAATTAGCATGACGCTGAATAATCACAACTCCATTACCCTCCCGCAACTTTCTGAAAAACCCATCATGCCAAGGGTGTGCCAAGCATTCTCCATGACATCACCGGCACTCTAGAGAAAAAAACTTGACCACCCTTCTGCTCCTCTCAGAAATGCGAATATAATTTCCTCCCTCCTTCGAAAAACCGAAGGTCTTGGATTCCACCTTCAAATGGCTAGAACTTGACATCAATCCCTCCTCTCACAAGAAATAAGTAAAAAGAAACTAATAGAGAGACAGAAAAGGGAAAGGACGTGGTTAATTCCGGCGAGAAGCGCCTGAATTAGCCATATCTGATCGTCGAAGAGAGAGGGAGGAGAGAGAAAAACATTTGAATATTATTAATATCAGCTCCAATACACCGCGGAAGGTTCTGCCAACAAATAGAAACTTGATTTTATTACTAGAAACTTGATTGTAATTGATGAAAATGCAGTTTGAAACAAACAATTGTAACGTCTGTGAATTTGTGAACCACTTGTGCCTAAGAAAAGTTTCAGACCAATTTTCTCACTGGGCAACCAATGGCAATTAGGTGTTCTATTTGATCTCATATTATTATGATAAAACTACCGACTACAGCTCAACAAGTGATATTTTACTGTAGGACGTTCAAATGCAATCAATATTGCTGAAAGGTTAGGACTCCCCAGTGCAATTGTAGACAATGCTCGTGAACTATATGGTGCAGCTAGTGCCGAGATAGATGAGGTAATGCACATGAGCTCATACTTTTTCTTTTCTAATTTTGGAATTCCATTTGTCCATAGAGTTTAAAGATTCTTATTTTGAACTTGCAGAATATAGTGTAGTTTTGGCTTTTCTTCGTTGAATATACACCTAAAGAAAACTTCTTGCAAATACTTGAGGTATCCCGTCTCTGCTAAAATAATTACCATCTGTTCTTTAATTGTTGGTACCAGAAAAGGAGTTCTAGAATGACTTGATTGCTGTTCCAGATAGGATTAGCAGCAGAGTTTATTATTTCAAAAGTGGAATTTTGCTTGGGCTACATGATTTATCATCAAACTGAATTCATTATGCAGACATAATTTAATTATGTTATGCTAAGTTTAATATTTTTTTGTTTGAAAATTGCAGCCCCTTGCCACTATTTAAAGATTGCATTTATAGATGCCAGATAACTGTAGCTAATTCTTTGAATTGTATATGACCAAGATGTCATCTATCCCATTTACTTTCTGTTATATTTTAATGCAGGTCATAACTGATATGGAAAGGTTCAAGCAAGATTTCAAGGAGCAATTAGAGGAAGCGCAACATCATGTGCTGTGAGAATCTTTTGCTCAAAAATAAAAGTAGTAATGTACTCTAGTCCCACAGTTTTGCGTATAGAGATAGAAGTGTGGTGAGCACCATATATGCTATTTCAAGCTCACATCTTAAAAGGTTATGAAGACCATAATCCCTTATAAATACATAATGTGATGCAAGGATCATTACCATGACCAAATCCCCTTCCCCCACCCCCTCTAAAATTCTACTTTTTTCCGCTAATTAAACCATAACCCATCCTGTTTAATGTAATAGATAATTTTGACAGTTGATGCGATATACAATTGGGTGTCCCAATTATCAAATTTCTTTGGCATCTAGAACGGTTGCCAAGAGACATTGATGGGCAAAACTGTTTAGGCATCACATGTATTGAGTATGATATAAATCATTATTCTAAAACATGAAGGAATATTTGTTGAGGTCTCCTTGCTGTACTTTATGCTTATCTTTCTTGGACTAGCGAACACTATTTCTGACAACAGTACAAGAACGGGCCTTTTCCATATGGTTCTCACTTATTTCAAATAAATATAATTCCAGTTTGGTAAACTTGCTTCCTAATGACTGATACTCATCATTAAAATGGCTATCCTTGTTTTGAGAGCAGAAAAATCTATGCTCTGATGGATGCTCTACTTGGTATTTCTGTGTTTGTGACCATAGGCTCTCAAAGGATCTTTATGAAAATCTGTTGGTCGCAAGAAGGAAGATAATGGAACATAGCACCGATCTAAGATTAAGGAAGATGCGTGAAATATCCGAGGCTGCAGCAGTGGCACGTTCTATTCTTCACAGGAAAGTGCGACAGCATCGTGCATCTGTAATTCAATCTTCACAGCCAAATCCAGCTGATAAAAGCCGACATTCATTAGGAATTAATGGCCAGCATAACACAGCAGAATACAGCGAACCTCCTATTGCATCTAAGAGTGCATCTTTTGTTGAAGATATTAAGAAATCACCATCAGGTATTCTTTAGAATTGATGAGATCTTCCCTGCTTCTATGAAAAATGTTTGCAAGGAATAGTTTCCTACTATATTGAAGCTTTTTGTCCAAGAATGAGACTATCTTAATCTTGTATCGGTTAAGAAGGTCATTTAATGATGTTTGAGTAGATTTTCTTTCACCTATATATATTGCAGAGAAGTCTCAGCTTCCTAAGATTGGCGATATAGTGTATGTTTCTTCTCTTGGGAGGAGGGTGACAGTTTTAAGAGTGGAGCCATCTAAAAATGAAATAGTTGTGCAAAGTGGTAACATGAAGCTGAAGTTAAAGCTCAATGATGTTCAGACATGACTAACAAGGTTTGTGCATAGCCTTCTGAATATGTAAGCTTTTTTCTTCTAGTGCAAAGCATTTATATGGCCTTCTGTCTCCATTCCCTGTCCAAATGAGCAATACCACATTGCCAGGTCTAGTAATGGTTCTGTTTCACCATAAATTAGTCAGCAACTCAGAAGTGGTTAACAGAATCTATCAGCAAGGAAAGGGTGAGGAGACCCTCACCATGGAATTTGGAATTCATGTATCTCATATTTTCAGCCATGCTCCAAAGACATTATGGAGCTATAAGTTTGAATTTCTGCTACCCTTTCTGAATTTGATCTTCCTCCCATTGTCTGATCTCAGCAACTCGGTCATGTTGATGTATATTCTTTCTACCACTCATATATATATGAATGTATGTATGTATGTATATGTATATATGTTGCACATGGAGGTATCGTCTGACTTGTATGTCAAGCCTTATGGGAAGGCAGATCGTGTTGGCCGGATACCCTTTTTATCTGGTGTACTCAAGGAGCGGGACCATTGGAAGAAATGTTAGATAGATGGCCAGAAACTTTCTGAAATGAAATGTGAATTTCCAAAACCAGATGTTTTAATACTTCAACGAGACAATTCATAGTGCAAAGATATCCTTGGCAATGCAAACCCATATGCTAGTGGAGGCTCCACAAAATCAGAAAAAAAAAAAAAAAACTGTGACATCTCGGAGATGCTAAAGAAAAGCTGCACAGTATACTTCTGTTTTACTTAATTTCTAGTTTAGTTGAACAATAGAAATCTAAAGAATGTCACAGCAATAAAGAAATGCTACCCCATTTATCCCATTGGTCGGTCTTCAGATCAGATGATCAATGATCTATCTTGTTAAATGTGACAGGAAAGTTCATATTAGATGGTGAGATTATTTTGACTTCCTGGAAAATGGATTGAAGCTGTAAATTAAAAGTGTGATTGTAGAGCGTCCCATAGGCCATATTTGGTGTTTGTGACTGTAGATCCTGAACATTTGCATTGGGATGGTACAGTTGGTTTTGTTACCGTTGCTGCATTTTTGGTAAGGCGCGCATGCACTTTGCTGGAAATATTTATCAAAGAAAATTAGGAGGGAAAGGAAGAATTATAATTCTCGTTCGGGATGACTGAGAGTGGCTCCCTATTCATGCGTATTTGGGATGGTACTTGTATATATACAAAGCTAGACGCACCAGCATTAAGTTGTTTGTATTTGTATAAGTTAGCTTTTTGTATGTGATTAGGAAACAGTTTCTCTCCATCTTCTTCTCAAATGAAACAATATAACTACAGTTTTTTACACCATTTTGTTAACTATCTGACCCAAAAATTCTCCAAGTTAAAATATGCAAATCATGCGATGCATTATAACTATCTTTAGCTTCCGGGTTGCTTTGACAAATCACAATGGCCGATTGATTAATGATCAAATGGATGAACATCAGACGCTATATAAGGTATCTTTGATAGGTATTATTTGTCTTTCCAGCTGAGTCACTGAAGTGAAATCACTAACTTGTCACGAGGGAGTTGGGGCCAATTAAAAGTTTTGGGATGAATTGTGTGCAATTTAAGTAGCTAGTGGAGGCTGCCATCATACATA
Organism: Juglans microcarpa x Juglans regia; assembly: GCF_004785595.1. Classification (NCBI taxonomy): domain Eukaryota; kingdom Viridiplantae; phylum Streptophyta; class Magnoliopsida; order Fagales; family Juglandaceae; genus Juglans; species Juglans microcarpa x Juglans regia. Next base: position 30,362,333 of record NC_054598.1, on the reverse strand, counting down.
TTTGTTTTGACTTTGCTTCTTAAACTTTGATGTGTTCGAGACTTTTTATTCTACCACCAAGCCAGCCCTTGGAAATAATCACAATTACAAACAATACTAATCTGAGAAAAAATCTCAACTCAATTTTGATCTTAATTGTCATTTTTTTTTAGTACAACAACCGCTAATTAAGAAACTTTGAGGTGCTGCCAAATGCCTGATTGACATAAACTCTCAGCCTTTAAAAATGGAGGTATTGGGTTCGAAACCTCCCATTCCCAAATGTAAAAAAAAAAAAAAAATAGAACCTTCAAGGTGCTAACTAGTGTTTTTGAGTGACTAGGATATATATCCTACTCATAATAACCAGGGCTATGATATTGACTCGCAAGGATTAATATGCATGCATGCATATATATATATATATATATATATATATATATATATATATTTATATATCTTTCCCTTCTGCAAAATCTTTGCGAAGGAATGTTCCCATGCAATCAAGTAATTAATATCCATTAAAGGAGTAAAGGTTCTCATCTAAACGAAGGGGGAAGGATTAGAATAGTTTCTTCATTCTTTTCTCTCACCGATCGATCGTTTCTTTTTCTGTTGCATCAATCCAAATCTGAAAGCGGAAATAATTGAACATAAATGCAAGGAGGCACTGCACTAAGTTAACAAAGCATGCCAAAAAGATAAGATACTATTACAAGCTATAACAACAGGATGCGCAACTTAATTCAACTTGAGTTGAATAGGGACTGCGCTTATTTTCTTCCTATAAACCTAAGTACTTGGCTGGAATACCCTCTTCTTTCGTCTTAGCGTGCAGCCATTCTAAGGTATGCCTCCCTGCATGCTAAAGTACTTGAAAATGGCACCATAAGCCAACCACACGAGGGACCAACTTCAAGTTTCCATCCCAAGTGCCACATGATGCTTGCGGTGGTCATTGTCAGAAAAAGCAACCGCACTCCCAAATTCAAGTGTGACATCAAGGAAATAGAACATGAAAACCAGGACAAAGCAGGAAAGCAACATGGGAATAGGCCCAAAGAGCCAGAAAAACAAAGGGAAAGAGAAGTAGAAGGCACGCAAACCTAGAGACCAGAAATAGCTGCCCCTATTCACAGTCCTGGCAACATACTCGGCTGTGAGATGAAGATAGTGCGGACTCGATGACACCTTCTTGAAAGGCACGTTGATGAGGATGCTTGCATGGCTGTAGTACCTTACAGACTGCACGTTGAGCAGGAAAGCGAACAAGAAGCAGACCAATATGGAGAAGAACTTTATGGAGAAGCCAAGCTCGGTTCTGACCCCAAACACAAGATTATATGAAGATTTTTCCCAGCTACTGCTTGACATCAAGAGGGCAATGAGGGAGCTAAGCATTATAACGGTGGAAGCCAATAGGGTCGATGCCATTATATTGTTTCTCAGTGTCTGTACGGCAAGGACACCATTCTTGGGCGCGTCCTGCATGCGTATTATAACCATATTATTATATAAGCAATCTTATATACAGTCAAGCGCTGTGCAATCGTTTTAAAAAAAAATATAGTTTATTATCAAAAAATTATTATTTTTTTCATATGAATCCGTATTTAAAACATTCTTAAATACTTGTGCACTCATGATTACAACTATCATTCCTCTTTTTATATACACACTCATCTTGAAATTTTCTCCTTTAAGATTGGTAATTGTAAAGTGAGAAATTGAAACTGAAATCACATTTATTATGTTTTTGAGAATTCCGGCATCATCATGATCGATCAACCTTGCATGTAACAGTACTAAGAAATGCCACGTGAAAGACAAGAAAAGAATTTACCTCCATCATAGCTTGGACCCAGAACTTGCGATTGGTGGCGTTGATGCCAATGACAGTCTTGTTGGGGTGCTGCACAATTCGATAGAGAAGCCATATGTGATATGCCAACATTACTGTAAGGCCTGTAGGAACTAACAAGTAGTCAAGATGTTTTTCCTTCATTATCATGATGATATATATTTGAAAATGATGTACTCTCGAATACACGTGATCGTTCTCTTAATCTGTCCCTCTGTACAACCAACCCTTTCGGCTGCTAGCTCTTGAAGGGAGCAGGACGGAGAGAGAGAGAGAGACTTATATAAGCGTAATAGGGTACTGTTATTTCTGCCGACTGAGCAAGTGGGGAATATCACAAAGAGGAAAACTAGGGTAAAGTGGCATGGTTTTCATACGCACCAGCTTTGTGGATCATATGGTTTAACACATAGGAATCCATAAAAACCTTACAAATTTCATTTGATTGGTACACGTCACCTGTATAATAAATATTAATTTGATTTTACTTTCAATTTATTCTGTGATAAATATAGTAGCTCTAACGTTAATTTGTGATAAATTTATCATTCTTGTTATCACTGGCCAATTACGTGGAAGCTAGGTGGAGGGAATTAGCTGGTGAAGTGGGATCCACGTGTATATATGGGGGCTGGCTGCTGAGAGAGCCTGATCAGAATCTACCCATCTAGCATTGTTTTCTGGCCTTGAGCCACAGTGCTACCAACCCACCGGGCGGCCACCAACACCCATATTAGCATTTTTTTACCCCTTTTTCCCTTTTCTTTTTTGATGAATAATCAACCCTCAAAAGTACTCTTTTCGTTTTATTCAAATTAATAATGGACAGTACTGCTAAGGAATAGTAATACTAAGAATAATGGCTACTGCATGCTAGATCTGCTTTTGTGGCTCGTGTCCCCCACTTTGAATGTTATTATTATAAGGTACTTAATTCTGATGAAAAACGTGGTCTAATATCAAATATCAGACCAATATTTTTACTATCGGATCGTTTGAATACATAAATTATTTCATTTTTTTTTATCTCATCTCATCATTATAATTTTTTTAAATTTTTACATAAAATATAATAAACAATTCAACTTTTTCAAATTTTAAAACAATAATAATATTAAAAAATAATTTTTTAATAATTTTTATTCAACTCATCTCATTTCACATCATTCCACTATCCAAACCAACCTTATTAAATGCATCTATCTGAGTACGTATTCAGTGTTGTGTCTGGTTGTTCGAGGTAATCGCATCAGATGATGTGATTCATAATTAGTTGTAAAGGGTGGGTGATGTATTAGTCAATCCAAATAGCATTATGGGTCCCGTAATATTTTTCATTTTTTCTTTTTTTAATCATTCGAAAAATAACTAAAAAAATGGAGCAAGATCGATCACGCATGTGGCGTCTGTTGCAATTGAATTAATGGAGGATGCTTTCCATTATAGTCCATTGAATGATGTGCATGGTTACCAAACTGACATAATTAATTTGATACTCTCACTCCTTTATTTTTCAGAATTTTTTTCAACTCATCTTATCTTATTTTATCTAATCATTATAATTATTTTAAATTTTAAAATAAAAATAATACTAAAAAATATATTCTAACAATATTTTATTCAACTTTTAATTTTAATCTCAATTCATCTCATCTGTAAAAATAAATGAATAGTAATAATAGTGTGCAAGTCGGTTTTGAAATTGATGTATGTTCTTAATATTAATCGAGGCTTCGAATGATGATTTGAGAAGTGATGAAATAACAGGATTATACATGGGATTCCCTAGTCTTTTGAAAGTTGGATTGTTGATCACGAGATTTGGCAAGTAGTGTACGTTGAAAAAATTTAAGAGTCCCTAATTATATATAAACAAGTTCTTTCTTAATTCCTACTGCTGCACAAGTAGTACTGCTTCTTTCTGGTTTCTCTGGTAGCAACATCATACATATATATATATATATATATATATATATATATATATATATATGATAAGAAAATTATGCCATTTGGTAAAGGCTAGGGAACCATTCTGCATGGAGGGCTGATTTGATCTGATAAATGCATCTTCTGATCTAGCCATGATGCAGTCTTTGTGCTCCCTATAGATATAATTTGTTAACAGTTACAATATATAAGAATCATCACATGGGATGATTAAAACATCTTAATTAACACATTTTGAGGTTTACGTTTAATTTGCCGACTATCATGCATGAGTACTAGCTAGTTCTAGATCAACTTAAATTTGGGAGCTAGTAAGGATGCTGGAATAATTCAGATAGAGACCCGTGAAAAGTTCAAGTAATTGTCTGATCATACTTCTTATGCAGACAACATTAAATATCATTATATATAATCCCTAAAAAATATATAAATCCGAATATATATATATATATATCTATTCTATTATAATAAGTGGCTATCTAACTGTAAATAGTAATTTTTGTTATTTTTTCGTTAATTTTTGTCGTTTTTCCGTTAAGTTCGTAAAGTCTTGTTTTACCAAAAAGCTCTTAAAATCCTTGACCATTTGACATGTAGCTTCCTTGTAAAATTTAATGAAGGATTTTGTTTTACCAAAAGGTCCTTAAAACTCTTGGTGATTTGACGTGTAACCATTTGTAAAATTTAATGAATGATTATGTTTTACCAAAAGACCATTAATATTAAATTAATAATATTTTATTATTAAATAGAGATTAAATAGATAATCCAATATAGATGCAGACCAATACTCATACTTTGCTAAAGTTTAGATTTTTTTTAATCTTTATTTTTTGTCTTTCTTTAACCTTGTATTTTCTTTTTCCAGACAAATAAGTTACTGATTTTTTCACTTATTTATTTATTTAATTCATTATGTGGTGCATCCCGGAGCCAACGCATCCGAGGCCGTTCCCTAGTGTATATATATATATATATATATATATATATATATATATATATATAAAGTACTTTGCAGATTCTAAAGCAGGTGTCGTGCCCCAAACTAATTAAGGTCACCAATTAAGTATGCTGCTAATTCCAATCTTTTAAGTTCAAGTGTAGGACCAAGTTCTAGTTAGTTTTATGTATGTACAATTTATAATATAGAGGTCAAACGATCTTGATCTTGGTATTTAGTTGATGAACCCCCATGCATGCATATATTCCTCTCATAAAAATAAATAAATAAATAAATAGATCATAAGCTGGTACAAAGCAATTAATGTACGTATTAGACTATGTGAAACGCATGATTATGTTTTGGTAGCATAATATCATTAAATGCATATATAAATGAGAGCTTTAAATTAGAGTCCCTCCATATACAAGAGCTAGATTGGACTTTTTGCAAGAAAAAAAAAATAAAATTGTTGCATTATTAGCCACGAAAAATAGGTCGTACGTTGCGCGTTCTCAATGTAATATCTTACTGATGAGTTAGGTTATAAGGCGTGGTACGTACTCCTAATTAAGAATCGGTACGTACATGCTCGATCGACAGTCTTCTTTAATTTAATTTGTAACAACGTACTGCATGTGGTACATTTATAATAAGCTAGGCCTTCCAAATTAAATCCAAGAAGTCGGTGGGCTTTGAAAATACTACTGGATATCGATCTTGCAAGAAAGCTAGCAGCAATGACCTACAATTAAGTTGGTAAATCAGGTGAGTGAAGTAAATCAGGTGCAAGATGCAGGAGGAACAACCTAGATTACTGATCTTTACCAGGCCATTTGATTGGAGGCGTCGATTCAGATCAGGGGTACTGATACATTTATAATTTTTCTTTTTTTTACAATTATTTTACAACTTATTTTATAATAAACTAATTAATTAATTGTTCCACTTCATTAAAAATATTTTATATAACTATTTTACATTCAAATTGCCCATATATAATAAAGACCATAAGGAAAGGTGAAAGAAAGTGGTTTTAATTTACTGCCAACAAAACCAGAATTGGAGCCAATCAGGGATAGGAATAAGGCTAACCATCGGAAATCAAGAGTCATAGAAAACTCTTCAATGCCCATGAGGCATGGGCCGGGATACAGGGCAGACAGAATGAAGTTCCAAGACCAGAAACATCTCTAAAACTTCTAGGATCTTTTGGAAAGGAAGACCAGATAACTCCTAAGCTCTTGCCTCTTGATATCAGATTGCTTTCTCTTTTTGATATCAAACTGCTGATCAAACTATCATCCAACCATAACTAGCAGAACTTTTATCTTATTGAGACTAGTTTTGCATCTATGGAATAGCATTATAGCATTGGTTGAGAAACAGGACAGGCCCTACTACAAGTTTGTAATGCTCAATTTTAGGTCATCCATCCCACTTCAAGGCTGCACTTTTACAAGCCTTTCTACTTCCTTAGTATAAAGAAAGAAATTCGTGAGGAAATCAGGGGTTTGGATTTCTTAGACGGAAGACATAACATCTGAGTCTTACAATATTTATGAATTCTTTTAAATTTTGTAAGACTCGTATGTTATTCCTATCTTTCTCCAAAATTTAGATATTGATTTTTCTTAAGAATTTTAGATTTTTTTTTAATCTAATTGCATGCTAATATACATGTATAGGTTGTGAATTAAACGTGAATAGATATCCTCTCCAAATTGGATGGCCCAGTTTCTCCTAATGGACTATCTAATTGGATGGTCCAAATTTCTTGACTAATGGATGGTCAAAAAATTGAAAACGATATCAATTAATGAAATGAGGCTTCCATGCAGTTTTTATGTCTCAATTTTACAAGATCTTAGAAAAATTATTTAAAATATAAATAATTCATTGTATTACTTATAAAAAAAATCATTATATTAAATATTAAATTTAGTATTATGGGGCCTTGCACACATTGAAAACTATAAAAATTATTTAAAATTTTATTTAATGAAATAGTTTTTATTTTTTTCAAAAAAAAAAAAAAAAAAAAGCACCTATTTTTTATTTTTATTTTTGGGAACTTACATAGGGTGGGGCCTTAGGCAAAAGCTTAAATGGCCTTACCATTGAGCCGACCCTGATAACAAAATCAATGCGCACATTCAATAGCACAATGAGCATATTTCAATAATAAGTTTGGAAAAATCCCTATGATAGAAATCCAACGATGTTTATTAGATTTTCAAAGTGGGAATGACCTCCTAGAAGCATGATCTGATATGGTCTGAAATAGTTTGTAATATGATCTACTCTCTTGTAGTAATGCTATTTTCACTAATGAAGTCACTTTAGAAAAAAAAAAAATAACACATTTTGAGGTTTACGTTTTTGCCGACTATCATGCATGAGTACTAGTTCTAGAACTTAAATTTGGGAGTAAGGATGCTCGAATAATTCAGATAGAGACCCGTCAAAAGTTCAATTAATTGTCTGATCATACTTCTTATGCAGACAACATTACATATTATTATATATAATCCCTAAAAAATATATAATCCGAATATATATATATATATATATATATATATATATATAAAGTACTTTGCAGATTCTAATTAGTTAGCTGGTGTCGTGCCCCAAACTAATTAAGGTCACCAATTAAGTATGCTGTTAATTCCAATCTTTTAAGTTCAAGTATAGGACCAAGTTCTAGTTAGTTTTATGAATGTACAATTTATAATATAGAGGTCAAACGATCTTGGTATTTAGTTGATGATCCCCCATGCATGCATATATTCCTCTCATAAAAATAAATAAATAAATAGATCATAAGCTGGTACAAAGCATGAATTAATGTACGTATTAGACTATATGAAACGCATGGACGTTCTGTTCTGGTAGCATAATATCATTAAATGCATATATAGATGAGAGCTTTAAATTAGAGTCCTTCCACTAAAAGAGCTAGATTGGACTTTTTGCAAGGAAAAAAAAAAAAAAAAATTCCTGTTGCATTATTAGCAACGAAAAATAGGTTGTTGCGAAAACTTCAATCCCAAGGAATTTGTTTGGATTCAGAGATAAGATGATATAGTTTTAGATGAAAGATGTAAGTTGAAAAAAATATTGTTAGAATCTTATTTTTTAATATTATTATTATTTTTAGATTTGAAAAAGTTGAATTGATTATTATATTTTGTGTGAGAATTTAAAAAAGTTATAATGATGAAATGAGATGAGATAAAAAGAGATAAAACACTTTCTGAATACAGACGATGTGTTCTCAAAGTAACATCTTATTGATGAATTAGATTATCAGGCGTGGTACGTACTCCTAAATTTTAGGATTTTTTTTTTTTTTTGCTAATATGTATAGGTCGTGAATTGAACGTGAATAGATATCCTCTCTAAATTGGATGGTCCAATTTCTTGAACAAATTGGTCCATCTAATTTAATCAAAAATTTAAAAAAGACATCAATTAATGAAATGTAACGTAACACACTGAACACATCTTGCACTTACCCATAGCAAAAAAGTATATAAATTCTTCACATGTTATTTAAAAACAAATAAAAAAGTTCCTCAAAGTTCCTAGTTCAAAGAAAAGCAAAAAAAAAAAAAAAAAAGAGTCAAACTTAACTATAAATGATATAGATAAAACTATTACATAATTCTTACACAACTATTTATTAATAAAATATTAATTTTTCTAATTTATTGAATTTTTTTTCGACTTTGATGAATTTGGATTTATAAAATAATAATTTATTAGAGTAGAAATTGTATCTATTTCATTTTCCTAGAACTCTTTATAAAAATTTAGAAGTACTTCTAATATTCTACATATTTTCAAGCATGTCGCCTTTGATTTTTTGTTTTGAGAGAAATTCATGCCAAGCTTTTATAGATTTGCATAAGACATTACAAGATTTTTGATACAATCTGGAACATTGTCCAGAAATACATAATCACTAGCTAAAGAAATTGTAGCTTTTGCTAGGAAAATACCATATTCATACAGAAGTTTATTGCGTCTCAAAAATCTAGCAATAACTAAGAAGAGTTCAAAATCTACAGCTTCTAAATACCCTTCCATGGTAAGAACCAGGTCCATGAAACTAAGATTAGGAAGACTACACTTTTGAATCTTTTTACAAGAAAGAGCCCAAACATCCTTAGTAGAAGGGCATCCCCCAAGAATAAGTATCACAGTTTCCACTTCAGTTGCACAGATAGGACAAAAGTCTTCCTGCAACACATGCTTGAGTTTAAGATTGCTTCTAGTAGTAAGTATATTACAAAAAGCTTTCCAAATAAAAGATCTCAACACTGGTGGCGTGTTGGAATTCCAAACTTTCATCCAAAAGTTATCAGTCACAGTAGCATGAGAAGAGGAATAGGAAAGGCTGGAATTTAATTCGAGTTGAATATAATATGCACTTTTAACAAAAAATCTCCCATCATTGATACACCTCCATACCAATCTATCATCATTTACTAAAGGGCTAAGACACATATTAAGAATCATATCAGCTCCATCTTCATTAAAAGAGGTCTGCATCATAGGCTTATTCCATTCATGAGTTGTACCTGGAAGAAGTTCTGCAGCCAAAGCATTTTCACCAAGCACTGAAATTGGTGATTGAACCTTATGAGTGATAGGTTTGGGGATCCATTTATCATTCCAAATTCTAACGCTAGTACCATTCCAAACTCTCCATCATAGACCTTCATTCAATAAATTTCGAGCAAAAAAAATACTTTTCCAAGCATAGGAAACATATTTGGGCAACACAGCCTCAAAAAGGGATGCATTAGGAAAATACTTAGTTTTGAGAATCTTAGTAGAAAAAGAAGAAAGCTGTTGCAATATTCTCCACAATTGCTAGCCAACATAGTTGTGTTAAAAGCCTCCAAATCCCTAAATCCCAAACCTTCAGGTCTTTTTGTAGTACTCATTCTTTCCTACTCAACCAATGTATCTTATGGTTGTTTTCCTGATTCCAAATTAATTTCTACATCATTTGATTAATCTGATAGCAAAGAGTTTTGGGCAATCGAAATATATCCATACAATAGGTTGGAAGGGTTTGAATGATAGCTTTGAGTAAGATTTCTATTCTAGCCTGGGACAACAACTTGGATTTCCAACTACTGAGCTTTACCTAAATTCTATCAACAATACCTTCGAAAGCAATAGTTTTGTTTCTACCAACAATTGATGGTAAGCCAAGGTATTTTTCCAAACATCCAGTAGATCGAAGCCCTGATATCTCTTTGATATTTTTCCTTACTGCCTATGCTGTGTTTTGTACTGAAATGTAGAGATCGTCTTATTCCTATTCAATTTCTGTCCAGATGTTCTCTCCTAACACAATAAAATATCTTGTAATCTACTCCATTCTAATGAAAAAGCTTTAATAAAGAGCAAACAATCATCAGCACAAAATGATACTCTAACCAACTCTCTTGCAATTCCCACACCAGTGAAAGAACCATTTGGATGAGCATGTGAAACAAAACCACTGAACATCTCAACACAAAGAATAAATAAATATGGAGAGAGGGGGTTCCCTTGTGTAAGACCCCTTGAAGGCTAAAAAGTTTGTTGTGGTTCACCATTCACTAAAACTGAATAAGATACAGAAGAAACGCATTCTATTATCAAACTAACCTATCTCTACCCAAATTCCATTTTTTCCATCACTAGCTTAAGAAAACCTAATTCAACCCTATCATAAGCTTTACTAATATCAAGTTTCATAGCCACAAAACCCTTTTTCCCTTTCAAACAATAATTCATAGTATAAATTGTTTCATATGCAGCCAACACATTATTAGAAATAAGATGATCAGGAATGAAAGCACTCTGATGAGTAGAGATAATCTGAAGGGATATAAGTTTGAGTCTATTGGCTAAAACTTTGGAAATTATCTTATAGACTACAATACACAAGTTGGTAGGGCGAAAATTTTCATTTTAGTAGGCTTTTTAAGCTTAAGAATAAGGGTGATATAGGTATGATTAATGGAGGTTAAATAAGTACCAAAATTCAGGAATTGCAGCACCATGTTACACACCTTAGCTCCAATAGTGTCCCAGTGTACTTGGAAAAAACAGGTAGAATAACCATCCATTTCGGTATAATTTTAATGATAAAAATCTCACAAAGTTTACTAGAGCATATAAAGATAGCAAGAGTTGTGCCCAATTATTTACGAAACAAAAAATACATATTTAATTATTTAGGCCATAAAATGTATTTATCATTGACATATATATATATATATATATATATATATATATTAGGGGTGGGCAACGGGGCCCCGCCCCGCTTCTACTCAACCCCCGTGTAGCAGGGGTGAAGTATCCTGTCCGTTAGATGTGGGGGGTGGGTGGCCCCTCCCGCATCTGGCCCCCAAGGCGGGGGCGGGATAGAGGTGACCCCCGCCCCGCTTAAATATATATATATATATAAAATAATATATATGTAAATATATATATATATATATAAAATAATATATATGTAAATATATATATATAAATATATATATATATATATATAAAGTAACCCAGGCATGAAAAAACGTCGTTTTACGCTTGGATTTTTTTAACTTAATAACAAATAATGAAACGATGTCATTTCGTCAATGGAAAAATGGGGTCGTTTCGTTATTTGTTTAGATCCTCCCTGCGCGCCAGCTTACCCTACCCAGAATCTCTCTCTCTCTCTCACTCACTTACCTTCTGCAATCTACATCTCCATCGCCTTTGCTGTCACTGTAGTTGTCGCCATCCTCGTCACCGTCACCGTCACCGTAGCCTTCCGTGACTCCGTCTTCATCTCCGTCGCCGAAGGTAAGAAACCGTAAATCTATTTTAATTTTTTATGATTTATATTTTGTGGAATGGAGATTAGAGGAAAGATGAGGTTCAATCGGAGATGGAGGATGAGATTTTGTGAATTATGTGCTGTGGAGACTTGATTATGCATGTGGTTTGAATGATTGATGAACGATGTGTACTGTGTAGTCGTGTGTGAATCTGTCCGTGGTTTATTTATTTATTTTTTTCGAAATATCCTAAAATAATTTAGGAGTTTCAGGGTTTCGAAATAATTTAGATATTTAATTTAATTAATTAAATGTATGAAATGTCTTCTAATTATGTGTGTGTGTCTTAATTTTAATGTACCTTGAAAACATGCTAAGTGTCTGCCAGGAAAAAGCATATCTGAATTGGTGTGCGTAGTTATGGAAATGTTTTGCAAATTATGTTTACTTAAATGGATGAAATTACATCCCCTTACATATGAAGTATTACTGTTCAATGTCTGGATTTTAGAGTGCGACAATGCACTAAAACTCATAGGCGCTGAGCATGAGGAAATGTATGTAGATTGTTTGATTGACTACGGGCAAGTATGGACGAAGCTTATTGCAGCAAGGGTTCGGGAAACCCTTAGTAGATTATTTGATGAGTTTACCGTCCTACGGGATGGTAATATTGCGGCACCTACACCTACCTCCTCATAGGTTCCAGCAGTCGAGATTGAGAAAAGACGTAGATTGGACTGGGGTGAGAGGTTTGAGTAGACCTCCTTCATCCGGAGTTTTTTAGAGGCTCAGTCAGAGATAGACATATACTTACTAGTAGAGCTTTTACCATTTTCACCAGATTTCGATATATTAAGTTGGTAAAAGGTGAATGCTGTGAAGAATCCCATCCTTGGAGAGATAGCCCGCAGTCTTTTGGCCATCTCTGTTAGCACCGTAGCCTCAGAGTCCACCTCTAGTACCGGAAGGTGTGTATTGGATTCATTTCAGAGTTCATTAGCTCCTACCACTGTGGAGGCTTTGATTTGCACGCAGAATTGGATCAAGGGAACTTCAATTCTTGTTTCGGATATTCTTGAGTATGAGGAGGCCGACGTCGATGAGGAGGGTGGTGATTAGCCTGAATCTGATATTTAGTTTAATTTCATTTTCTAATTTCTTGTTAATTTATTTATTTTTATTTAATTGGTATTCATTAATTTCATTTCAAATTTAATTGTTATAGTGATACATGAGACGACGTCTACGGCTACCTCCGATGCAGTATGACTTTGTATTAGACCCACCATTGTCATAATTTGCACAATTTGTCCCTGATTTGTTTTTTGCATTTATAATTTTATATCATATTTTAGTATCTAATTATTTTGCTTGTAAGTTTTTTAGCTTTTATATTCTCAATATACATATGTTGAATCCTAATGACCGATCTATGCTCATATGCCTCATCTTCATCTCAAATTCCAATGGCCCAATTCCAATCTCATCTTGGTTAGTACTTTTAATAGTTCGTATTTTATTTTTTAAGATTTTTGTTTCATTTTATAACTTTATAATTCTAATTTGTTTTATTTTTAACTTATTAATATTTCAGGTTTTATAACTTATTAACTTTTATGATCTTGATTTTCAGTCTCACAACAGTCGACACAACTCACCACTCAGTGAACTCACCGCCATAGCGCTACCCCAAATTGATCAAATTGAAAAGTTATGATTTGTTAATTTACAATTAAGTGTAATGTTGCTACAATAGTTAATTGTACAATTTGTAATATTTAATATTTTTAGAGGAGTTTGTAATATTGTAATAATTTATTAGTTTTCTTAATTTGTATAATTATAAATTGTAATAGCTTAATGCTTTAGTGATGATCATTACTTAATTAGTTAATAGTTAGAATTTAGTATATAGTTAATAGTTCTATCTATATAAATATATATTTTTAATTTTTAAATATATTTATTTATTTTAGTTAAATTCTGGGCCCAAAAACGGATTCTAGGCCCAAAGTGACCCAAAAATAGATTATGGGCCCAGATAACTGAGCTGGGCCGAAGGCCCAGTAGGGGGCCCAGAGGGGGCGGACGGATGGAGGTCCACCCCCGCACCCTGGCAAGCAGACGGCAGGGGCGGGGTACAGGAAAAAATTCCCAACCCCTGCCCATGCAGGGGCGGTGAAGGGGTGGCCTCGCCCCGTAGGGAGCGCGTAGCTCCCCTAATGTATATATAATTATCAAAAGTAAGATTATATTAATAAGTTAATATTAATGTTCATGTTTAAGATTAAAATTTTATGTTATATTAATTTTTATATTTTATGTTCTAAAACTAAAATTTATATGTTATAACTTATATTAAGATTTATAAATTAATTTTATATTATATTAAATGTTATATTAATTTTATATTATTAGATTATTAGACATGAATAATAAGATTTTAAAATTTGATATTATATTAATTAACAATTTAGTATATAATATATATAATAAAATATAAAAAATTATATAAAGCCACTTTGAGGTTCCAAATCAGGCATGGAACAGAGCCACTACAAAGAAGACTAGCCCCGTTTGGATTGAGAAGTGATATCAACTCATCTCATCTCATCTTATCTCATCATTACAACTTTCCTAAATTTTCACACAAAATATAATAAACAATTCAATTTTTTCAAATTCTAAAACAATAATAATATTAAAAAATAATATTCTAACAATATTTTATTCAACTCATCTAAAACCATCTCATCTTATCTCAACTCATTATCTAAACGGCACCTAATATAAAAAATCATATAAAAATAAAAAAAATTATATATATGAATTGGTCCGGTCCGATCGTGTTATAAAAAACAAATATAGAATTGTACCGATTTTAAATTGGATTTAAAAAATTAAAACTAGGTCAGGTGTAACCGGTCTCGTTTTGGACAAAATTTAGGACCAAATCGGTAACCGGTATGTATCGGTTTTGTATTTTTCAAAACCGATTACGCACCGGTTACCCTCCTAAACCGGTACATCCGGTTTTACCAGTTTCCGGTTCAGTCCGGTTTTTCAATTTTTTTAAAATTGAAATTGGTCATTAAAAATTGATTTTTTTAATGAAAATTTGTCATTAAATTAACTATGTTATGCTATAACTCTGCTAATATATTAATATATACTAATACTATATATTATGTTGAGAATTTATTAGGCCGTAAAATGTAATTAATATTATAATATAAATTTTTTATATTAATAACATATGATCAAACAAATTACAAATGTTCATATTTAATATTAGCATTTTATGTTGTAAATTATAATATGAAATTATTTCATATATGATATATAATTATATATTATATATAAAAATTTCATATATAATTATATATTATATATAAAACTTACATATAAAAAATATTTTCTATAATGTACAAAATTAATTTATATATATATATTTTTCAACTGATCCAGTCTAAAAAACTATAGAACCGAAATCGGATCGGATCTAACTGATTTTCATAATACAAGAACCGATTTCGGATCAGATCGATTTAAAATAGGATCAACCGGTCCGGGTCCAGACCCATTATCCAGTTTCCTTAAATTTAAAACTGGTATTGGACCGAATCGATTTTACACCCGATTGCCGATTCGGTTGGATTCGATCCATTAGACCGATTTGTTTTTATTTTTTTTCAGCCCTCAACCTAAACCTGCGAAATATCACGTGGATTCTATCTCTGTCTTTCCCAACAACCCAACCCAGTCTGGCCCACAATCTCTATAAATAGTTACTTAAATACCCAACCTCATTTCCGCCCTTTCCGCATCTCTCTCTCCTATATCTTCCTTAAAGTCGGGAACAGTTGAGAGAGAGAGAGAGAGAGAGAGAGTTAGGTTTCTTTTCTATTCTTTTTTTTTTCTTGACAGGTTCCGAGGAGGCTTGCCTGCTTCACCGTTGGAACGACAAGCAAGTGAGTTTTGATTCGTTTATTGTTGTAAAGATAATTTTATCTGTGTGTTTTGGCTATTATTTTTCTTTCAAAAGTTGTATTATTTTTTTCAGCTAGTGGGTGTGGTTTTGATTTGATTTCATGGTTTTCTGGGAATAAAATATCCTAGTTTTATCCCAATTCATATAAACTTACGACCCATTTGTCGGTTGTCGCATTTTATCGCTAAGATCTTTTCAGTTGACGGTTGCTTAGATCTATTGCTAAAATTACTTTTGCCTGAACATGGTGATTCGTTGATGAAAAGATGTAATTTTATGACACATTAAGTTATTAACTGCTCGAAATCTTTAAGTGTAAGAGAAAATTTGTAAATTTGTGAAAATTTGTGAAGCATTATGTGCTGTTTTCCTTGTATTTTCTTCTGTAGCTTAATATTAGCTAATTAAATCTGAGGAAAAGTTTAGGGAGCACAAAAGAATATGGATGTGGGTAGATGCCTTCCCCCTTTCTTTTCTCAAAAAGAAAAAGACGTGGGTAAATGCTTTAGAGCAGCTATCCTGTTTTTATGGATTTACTGTATGAGATGAATGTATATTTTAGTTATACTGGTATTTGTTATGATTGATATGAGATGGAGAGAAAGACCACCTTAGATAGATTTTCGTGCGGAGAGCTTGGTATTGTAATGTATCTCTTCACATCAACAAATTTGACGAGTTTTCCGTTTTGTTGGGCTCTGCAGAGTGTTTGGCACAGAGGTGTTGGAGTTTGGAATCAATAAATTTGAACTTAACAAGTTGATTTGTGGAAAGTGATGGAGGTATATGGCAAAACTATGGTGGCTGGACCCACAAAAGTTATTTTTCTGTCAACCATGCTAGGCCGAGACGGGCCAGTATCAGTCCACAAATGTGACTGGAAATGTGAAAATGAACATGTTTTTGGAAATATGTACCGGTGCAAACTAACAGGACTGACTCACATATGTGACAAAAACTGTAACCAGAGAATTTTGTATGATAATCATAGCTCCCTTTGCAGAGCAAGTGGGCAAATTTTCCCCCTTACACCCATGGAGCAACAGGCAGTTAGAGGCATCCGGAGGAAGCCTGAGGAGGAGAATTCCCCCAGTGATAGCTGTGCTTTTAAGCGTAGACGGGATGCACAGTTCCATCCTTCTCCTTTTGAGAAGTCCTTCTCTGCTGTCAGTCCAATCTGCAGCCATGTTGGAGATGGCATGGATATGAGCTAGATTTATAATATAACTGACAAGACTTCTATCATTTTGCTTAATCATGTTCCTTCAAATTGTTTCTTCTCTTTTCATGAGACAGTTATGGATAATAGAATCTAATTTGCGTAGCTCAATGATGGATCAGATGTGTCCTACGGAACGTTATATATATCTTGTCTGATTTAATGCAATTTAGCTCTTCCAGTACTTTCACTATTGAATGGGGATGTCAAACAGCCTCTGTTCTCTTGTTTAACTTAAAATGAATTTTGTTTCTTTTTCTGCTGGTCTGAGATTTAAACTATAATGGCTAGAGGCAGCTTTCAGGTCTTTTGTGACACTTGAATCATGGTTTTGCTTTGAAATTGCTGTGATGATTCTTGTGGTGTACTTATATTTGACTTTTTTCCTACCTTTCTATGATTACTTTTTATCGTCTTTTAGTAAATTGTATGGTAGAAACTTAATTTGTATTCAGATGTATTATATTTAGCTATGAGATTAACTTTATATTGACGCTTTGATATTAATAATTCTCTATAGATGGTAGATCCATCTACAAAGTTTTCTCAAATTCTGTATTCTAATGGAATGCTTTTATTATTTACAGAAATCTTATATGTTGCCTTACTTTGCCTACCTTTGCAGGTTGAAAAGGAATGATCTGGTTTATACCCCACCCCCCCCCCCCCCCCCCCCCCCCCCGCGTATTTCATTTTTGTTCTTTTTGTTAGTTTTTGCTTCACTTTTGTTATTCTGAAGTGATTGTTAATTTTGCAGGTTTCAAGAGTGTACTATACCGGAGCGATTAAGAAATGTTTGTTGCTTCAATGGATCTTCTGTTTTAAAAGTTCCATGAGTCATAGAACCTAGTATTTTTTGTATGATTATTATTCCTATGTCATGTAGGTAATCCCGCGCTATTTCTTGGAGACAAAACTGCACCAGGTAATGCTGATGAACTAATGAAAATGGATTCTTCTGTTTTAATGAATGGATTCTTCTGTTTTAGAAGTTCTGAGTGATAATAATTAGTTTTTTTTTTTTTTGTATGATTATTATTCCTTTGCTATCCAGGTAATCCTGCCCTTTTTATGGGAGACAAACTGAACCAGGTAATGCTGATGAAGTGAAGACAATGGTATCATGTCTGACCAATTCAAGCATGTGGATAAGGAAGTATAATGTGGAATCATATGGGGTTGAGCTACCAGACTTAAAAGCCAATATTTCTAATGACATTGGAGGCATATAGGTTGGACCGGCAGAACTGCAGTGGAGAGTTTGCCAACCCAAAGACATGCCACATTCATTGTATATGACCATTTTTAGGAGGGCATGTCCAAGGTCTTAGAGCTATGCTTTTGATGATGTGACGAGCACGTTTACATGCAAGGCTAATGATCATGTCAACATTCTGTTTTAGTGTTGACGGGTACAATTTCTAACCTTATACTGAAAAACTCACCTGCTTAAAATGATTTCATGTACTGCCCTTCACACCATAGAACTTGAAATTCCAGAATAATTCGTGATGCAGGACGAAAAAACTGAAGGATGCATTTGCAGCTCCAATTCAAGAGTAGAGCGGCGGGGATGTTGTGGGGATGGTTTCTTCGTAAATCATCCTCCTCCCCCTTCCAATGCCCATTTTTACAGTCATCTTGAGTTTGCTTTTGTGAACATAGACTATTTGTGTACACCTCCTCACTTACCCCTTCGAAGTGAAATCTGAATGAATCAAGCAGGGGACTACTTAAAGGAGAAACAAAGGAGAACTAGAAGGCTTATCGTTTGTAGATTTTCAGCTGGTACATGAGTCGGTGCTTATTTTATCAAAATGTCCTTTACCATGTCTTTCAATTGAACAATGCTTCTGACAGTCCTTGAATTGAAGGATGCAGGAAGCCAACTTTTATTGGAAGTTTTGCAAATTGTATCGGTTTAAAATGTTCATTTCTGGGTAATAAGGTTGGCAAGCTGGTAATGAGCCCAGTAAATGTTCATTATTTAGATAACTAAAGCAAATGAATGTATTTTGAGTACAGCAAGTAATTCATTGACCCTTGACCCAAACGAAACAGAGGAAAATGATAACAAAATATTCTCAACATTTTAGATTATAAAATTTAGCACTAATGACCATTGCCAACCCAAAATCTGTCAGTGAAATTGACACAAGGAGATGCTATTCTTACCCCTATCAACCATCAGAACTGATACCTATCACTAATTTATGCATGATTTGATACGATCTTGGAAAATCTGAACGATACATATTGCACCTTACGTTTGAAATTAGGATGTTAAACAATAGAGTTCTTCTATACTGCAACCTCCTTTTAACTGCACACCACACTCCAACTTTCAAGGCAGATGTCACGTCATTTTTTTTAATTAAAAACATACAAAATGTGGAATAATCAGAATTAGATCTCATTCACTGCCTTAAATTCCAACCTCCCCAAAAATCCAAAGTGTCCCCAAATACCAACCTCCCCCAAATGCGATCTCCACTCTTCCAACTATTTCTTCAACTCCATTTCTCCTATCTATCTCACTCAATCTTACTATCAGCAACCACCATCTCACTCAACTTCACTCTGGGAATCCACTGCCACATATGATCTAACTAGCAACTAACTCCTCCATAACTTGGCAAAGCTTTCTTCTTGATCTCAACACGGAATTCATTCAAGATGATGTTGCTCGGAGAACTTGTTGAAAGAACATCAACCTCATGAGTCTCTATCAAATCTTGAGTTATTAGTTGACTGGAAAGCGAAATAGTCGTGCTACTCAGATGAAATTTGTGTTGAAGTGAGAGAAGAATGTTGCAAAAATGGAGCTTGAAACGTGTAGGGGTAGAGAGCTTTAAACTAGGACCAAAGGCTGAAAGCTTGCAAACGGACGAAAGAACAAGGAGAACAATGGGGGTGGAAGAGAACACCATTGGGAAACAGACGAAAGAACCAGAGGGGAGGGGGGAGAGAACAAAGTTGGAAAATGGAAGGGGGAAAGAGAACAACGTTGGGAGAGGGAGTCTCCATGCCCCTTTTTTTACTTATTCTTTTTAAATCGGTGAATAGACTCGATTGGAAATGTATTAAATCGGTGTGTGGTGTGGGATATCAAACCGTCTTCATAATAGATTTTATCTAAACAATAATTCTTCAATTTTGGAGATCAATTGACATTGTATAGGCCTCCTGGCCGGGCTGCTACATCCAGTCCATCCTGAATGGGCTCAGGTGGGCAGGATTTTGTGAAAAATCTAAAAGTGGGTAAGGGTGGGTAGCCCCACCTGCCTGCCTGCATAGGGTATATAAGTTAAAAAAATCCCTAATTTTCTCATTTCTTTACTTTTCTCTTCTCTTTCAATCCCTCACGCTGTCCCTAGTCTTCTTCATCTCCTCATTTGTTGTCGGGCCCAGTTTTCTTCATCTTCATCTCTTCCTCTTCTTTTTCTTTGCCTCCTCTTCTATTTTTCTTCTCTACTTTTTCTTCGACAAGGTAGTTCTCCATGAGATACTCATGGGCCACGACCAGTCATGGCACTTAGGCCAACAATCATAACTAGCCATGGTTTTCTGCCCAGACCCACAAGTCAAGGCATGGTCATGGGTCTTTGCGTAGAACCATAACTAGTCATGCCCATGATTCATTGCTCAGACCATGGCCATACTATGGTCTGCCTAGATGCTTTATTTATTTATTTTGTTTAAGATTTTATTGTTGTTGGATTTGTGTAGTTGAGGTTTAACCTGTGAATTTGGTGAATGGATCTGTAGATATGGTTAATGGATTTGGGGATTTGGGTTGTTTGATGGATTTTGAGCGGGTTGCAAATCCATTCGTTAGCCTAGAGACTGGACAAGAGTACCCGCATTTGCAGGATGGGGCCGGGAAGTGGATTGAAAAGTGTCTTCCCTATTAGGAGGAGTCAGGAGGGGGTTTATTATTATTATTATTATTATCACCAAAAAAATGACAAACCTTCCTCTTGACTCTCTCAAGTGCAATAAAACCCTGAAGGGTTTTAATGTAATTGTATGTTGAAGGGTTTTAGGGCTTGTTTGGATACTAAAAATATTTCAAAATATCATATTAGTGAAATGATTTGTGAATAGTAATGAAATAATTTGAGTTAAGATACTTTATTGGGTTTTGGGAAAAGAGAGAAAAAAGGTTGAATAAAAATATTATAAAGTTAAAACTTTGTTTGAATATAATGTTTGAATATTATCATTGTTGGAAGTTTGAAAAAGTTGTATATAATTTTGCGTTTTGTTTGGGAGATTGAGAAAATTGTAATGATTAGGTAATAATTAGATAAAAAAGTTGAAGATTTGAAATTGAAAAGTATTTTGTGTTTGAATGATATTTGAAAAGAAAATATCTAAGAATATTTGAGAATACTTGAGAATATCTTTATTCCCAAACAGGCCCTTAATGTAATTGTAATTTGAAGGTTTTATTAGGGGTGGGAAAAAACTCCATAACTCCGACTTCATCCAACACTCGCTCTAACTCTGACTCCGATTATGTCGAAAAAATTGGAGTTTGGAGTTGGAGTTCAAGGGTGAAAAATACTCGGTGTCGGAGTCAAACTTCAAATTTGAACACGACTCTGGGCTACCGACTCCGATAGTTATACTTAATATATATTTACATTGTAATATAAGTAATAGATGGTTGAGTGGCCTAACGGTTGGGATAGTGTTTTGTAAGCCTATTAACCCGCATTCGATCCCCCACAAAATCGAATTCATTCAACTTTTTATTTTATATATTTTTTTAAGAAAAATCTTAAAATGACGTTGTTTTCTCCTCCTATATACATTCATCTCTTTCCTTTTAGCTAAAACCTTCCGTAATTCATTCTCCTCAGTCCTCAGCTAACAACCGCTTTGTTTTCTCTCTTCCTTTGCTTCTTTGAATCTTTGTTCTAACTTATCTCTCTCAGCCTTGCATCCTCTCTCTTTCTTTGTGTCTCTCATGCTTGTCTTCGTCAATTGTCATCCTGATTTTTGCTCTTGTTGTTGTCTAGGCATGGGGTGGCAGAGGTGCAGATATGAGCAGAGCCATCTCAACTTCTCATCAAATCTTTTGTTTAGATGTTGGGAAAGTGCAATTTGGGAAAGAAAAAACCCAACTCCAAATGGGAACTCCACTCCAATTTGATATTGACCAAGCGAAGCGGAATCAGAGTTAGCTCTCTCTTGGAGTCAGAGTTGGAGTTATTTTTTGACTCCAAATCATATTGGAGTCAGAGCTTGAAGTTGAGGAATCTGATTTTGTCGGAGTTAGAGCCCACCCCTAGCCCTCCCACAACCATCCAACCCCTATCTGGAAAGGGTGGGGGACTTGTCAGTCAGATGCGGGCGGGATACTTTGCAGCTAGCGGGGGTAGGGGCAGGCTGGGCCTAGGCCCGCCCCATCTTTCCCCTCGTCCGTCTGCATATATATAACTATATATATATATAATATACTTATATTAAAACCATGTTGTTTTGGGAATACCAGTAAACCCAAAACTACCCCTCTCTTGAACCCACTCTCTGACTCTACCCTCTGTCGCTCTCTTTTCTAATCTCTCAGCCCCTCTCCCTCTCTCTCTCACACACACACACACACACACACACACACACACACATGCTGTCGCTTGTTGTTGTCGCCATCAAGTTCGCAGTTTACGTCGTCTTCGAGCACTTCTCTCAAGTTCTCAACCTTTGTAAGTATCCCCAGATCCGAAACCTCTCTAGAAAAGTTTTTAGTTTTACAGTGGATTGGACTATGGAGGATGAGATTGATCACTAGATCTGGAGGCTAGGATTGTGATTTGTGTGCTGTGGAGATTGGATTATGATTTTTTATATTGGATAATGGATTATGATTGTATTGTATGCATGTTAATTTAAGGTTTCAATCCAAAACCCTAAATTATGTTAGGGTTTCTAATATGATTTGAGGTTCCAATTTTGAAATCCCAAAACATATGTGATGTTCATGATTGCATGATTTTAGTTGTTGTGTGGTTTTTTCATCATGTCAAGTATTTGTGAGTCAATGGGAATAGATAAAGAGTCAAGTCCAACCCTTAGCTTTAGTGCTAGCTCCCTTACCTTTACTCATACCACTACCACTATCCTTACACCAACTCCTACTCCTACACCCATGGGCCTACCAAAGAAAAAGAAAAAAGCTTCAATTGTGTGAACTCACTTCACCAAATTGGAGGGTCGTGATCCTAATGACCCCAAGCTAAGTGTAACCATTGTGGTAAGGTGTATAGATGTCACTACAAAAGGCATGGTACATTCCAATTGAAGGTTCACTTAGAAGAATAATGCAAAAGAGTCTAATTAAATGTTCTTTTTAAGAACATAGTCAATCTAGACTAGAGATTTTACTTAAAAAAATAGCGGTTGAGAATAGTTTGGTTGGGGGGGGGGGGAGGGGAACGTTGAAGGGGTATACAAAGTATGATCTGGAGGAGTGTAGCAGACACTTAGCTCGTATGGTCATAATACACGAACTACCATTTCAGTTTGTGGAGGGTCAAGGGTTTCAAGCATGTTCTAAATACTTGGAACCTAGATTTAACATTTCTTCTCGTCACACATTGGGGAATGATATTATTAAATTATATGATGTACATAGAGAATTTTTGATGTAACACCTCAATTAAAAACCCTTAAGCCTTGACCTTAGTAGCCATAATAGGAGTTGGGCTATTTGAGAGTAGGATTTTTTTTTTTTGAGTAGGTAAAATAGCGTACACTTTGGGTTTAGTTGAATTATTAGAAAACCTTTTTAGTGCATTATTAATTTTGAGGATTAGAAACCAAGAGGCCAATAAGGAAATGACACATGGTATATTGGAGGTTTGCCTTATTAATGAGCTAAGTAATTTGAGTTGAATGCTAGTTGGAATTGGAAAGACCCAAGAGATTGGTTGTATAAGAGCATTAGTATTGGTTTCATCAAAGTCATCTCCAAAATTTAGCTAAAAATATATGTTTTTCATAAATCCAAAATTATTCAAGCCATAACTCTACATTATATTAGTCAAAATAATAATATAATATTATTTTTTTAATAATAATTTTTAATTTTTTTTTCATATTTTGTAACTATACTAACCATATGTTAATTAATAATTTAATTTTTACTTAAATTATTGTTACCCAACAATTATTTTTCCTCAACCTAAGTTATTGGAATAAAATATTCTTTTGGCTATATATAGTATTACTTCAAAAATGGAGATAAGTTTACATATATTGTAGCTCAAATGTCAAGCTAGCACGTTATGACTACTCCAATGCAGCAAGTTTAAGAGATAAAAAGCCATAAATTTAGATGCACTGGCATTTGACTAAGCCAATGCCAGTGCTCTAAGGGCCCAGACGTTTTGGGTATGAGGGCTAAGGAGAGACGCTTAAATTTAAGTTCAACTTGTTAGACACAAGACTAAGGGTCTAGCTTACTGGACAAAAGAAAATAGGCTCAACATAGTAAGATAAGGTTATTAGGCCCAATTAGTGGAATTTTGAGGCCAAGGAAAGCCCACACATAGAGGATTAAATAGTTGGCCCATTTAGGCCCAACCCTTGAAGCCCAAGCCTTATATTTCATTTCATTCTTCCAAATGAGACCCACAAATACCATACCATTGGTTTCCATTTAACCCAAGCTCAACCACACGCCCCTAGGGTTCCCTCCCAATCATGGTAAGGCTTTTTAACTTCAGTTAAAGATCATTATTCATCTCATCCATGAATAGTAACCTAAGCATCATGATTTGCATAGTTTTGCTGAAACTCTTTTCTTCATAATTTTTTATCTGAAATTTTTGGCTTTTATACTTATTTTGCATCACTCTTAGACAACCCTTGAAGGTTAGATTTAACCCAACCCATGTCTCATGAACCAAAGGCATGTGAATGCCACCACAACCCACCAATTGGCACCCTTGGTGCATCACCATGCAACAAACTAGCCCTAAACCCATGCCTCTTCCACAATTTTTCAAACGATTTTTTGTACCTTTCAACCCTCATTATATTCCCTAAAATCATACCTAACTAAAGGCCAAAAACAGTTCCCTAAGCCAAGCCAAAAACATAACTATTCACCTAGGAACTTAAGGTCTTGACTAGCTTACTACACCTTCATCTTCAAGAAATTTTCTGCACCAAATCAGCCACTTTCCCCACACCACCACCTCATCCATTTCAATCTAAAAAAGTGCTTCAAATTACTCAAGTGCTTGCTTGTCCAATTTTCTCCTAAAGGAAGCAAAACTGATTGGCAATAGGTGAGGAATGCATAGGTCACACGGTTGAAACCATCACCAATTTACCTTCCTTCATTTTCTGCTCATGCATGATCACATGACAACCAATCACCCCACTCTTCCTCACTTGAAAAGCTACTAAATGGAGGTCATCATACCTACAAAACAGATCACATGTTAGGAGAAAAGGATGAAAAAAAACTGGGCAGTTTTGATACCCAACCTGTCGGCCACTAGCATGATTTCACCTTGGAAACCATTTTAATTTTTTATTTCAATTTCTGAACCAAGGCAGCACCTGCACCTATGAACACATTCTAGCACTTGACCATGATGAAACCATAAAGCTTTAGACCACTATTTAGCTGACCAAGCATGACAAAAACTGGAAGTTGGCACTTAACACTCCACCGCACATTTCCACAGCCTCGCCCTTCAACCAAACCAACGCCCCTCCTTGCCTCTCACCCTTCATGTAGTCCTATAAATGCCCCTTTCACTCCTCACTTCGTCACACAACTCCCTCAAGCAGTCTCTTAGTTTTCTTGAGACCTATACACTCTTAGTGTGAGAAATGTGAGAAACCGAGTGGGTTGAAAGTTTGTTCTTGGAGTGAGTTTGTAACGTCCCAACCCCGAGGGTCCGGAGAGTTAACTCACATAACCTGAATATCAACTCCAACAATATCAATATATTTCCAAAACCAAGAATATATCCTTCTAAATCTTCAAAACAACGTAAACACTTCAATTTAATAAACCATACATACTCACATATCAAATCCTCAATATCACAATCCAAATAAAAAAATATCAATTTTTCTTCATGTCTCAAATAACAAACTAGAATAAAACAAAAAATTGACATAAGTCCCATAAACTGTCTAAATCCCTTGAAATCAACAATAAACAAATAATATCCAACAGCTGTACTAATATAGCGAGATACCCAAACTATTCACAGCTAATCTTGCCCACAGACTCTAATACTGATCCCCAGCTGAACCATCAATGTCATCTGAAAATATTATGAAGAGTAAGGGGTCAGTTATCAACAACTCAGCAAGCATAGAGCATATACTAGCATGTAAACATGAGCATTTATAACGTTGACATGCTAAACAAAACATTTTTTTTCAGAATGTAAAAACAACCTATTTTACTTTCGAAGTGCATAAACCAAAACTTGGTGCACAAACATCAGAGCGAAATTTCTAGAAAGACAAACTTATTCCCCAAAAAGAAAATCCATTGGCATATCCAAACTGAAACACAATATTCATGTCACCTCATAGCATCACATTGGGACAAATACCATGTTTAACCACTGTGGTAAGGTTATAAACCACTATTATACCCGTGGCTGGGCCATATACCATATTTCACCCCCGTGGTAGGGTTATAAACCACCATTATACTCGTGGCTGGGCCTTAACAGAAACAAAAAGGAATATCATCGGAATCAGATCACATTTATATACAGAATCATAACTTCATGCCAAGGTTTTCAAATGACACCTCATATCAAAACAAAGTACTGAATAGCTTCAGGTCATTTCACATGTTTGAACTAAACAAAATTAAAATATTTTTATTTATTCATAACAAGACTTTTAGATTTTTCATATTCGCTCTTTTGCATAGTTCAGAAACAAAATGTACAAAATTGGCTTATGTCTACACCAGTCATGATAGAAAATATTTTCTCTGATATAAAATTTATGCATATGCAGAATAAATATTTGAGATCGTTTTCAGATTTCTTCCAAAAATAAACATGTTATTTCAAAGACAACCTCATTTAATTTCTTTTATGTAAAACTAGTATATGAACCCCGCTTACCTGACTTCCGTGTATTATCAACACCATGAGTCAGAACTCTAGTAGTGACACCACCTAAACAAAACATAAACCCAACATTTAATAAACCAATCCAGTAGGCTACTATTTATTGAGTAATAAACCAAAACAACCCCCCTCTTAACTCAATAACTAACATAAAATTAAACTCGAACAGTACTCTCCTCAAACCATTTGCATTTAAACCCCAAAACAGCCACCTGTTATCAACACCAAACCAACCAATAAATATTTCCAAAACCAACAACAGCAACTCTAATGATTAAAACATAATACAAACAATACGTCAACTTCAACCTGACCAGCCTAAAAGTAACCCAGCAATTACACTAAACAATCCCAATTGTTAGCCCAAAATAGTCTCACAAAACCATCCAAAACAATCATACTCCTCAACCTCAAGACCTCTATCATAAACAATCACAATCCAACAGATAAAACACTAAAACAACATAAATTTACATAGGTAACAAATTTCCAAAAGTTTACTGTAGTAGTGCAAATTCTGATCAACGCCACAATCCTATCCGTAACACTACCACATTTCACAATCCAAACATAACATCCAAAGCTACCAAAAGTTTCGGAAAAGACTTACCTAAAATAGTCACCAAAATTTGAACCACTTCGAAAGGGTGTAACCCACTGAAGTCTGCGCCTAAAGTTCAAAAAGATCTCTAGTGAAAGAGAAAAGTGCTCTGCACAAAGGGAAAAGTTGAGTGGTCCGAACGTGTACACTATGAATTCAAACGGAGAGGAGATGTATGCGAAAATTAAACAGAGGATAAGATAAAAATGTGACTGAAATTGAATGGTGGGAGGAGAGATTTTACCAAGTCTAGTACTTCCGATATGAGGCTCGGCAGCGATACCAGTAACTAGAGACCCACAACCGACTGTGCAGAACAAAGAACCCACAAATAGTCACAAAGCAGCGGGAGAGGCAAGGGAAACAGAAAGAGAGGGAGAAAGAGAGATGGCTCACTGTTGCGGAACTAACCAGTGGCGACGAGGCTTTGAGGACCCACGGAGAGAAGGCAGCGCCAGCCAAGGATTAGACCAAAAAAAATCTGTGTAAAGGGGGAGTCTGAGTGTTTCAAATGTGGTGAGGAAATTTGCGTGAGAAACTGAAAAGAAACCGCAGAACGTGGGAAGAAACACACAGGATGGGAGATTTACGAAAATTGTAGCACACAGGAGAAACCCACGAAGAAGAGAAACAGTGCAGTAGAAAAGGGGGGAAAAAGGACTCACCAAACGACGCCGTTCAAGCCTCCTTTCAAGTGATCATCAGACGTGGGCCGGGCTTCGTGAAAACGGGCTGAGCTCCAACTGGAACTGGGCTTAGTGCCCGAGTGTTACATCCTCCCCCCTTATAAAAATTCCGTCCTTGGAATTTGTCACCAATTATCAAGATCATTGGCGAACAACTGTGGGTACTTGACATGCATTTCGTCCTCCAATTCCCAAGAGGCTTCACTGATAGTGTGATTATTCCATACCACTTTAACCAATGGGATAGTTCGATTTCGTAACACTTGTTCTTTTCTCTCTATAATCCGCATCGGCTCTTCTGTATAAGTCAGATTTTCCTAAAGTTGAAGAGGCTCGTAATCGATAACGTGGGTGGGGTCAGGTATATACTTCCTCAGCATAGATATATGAAATACATTGTGTACACCTGAGAGTGTTGGTGGTAGGGCTATTCTGTAAGCCACTGGTCCAATCCGGTCAAGGATCTCAAAAGGCCTGACATATCTAGGGCTCAGCTTGCCCTTTTTTCCAAACCTCATCACCCCTCTCATGGGTGTGATCCTCAAGAATACCTTATTCCCGACCTCAAATTCTAAATGGAGACGACGATTATCGGCATAGCTTTTCTGTCGACTTTGAGCTGCTCCCATTCTAGCTCGAATGGTCTCAATCTTCTCTGTTGTCTTCTGTATGATTTCTGGACCCAAAATTTATCTTTCTCCCACCTCGTCCCAATATAAAGGAGATCTACACTTCCTACCGTAAAGTGCTTCATAAGGTGCCATTTCAATGCTAGCTTGGTAACTGTTATTGTAAGCAAATTCGACCAAAGGTAAGTGTCGTATCCAGGTTCCATTGAAATCCAACATACACGCTCTCAACATGTCTTCCAAAATTTGTATGGTCCTTTCCGACTGGCCATCTGTCTGCGGGTGAAAAGCAGTACTGAAATTTAACTTAGTGCCCATGGCCTCCTGTAAGCTTCGCCAGAATTTTGACGTGAAACGAGGATCCCTATCCGACACAATGGATACGGGTACCCCATGCAATCTCACTATTTCCTATATATACAGCTCGGCTAGTTTCTCCAACTTATAAGAAACTTTGATAGGCACAAAGTGAGCTGTCTTCGTCAAACGGTCCACTATCACCCATATTGCATCCTGTTCGGTCAGTGTCCGTGGTAAGCCTGTAACAAAATCTATAGAAATATGCTCCCATTTCCATTCTGGAATCTGAAGTGGTTGCAATAACCCTATCGGTCTCTGGTGTTCTATTTTCATCTGTTGGCAGGTCAGACACTGTGCCACAAATTTGGCAATCCCCTTCTTCATGCCATCCCACCAAAAAGATCCCTTCAAATCCCGATACATTTTTGTACTACCTGGATGAACTGTGTAAGGAGAGCGATGCGCTTCTTCGAGGATAAGCCTTTTTATTTCATCATTGTCCGGTACACAAAACCTATTTCCGAACCTTAACACTCCATCTTCAGAAACACTGAACTCAGATTTATTTCCTTTTTCTACTTCTTCTATTAATCTCACTACCTGAGCATCTTCTTTTTGAGCAAGCTTAATTCTGTCTATCAAAGTTGGTTGAGCTATTAAACTGGCTATCAATGCCTGCTGGTCACCAGTAACGACTTCAATAGCAGCTCTTTCTAAGTCCATTATTAAATGGGGCTGAGAGGTAAGAGTAGCAACCAATGTTTTGAATACTGTACCGGACGCCGTACCGGTCAAGGCACTGGAATGAAATATTTCGGTACCGGTACCGTTTTGGGATAGCGTTTCGGGATAACATTTCGGGATAGTCGATATATGAATAAATTATATATATAAATATATATAAAAATTATATTCTAAAATAATAGTCTATATATAAATAAATTATATATAAATATATATATATATATATAAATTATAAATAGTCTAATCTGAATTGGGGGTTAAAAAATAAGCTTGTAGTTTGAAAAAACGAAAAAAAAAAAACACAGGCCGAAATATCGGCCGGTACCGGCCGAAATATAGGCCGGTACAGGCCGAAATTCAGGCCGGTTCGACCGGTACCAGCCGGTATGGCCGGTATGGAACAGATATAGTACCTGTACCGGCCGGACGGCTGAAACGAAAAATTTCGACCGTATCGGCCGGTACAGTACGAAATTTAAAACACTGGTAGCAACTGCTGGTCCCACTAGCTTCCTGCTAAGTGCATCAGCTACAACATTAGCTTTGCCTGGATGGTAATTAATATTGCAGTCATAATCCTTGACTAGTTCAAGCCATCTCCTCTGTCTCATATTCAGTTCCTTCTGAGTGAAGAAATACTTCAAACTTTTATGATCCGTATAGATTTCGCATCTTTCACCATATAAATAATGTCTCCAGATTTTAAGCGTAAAGACAATAGCGGCTAACTCCAAATCATGTATGGGGTAATTCTGCTCATAAGTATTCAATTGTCGAGATGCATATGCTATTATTTTCCAATGTTGCATCAATACGCACCCCAATCCCAATCGTGAAGCGTCACTATAAACTACAAATCCTCCTATTTAGCTAGGGACTGTCAGAACTGGAGCTGTCACCAATCTCTTCTTCAATTCTTGGAAGCTTTCCTCACATTTATCAGTCCATTCATACTTATTGTTCTTCCTAGTAAGGGCGGTAAGAGAAACTGCTATTTTTGAGAAATTATCAATAAAACAACGGTAATAACCAGCCAAACCTGAGAAACTCCTAACCTCGTGCACATTGGTTGGTTGGGTCCAGTTAACTATTGCTTCAATTTTTCCGGGGTCTACTGAAATACCCTCCTTTGAGACTACTTGTCCCAAAAATGCAATAGACTCAAGCCAAAATTCACACTTCTTCAACTTAGCAAATAATTTCTTATCCCTGAGTGTCCCTAGTACTTGTCTCAGATGGTCTTCGTGTTCAACTTTGCTCTTGGAGTAGATTAATATGTCGTCAATAAACACTGCTACAAATTTATCCAAGAATCCATAAAATACTCGATTCATCAAGTCCATAAATACTACTGGTGCATTAGTTAGGCCAAAAGGCATGACCGAGAATTCATAATGGCCATACCTGGTCCTGAAAGCTGTCTTAGGCACATCCTCCGCCTTGATCTTCAATTGATGATAACCTGATCTGAGATCAATCTTGGAGAATACCTAAGCACCTTGCAACTGATCAAATAAGTCATCGATGCGGGCAGCGGATATTTATTCTTTACGGTCACACGATTCAGTTTCCTGTAGTCTATACACATCCTCATTGTCCCATCCTTCTTCTTCACAAATAAAACTGGAGCTCCCCAAGGTGACACATTGGGCCTGATGAAACCTTTGTCTAATAAGTCTTGCAACTATTCTTTGAGCTCGGCTAACTCTGATGGTGCCATTCGATAAGGGGCTTTGAAAAGAGGAGCCATGCCTGGGGCTAACTCAATAGCAAACTCTACCTCTCGATCGGGTGGCAAACTAGACAAATCTTCAGGAAAAACCTCCGGATATTCTCTCACAATAGGAATCTCTTCTAACTCCAATTCCTCCCTTGGTTCATCCACCACGAAAGCCAAGAACCCCTGACAACCATCTCGTAATAACTTGTCAACCTGAAAAGTAGAAATAACTGATGGAGGGGTACGCACTCTGGAACCCATAAATCTAAGTTCCTCTCCCTCTGGAAATTTGAACACCATGTTTTTTTTAAAGCAGTAAATACTGGCATAACTGGAAGCTAACCAATCCATTCCCAAAATCACATCAAACCCAGTCATAGGGAAGACTATCAGGTTAGCTAGTATTTCCTTCTCGCTAATAGTTATTGGGCACTTAAGTATTATCTTGTTGCAATTCACTATGTCACCTGCTGGGGTTGAGACCCTCAAATTGTAATCCATCTCATCAGCATCAACGGGGCAGAACTTAACATAATCCATTGAAATAAAGGAGTGGGTAGCCCCCGAGTCAAATAGAACAGTAGCCTTATTGAGAAACAAGGGATAATTTCTAAGTTTACGTCATATAATCCATAGAGATAACAAAATAAGTAATCCTTAATTCTTAACATAAGGAAACTAAAATAGGAAAGTCAGAATTTTTTCTACCTGTGATGACATCATTCTTGTCCTCAGCTTCTCTCGGTGTTAAAGCAAACACCCTTGCCGGTACAGTCCTCCGCTGATTGTTGCCTTGATTATTTGGCCTAAAGTTTTGAGGTGGGTTGGGCCTTCTGTTGTTCTCGCAAGCAATGGACATTCTCTGATGAAGTGCCCATCCTTACCGCATTTGAAACATGATCCCACTTCCTTTCTGCACTCCCCAGTGTGTATGCGGTTACAGAATTTACAGCGGTTAGATGTATGATTTCCAAGTATCTGTCTCTGACTTGAACTGCTTCCCTCATTTCTCTTCTTCCATGACCCTTGATCTAAATTAGAGAATCCTTGTGGAGCAGCTCTCTTCCTCTGTTCTTGCAATTCAGCACCCCTCTTGAGATTCTGCTCGACTAACATCGCCTTGTGCACCAATTCTGAAAAATTCTGAATCTGTAGGACCATCACTCGTTCATAAATCCTGTAGTTCAAACCTTCCTCAAACTTCTTGGTCTTTTTCTCCTCATCAGGAATCAAGTAGGCGGCAAAGCGTGATAATTCCGCAAACCTTGCAGCATATTGGCGCACAGTCATGGTCCCTTGCACCAAGTTGGTGAACTCTCGAGCTCTAGCTTCCCTATCAGCTTTAGGGAAAAATCGATCAAAGAAATTCTGCTTGAATTGAGCCCAAACAATCACTCCAGGCCCCTAAACTTCCCTGATGACTTTTTCAGAATTTCACAATCTCTTCGCTTCTCTAGTTAGTTTAAAAGTTGCGAACCGAACCTTTTGCTGATTAGTACACTCCAAAACACTGAATATTTCTTCAATGTCTTGTATCCAATCCTCCGCTGCGTTCGTATTGCCTCTTCCATCAAAGATGGGAGGATGCGTTCGATTAAATTGTTCAAACGTGCAACCCCCATCGTTGTTGTTTTCGTTCAAATCTTCAAGGCTTCAAACTCGACGACGAGCCGCCATCCTACAAGCTTAAATTTGGTAAAATGTTCTAAAATAATTAAAAACGAAAATACTAAGTAAATAAAATAAATCAATAAAATAAATAAAATATGCATATTAACACAAATACATATATATATATATATATCAATTAACTATTTAAGCCTGACATCACTTAATACTCACATATGTCATTAGAATCTAAAAAAAACTTCAAAGTTACGAATTCAATTCCTAACATCTGCCAAATCTAAAACGTCAAATCTCATTAAAATCAATATTCACGTGATCATCCTTATAGTCCTCAGGTTCCTATACTGAAATTTTTACATCCTATGAACTCACAGATATTTAAACCTCCAAGGTTTATAGTATGCAGAATTCAAACCTGGCCCTGATATATGATATGGATAGGGGTAGGTGGTATATGAGATCCCACATTGCTTGGGAATGAGAAGTTCTTGCTCTTTATAAGGTTCCAATGGGGCTCCAATTGTATTATTGATTAGTCATTTTGGAGTATAGGCCATGTGGTTTAGGCCTTCCATTGGGGTGTTATAGAGTTTGTTCTTGAAGCATCAAAACCACCTTTTGGTGAGTAATCCTATCCTACATTTTATTGAGTGTTAGAATGACATGTTAGGTTTTGATTTATGGTATGGGAATGAAGATTTGATTTGGTATATGAGGTTTAACTTGAAGAGATGTATTTCGGCTCAGATTTGAAGTCTTGCTTGAATAAATTGTTTTGGAATAAAATTTTAGCCATGATATGTCTTGATATGATTTTGTATACTTTACTAATGTCTCGAAAGAATTTTTAAATGTTTAAATTTGAGGTAAAAAGCATGTCATGATAGGTTTATGAATCCATATCTTGTGTTGATAATCAAGCATGTTTCGGTTTCACTTAATTGAAATATATCTTGTGAAATCTTGGCTAGGTTTCCAAAGTATAAGAGTTAAAAATTTAGAAAAGCCTTGTGATTAGGAAAAGAATAAGAATGCATGATTCATTTATGTTTTAAACTTCTCTTTGACATGGAAAAACTAGAAATATCATGCATATGCTCGGTTTGATGGTTTTGTGATGATTTGGTTTTAATCAATGCATAAGTTTTGGGATGAATTTGTGAGACCTGAATCTAAGTTATAAACATGTCCCTAAAATCATATTCATGGTTGCCACTTGATAGAATTTGAGCACACATGCATCCATAGAGGTTATAGACTTAAGACCACAAATAGCTCACAATGATGCATGTCACAGGTTGATTAATATTGGCGTATTTGTGAATTGATTCTTGAAATTCTAAGGGCATAAATAGTTTTATAACATAGAAAATATGAAGTTTGTAGAATTTGGTGTAATTAGGAGTCAAATTGCAAATAGTAAAAATTTAACCTAGGAGCGAAGTCGTGTATGGCACCTAAGGCTGATGGGTGCATACATTATGATGTTATGTCATGATGTTATGTTATGTTACTAATGCATTGAGAATGAGTCCGCAGACAACGTAGTTTTAACATGAGTTGTACTATGATCACCGGCAAGTACTAACAATGCATAATGGGGACCTGTGATGATACCATACGTTATGTTAATTGTTATTAATAACCTTAATAATGATGAAATGTTATATTTTGAAAAGATGAAGTAAAAAATGTTCTCAATAAGAAAATGTGCATTAAAGTTTTTCTTAAAGGAATCTGAGGAACCTGGATGAGGGAATAATACAGATTTTTCTACATACATTTCATGTTTATCATACATTTCATATTTATCATTTATCATGCATAACTTATCTCTGTGCAAATAGGTTTTTTTAACTGAGATTTCAAGAAATCTCAATGTGGTAGTTCCACTACCATTCCCCCAGAGTAGTAGAAGTTGTATCAGGACCGATAGACGATGAACAGGATGAACCGTTAGATACATATGGTTGAAGAAGAGCCGAATCTTGAGCGAATGCTGGATTTAATTTTAATGTTCATAGCTATGGCTCTATATACTATAGAGCGTATGAGAGAGTTAATTTGATTATGGAACTTGGAAGTAGTATTTTGTATTAAGAAGATTCTATCTTTATGTCTTAACCTATGCCTTACTATGTAAGGCAGTACCTCTTTATGATTAATTAATATTTTGAGATGTTTAGTTCATTCTGACACAAATTTTTTAAAGTCACTTTTTTTTTCCTACTACGACTATTGCATATTGCTAGTTGTATAATAGGATGCATTGCATATTAATTGTCATGAACAGGGTATGTAACTTTGTGTTGTCTTGAAATCTCTGTTACATCCCAGCAATGACTTGTGGGCATTACAGTTGAGAAACCAATTGAGGGGTCAATGAGCTTGCCTTACCATCGATACATGGCATCGGTCCAAACTTTGAATTATATTTTTTGATGGCACATTTTGTGGATAGTGATTGACAATTAAACAAAAAAATTCTTAAGTTTTGTTTAATTGCTAATTACAAGGGTGGGACTATTAAGAAGACTTTGGAGGTCGCAATAAAAGAGTGGGGGTTGGAGTGGATTGTGACAATAACAGTTGATGATGTCTCTTCTAATGGTATTGCTTCGGAGTATCTTAAAAATAAGCTTAAAGAGGACAATTAGTCAATCATGAGTGGTGAATGTTTATATGTGAGACGTGCTGCACATGTCCCAAATCTTATTGTAATCAACGGTTTAAAAGATGTGAATGATTCGGTTCAAAGGTTAGAAGTGTGGTGAGATTTGTGAGATTTTCACTCACTATGCTTGATAAATTCAAGGTTGTTGTGAGGGCTGCAGATATTGAATGCAAGAAAGAGTTGTGTCTTGATGTTTCTACAAGATGAAATTCAATTTTTTTGATGTTAGAGACGATCCAACAGTATAAAAATGCCTTTGACTTATTGGCTGACAAGGACATGCAATATGTCAAACACTTTGACGATGATGGGCCATTGGGGCGGCCTAGGGATGATGATTGGGCAATGGTGGGGATTTATGTAGAATGTTTTAGGTTTTTCTACGACAAACACCATTTTCGGGTCTTTGTACATTACATCCCATGAATATTGTCAGTAAGTATATCAAGTGAAAGACCAATTAGATGAAATGTGCAAGATTGACCAAAGTAGGTTGCGGGATATGACAATGAGCCCGAGGACTAAGGCCTTGTTTGGTTATATAGGTGAGATGATATGAGATGAAAGTTGAATAAAATATTATTAGAATATAATTTTTAAATATAATTTTTGTTTTAAAATTTGAAAAAGTTGAATTGTTTTTTGTATTTTGTGTGGAAGTTTGAAAAAGTTTTAATGATTAGATGAGATGAGATGGTTTGTGAAAACAAACCAGGCCTAAGTATGACAAGTATTAGGTAGATTTGAGTAGGATAAACATTTTACTATATGTGGCTATTGTTCTTAACCCGTAGTACTCATTGATGGTATGGTGTATGGACTAGAAATGATCAACGAGAATGCATGGGTGGATCATATTGCGGCAAGGGTTAAGGAAACCCTTAATAGATTGTTTGATGAGTTTGCCGCACTCAGGTGTGGTAATATTCTGGGTCCTACACCTACCGCATTGCTTCCTCCTAGGGCTGTGCAAAAATTAGAAAATCTGACTCCGAATCCGGCTCCACTATGGGTCTGCTCCAACTCTGACTGGAATTTTTTTTTAATTTTTCAGTCGGAGTCAGAGGTGTTGCTAGATTAACTCTGCCTCCAAATTTCCCTCTAACTCTAAACCCGACTCTGATATTGTACATATGTTATAAAAAATATGTATTTATTTATATATTTATCGTACATACTAGTATAATTATATAACTATATAACTAGAACTTATATAGTTAAATTCGATGATATACTAGTATGAGCTGATTATTATTAAATAATATACTTATACTATAATATAAATAGACTACTGATAGTTTAGTATATGTAAATATCACAGTATTACTACCATACATAATCAAGTATAGAAATAAATTAGACACCAGTATTTAAATAAGTCTAGTATAATAAATTAATAACACATATACTAAATTACTAAAGTATAATAACATGCAATTAGATATTAGAAAGTCTAGTCTATAATTAAGTTAGAAATACGTTAGATATTATTATAATAACATGTAATACTAATGTATAATAACATGTAATTAAATACAAAAAATAATATGTAATACTATGGTATGATAACATGTAATTAGATACTATAGTATAAGTCTAGTATAAAAATAAATTGGATATTAATATAGAAGTAAATTAGTAGTGAATGATTTAGTTTTAGTTTTAAATTTTTTTGAAAAAATTGAAATTTGAAAGGCTACATTTAAAAAAAAAAAAAGAAAAGAAAATGGGCTAAATATGAAGCTAAAAAAAAGCCCAAATTTAACTCCGCTCCGACTCCGACTTGGAGTTGGAATCGGAGTTCGGATTTGAATTCCGGCAAAGTCGGAGTCGGAATCGGATTTAGGGGAATCCGACTCCAATTAAGTCGGTGCCCACCCCTACTCTGAAGTCGAGGGTTTCAAAAGGCGTAGGTGGGTTGAGAAATATGAGGCCATTTTCGATATTTGATGCCTATAGATGATAATCAGAGTTGGATAGATACTTAACAGCGGAGATTCACCCATTTATGTGGCAGTTTGATATCTCATCTTAGTGGAAGGTCAATATCGTCAAGTATCCCATCCTTGGAGATATAACTAACAGTATTTTGGCCATCTCTATTACTACAATAGCCTTAGAGTTGGTCTTTAGCACCATGGGCACATATTGGATCAATTCCAGATTTCAGTTGTCTCCTATTACTATGGAGGCATTAATTTGCACTCAGAATATAAATGGAAGTCAATTTATATTTTGGATTTGGCAGACTTTTAGGAGGCCGGCGAGGAGGAGGGTGGTGATCGGCCTGGATTTGGTAATCACTCTTAATTCATTGATTTGCTTTTGCTTCTAATATATTGTGTTATAACTTATATTTATTTGAGCGCACTTAATTTCAAATTCAATTGTTGCAGGGACGACTTCGAGAAATGAGACTATGTCTACATTGACCGCAATATAACTTTGATCCGCCTTTGCCATTGGTTTGTATAATTTTTCTATTAATTATTTGTAGTTTTTTACATATGTATATAATGTTTGTAATTCTATTTTTTTTTTCAAGTTTTATGGTCTCATTGTCACAGGCTCAATTCTACTCCTAATGATATCAATCTCATCTTGGTTTGTACTTTTAAGTTTTTTGCATATTATATAATGTTTGAATTTCTGATTTTTTTTAACTTTATTTTTCAGGTTTTATAGTCTCACTTACCCAACCCTAATCCCAAATTTTTAATGATCTAATCTTGACAGAAAGGCCTACAACTAGAAGTTTATGATCTCATATTAGCTTGTACTTGTAGTTTTCAGTTTTTAAATTTTTTAAATATGCATATATTATTTGTAATTCTAATTAGTTTTCCTATTTTTTTAGATTTTTTAGTCTCACAGGCTCACTTGTCCACCACCCCTAAATTCCAATCTCAAACTCAAGGTTAATATCAAATGACGTCATCTTGGTACAATTTATTATTTTTTTGAAAGATTGTTATTCATTTAAATTATTTAAATTATTTTAATATTTTTAGATTAGTTTATAATAGTTTTAGATTAATTTATAATAGTTTAGAATTATTAGTTACAACTTAATATTTACTATCTTACTAGTTAGAACTTAGAATTTTATATATTATGCTTTAACAAGATGTATTTCATTTTATCATTAATCATATTTTTTGTGAAGGTAATGCTTTGTGGATTATTTTGGCAAAATTGGGAGCTCAGGGCACTACCCGGTTTGGAGATCTCTATTAGAAGTCTCCAAATTTTTGAGAGGTTTGGTCCGTACTGAAAAATTGTCTTTTCCTTATTTGAGATACTCTTAAGTTGATATATTTAGTTTTTTATTTGGGTATTCTTTAGCTTCTTTATTTGAAAGTTGTGGTTGATTGGTAATAATTTTTATTTTTTATAGTGATGTCCTGTAACCACGGTATTTCTCCGTTATAAAAAAAAAGTTGTATTTCATTTTGTCATATTGTTTTTCATTTTTTTATTTTTATTTTTTTTTTAATTTAGGCTATTTAGAATTGTTCCGGACCATTTGACAAGTTTTGGACCTAATGAGCCAGCGATCCATTTGGGCCGGATGGGGGCGACAGACGGATCAAAGACCCAACTCGTCTCCCGGCACATGGACAGAGGCGTCCACGAGGTGCGTGGTCGAATTCCAAGAGGCAACCCCATGCCAAAGACGGGGTGAAGGAAGGGCACCCCGGTTCGGAGATGCGGGCCTAGATTTTTTTGCACCCAAGAGAATCGAAGAGGAAGGTTTGCCGTTTGGTGGGTGATAATAATAATAATAATAATAATAACGACGACAATAACTAAGCCAATGGCCCAACATATTGACAAGGTGCCACTGTAGTTGGTTATCCACAATACTTCCATAGGAGCGGGAGGGCATCTGGCTTTGGGCACCAGAGGCACCATAATCTTTATACGCGAAGAGTAAGAAATAAAGTGCCATTCTATTGAATACTCTGCATGGAGCAAAGAAAAGAGGGAGTGATGGTGGCGAAGATGATGCCGCAGCAGAACCCAATTGAGCAGTTACAGGCTCGCTTCAAGGAGTTGGAGACTCAGTTCAAGGCGTGGTTGGCCAAGCAGTCGCTGCCAGTGGAGGTTGCCTTGGTCACCGCCACCAGCGCCGCTCAGGGCGCTGCCATAGGCGCCCTCATGGGCACTCTCACCAACGACATGCCTTCATCTCTCCCAGCCACTCCCCCCCAGGGCAGCCCCCAAGCCATGGCCTCTTTCCAGCAAGCACAGGTTCAAGTCTCTTTTCCACATTTTTCTTCTATACTCTTTTCATTATAGCTTTCTCATATCAGAGAAGTAGTAGTAGTACTAAAAAAAGGTTCTTGGCTTGGTAGATTAGGGTAAAGTTGAAGGAAATCAAACGATTGTAGGTTAAAGCCTTGATGTTGTTTTTATTGTTGGGTTAGATAATTTTACCCATATTATGAACTATGGTTGTAGCTATGGATAATAACTTTGTACTTACTAAATAAGACTGAGATAAAATGTGATATCATTGTAAACACTTTCTCATTTTCTGTAAGGGGTTTCGTTGATTTATAGAAAAAATGGTGTTTCCTCGATAATATTACAAATGGTTTGCTTTGATTAAAGTCTCTTGCTGGGGGTCCGTTGGTACAAGCTCGCAACTTTGCTGTGATAACAGGTGTCAATGCTGGCATCACCTCTGTCATGAGACGACTTAGAGGCAAGGAGGATGTCCAGTCTAGGTGAGATTTCCTTACTCCTTTCTTCTCTACGGTTTCTTTCTGCTGTATTCTTTTGGATGTGCATATTCAACTACCTGGAATTTGTGCTTAGTGGACTTGTTTTAGTGATTATGAAATCCATACTTACTTTAATCAGCTTGAACTTGTTGCATTGTTTTACCCTGTCCCGTCTTCCTGTGAAATAATTTCTTGTATGTTCAGGAAAAATTTAGCTGGTATTCCTTTTAGTGTGTAAGTGTCCTTCTCTGGTGATATGTTATTAATGATGCTGCTGAGATCTACATCCTGGATTTTGACAATTAGGATGTAGGGCAAAGATTTTATATTTGGGTGGGCTGTGGGACCAGGGGAGCCCCCAGCCCAAATATTTTTTTTTCTTCATCATACGTCCTAGAGCAAGTGAAGGTGGTTTTTCACTCATTGTAGTTCTATTAGTTGGGATATTTGTATATGTTCGCTAATCTAGCTGATATAAGAACTCAATTGACATATACTTTATATGGAGTAAATTAGCAATCCAATCATTGTAATCAATTATGGTGTAGAGACTTCTCTTTGCAAGACGGAATTTACTGTTTATTACTGTTGCAGTACAGACTATTCCAGCAAAATTAAGTTTTCTGAGCTTTTATTGTTGTTTTTATTGGTAGGTTGGAAATATTTCACACAGATTATAAATTGAAATCTACTATTGGAATCAGAAACCAACTCAAGTACTCATTTCTGCAACAGTATTATTATTATTTTTTTCTCACTTGACTAAAATGGTAAATCTAAGACTGATTGTCCTCCCTTAATGTAACCTATGGATAAATTATTTATGCTGAATCTAGGTGGCATCATTAATGGCACCAGCTACATATTATGTGTTTCTACATTATTTTTAAATGATGTAGGGAAAAGAAAAGTGAGCCTTTGGACCATTTCAATGTGGATGCATGTTTCGGTACTGGTAAACGTTGATAGTCTACTGGGACGATTGTAGTTTACCTACACTTGTTTGATTTGAATGTGAAAATGTTGAGGCCCAATCTGGAAATGTTTTGCTCTTGGGTCTAAAGTGAAAGCATCATGGGTGGAACCAGAAGTTTTATGCTTGATCTGTTAGCGATTTTACATCATCCTAGTGTGCAATGTGATATTGTCAGTCCATTCATTTTGCATGTAATTTCATGAAGCACATATTTCCCAAACAGATTTTATTATTATTATTTTTTTTTACAATTCTGATAAGGATGCAATCCTGAAAACCAACTTTTACAACATCTATTGTCCTATTAGATTTTAACAGTGAGAATAAATGACGATGGGATGCACTTGGTAGTTTGATGCATATCCGGCAGCAAATCTGCACTGTGGCTTTATATAAACAACTATAACGGACATCAATTTAACATGTACTGTAACTTCATATTTCATTTTATTTTGAATCTAGATGTGATCTTCCTGTTTTATGAATCTGAGGGAACTTGAGGAGTCTACTTTTTTGAAAATTGATAAGAGAATCTCCTGAATGTATATTGGAAGACGACCTTGGATGGTGATATAAATAAATATTTCCATTGAAACTCTGATGTATTGACAAGAGGTACTGGGAATGGCTTGCTTACTTCATGTGGAGAGTGCTCTATTGTCATTTGGGGGCCATAGATTTGACATAGGCTTAGTTTCCGTTTAATATGGGGGTCATAGATCAACTTTGTGTTTTAGTTGCGTGTTATCCTTAATTTTATTCCATGTACTTTCTTATTAGTGGAGTTTATCATTGCAGCATGGTGGCAGCTTTTGGTTCTGGAGCTATGTTTACATTGGTGAGTGGCATGGGCGCGGGTGCCCCAAATCAAGCAGCAAATGCAATCACTTCTGGCCTCTTTTTTGCTCTTGTCCAAGGTGGGATTTTCAAGGTGAGCAATTAGAGGAAGGAAATATTCATTTCAAAAGTGGCTGAAAATCAACAGTGTGCTTATATTCTAGTCCTTAACCATCAATAACTGCGAAACCGATGAATATTGTAAGAATCGTCAAACACATAACATCAACAAGTTGTGCTTGTCATTCATCAATGAACTTCCATGGTGTTCCCTGATTTAAGTCTAGCATTTCTAGACGTCTGGCATATATTGACTCCTTCCGAGAGTGATAAAAAACAAAAGTATGAAAATATGGCCATCTTCATTTATAAAATGTATTTAAATATTTTTCTGCTATCTATGGCCTTAGTTTTCATTTGAAAAAGTTAAAGATAAATACCATTCCCCTACATCAATGTTGAGAACTTGAGAATACTCTCAAAGTGGATGGATGTGAGTGGTTTGAATCAATACAGTCTCACAAGTTAATTTATAATGGGTGACAATTGGGGTAGTGACACGTTAGGTAAAAAAAAAAAAAAAAAGACACGTTATATTTTCCCTTTGTGGTATGAGATGGTAACATGTAGTGTTCTATTGGCACACACTTATTATGCTGAGCACTTATCCATGTGGTTATGCAGCTAGGGGAAAAGTTCTTTAAACCTCCAGTTGAAGATGTCTTCTATACTAAAACAAGATCCATGTTGTATAACCTTGGCCTCCAGAATTTCGAGAAGAATTTCAAGAAAGGCTTGTTAACGGATAGCACATTACCTCTGCTCACTGACAGGTAATTGGATTTGCATCTTCTTAAGCTCTCTTTCTGTCTATCTCTCAAAGATGTCTTAGCCCGAAATTTATACTGTAATGGCCGTGATGTGTTTCAGTGCTCTTAGAGATGCAAAAATCCCTCCTGGACC
Source organism: Juglans microcarpa x Juglans regia (assembly GCF_004785595.1). Classification (NCBI taxonomy): domain Eukaryota; kingdom Viridiplantae; phylum Streptophyta; class Magnoliopsida; order Fagales; family Juglandaceae; genus Juglans; species Juglans microcarpa x Juglans regia. The sequence goes on along the minus strand of NC_054598.1, from coordinate 30,318,947 downwards.
AAGACTTCTCATTCTTGATCACATTCAGAGGTCTGACTCATTATATATGTATCTTAATTCTTTCTTCAGAATTTTGGATCCATCTTACCTTTGGATATATTTGACTTCAGGGACCCGGAGATGAGAAGTAGGCAAGGAAGTGGTCGTTGATTACCTACTGTCAAACCAGTTGTCCGCCACTACTGTTTTACCTGTTAAACCTCAGAAAAGATAGTAATCTTACCTGCAATGAGATGACAATTTTTGTGGTCTAACAGATTAAATTCTCAGTATAAAAAAAAAAAGGAAAGAAAAAACACTTTTAAGTTGTGCCTTAGTAGTTTTGGTGCTATTAATTGGCTCAAATAATACTGTTTATGATCTTGAATGTGGTATTCTGAATAATATATGCTGATCACTATTTTTGATAATGAAACATGATTACTGTCTATGCCTGATGGCTTTAGGTCTTGTTTGGATACAAAAACGGTTTCATCTCATCTTATCATTACAATTTTTTTAAATTTTCATACAAAATAGAATAAATAATTTAATTTTTTCAAATCTCAAAAGAATAATAATATTAAAAATTAATATTTTAAAATATTTTATTTAACTTTCAACTTTTATTTAAAATCATTTCATCTCATCTCATTATTTAAACAAGGCTTAATATAAACGTCAGACTAGCAGGAGATAACAAACTGATTGAGACTGCCTTGTTCACACAAAGTGGATGTACTTTGTGAGAGTTTTGGTGGGGTTGTAACTTTTTAAGGTCTAAGGTCAGGGAGCAGATTGGTGATTTGAAGAAGTGCGAGTTGGGAGTAGAAGTGGATGGAGGTGGAAGAGGTTGAGCATTCTGGGGAGGGAGTACTGAGTGCGCACATCACATTGGAATTATGCTGTAGTCTGCTTCTGGGGTAGGCTTTCTAATGTCCTCAGTTGGTAAATAGGAAACCCATTTGCTCAGATGGTTATATTTATGTATTAATTTCTTGTACAATAATTTAGATTTTTTTATTTTTAGAAAAATCTTCATAATTTTGAATTTTGCAGTTATTTAAATCCAGCTTGTGGGCTTCCAAAGATAATTTCGAATTTTATTATTAATCAATATTATTTAGAGTTTTCTCTGTGTTTTGTGCAAATCTCATCTTCTGTGTTAATCATCTGTTGAAACTAGCCGTTAGAATTAATCTAAATTTTATCTGGCGTCAGTTGGCATCAAAGCTTTAGTGTTTTCCTAGGGTGAATTATCATCAGTTTTCATGGCTGGTGGTAGAAGTCGTGGTTGACGTGGACATGTTTCGAATGAGAAAGTCCCTCCCCATGATCGTAACGTACAAGACGCAATGATTGCATATTTGTAGAGACAAATAGTAGAATTATCTCAGCGTCTATAGCAACAAAACTTGGAGGGTCAGACTTATGATCAAGAGTCTAAATTTAATTTTGAGAACCTGTATCACAATCGTGTTCCTTTTTAGGAGTACTGTTGTAGGGAGGAGCGAGGTGGAGACCTAGCTAGGCTTTAGAGAGGATGATTGATTTATTTTACATTAAAACTTTAATCTCAGAGTTTAATTTTCTTTGTGTACGATTTTTCTCAATCACAATCTCTAACTTCTGCTGTTTAACTAGTTGTCAGAATAACCTCTTATTCTGGTCCGGGGTAAGTTGGTATCTCTAGGTCCCCATGACGCCGGACATAATTTAGATTAATTCTGACAGTTAGTTTCAACGGATGATCAATACAGAGAAGACAAGAGATTTTCCAGAAACACAAAGAAAACTATGAATAATATTGATTAATAGTAAAATTCGAAATTATCTTATAAATCCCACAAGTCGGACTTAAATAACTGCAAAATTTGAATTTATGAAGATTTTTTCAAAAATAAAAAAAATCTAAATTATTGTATGAGAAATTAATACATAAAAAAAAGAATCCTATCAAAAATTTGGTCAATAATCAAAATTAGAATCACTTCCAAACTTAAAATCAAATATTTACTAACAAAGTAAGAATGAGCATAAATATATGATTTGAGGGAAAATAACTAATACTGCCCATAATCCAAGGAATATATTAAACTTTTCCTTTCATATTTGTATAAATTCATTTTCTTAAGGTAGTACTTCAATGCAATCAACGTAAAATCTGGACCTAGATATACGATATCAATTTGGATTTGCATCACATATCCTTAAACAAATTAAGGCACATTTATATTTATTACAATATCTAGTAACAAAAGCATTACCGCAAAAAACCCCTCTCTCTAGATGAGTTTCTCTCCAACTCTCGTGAGTGAAACCTGCTCTTGTAGCACCTTAATTACCCTTAACAACCCAACCGGCCCGCTGTAAATCACCTTAACTAGCAAGACTCACTTCCATCTCCATCCGTATTCACCAACTCCATTTCCACGTACCCTTCCCAGTTCCGCGTTTCTTCTCCACACCTGCAACCTCTCTCCCCTCCCTTAACATCTGAAACACCTGTATTACACCACGATCAACTCCATCTGGTATTCCACTGCAATGTGGTCCAACCATGAAGGTATTGAAGATATAATTCAAAAGGTAGTAGCTCTCACCTAGAGTGATTTACATTTGGAACCAGAGGCTGAACTTGCAGATCACTTCTCCAACTTACCCCTCATTGGTAAGCTGATTTCTTCCAAGCCTCTTTAACAGAAGGACAATCCATACAACTATCAAAGCAGCATGGAGCTTTGTGAACAACTTAATCATAGAAGATGTGGATGTGAATGTGTTATTGTTTAAGTTTCCATCTCAACAAGTTAACAATAGGATATTAAACAAAAGGCCATGGAATTTTAAAGGATTCCACATGGTGTTGAGTATATGGCCCCCAGGACTTAGTGTGCACGAAGTTGAGTTAAAATTTTATGCTTTCTGGGCTCAAGTACACGGATTGCCACTGGAGCTTCTAACCAACCTCAATGCTGAAAGGATAGGCAACTTGCTTGGAAAACTAATAGAGGTAGACCGAGTTTCTATTTTCGGTGTGGCATTGAGCCGCTACCTTCGAATCAGAGTTGAGCTAAGGGTGGACGAACCTCTCCCTGAATCCTTTGATCTGCCGAGGCCAAATGGGGAGACCAAGAAAATCCACATAAAATATGAGAGGCTCTCTAATTTCTGTTATGGCTGCAGGAGACTCAGTCACACCATGCAAGCTTGTCCAAATTATGATACCAACCCAGAGATCATGCAATTCGGTCCATGGATGAGAGCTGAAAGCCCCCTTAACAGAAGGAACAATGGCTTTGATCTGCAAGTGCAACAACACCAACACCGAAATCCTCTACCAGAACAACTCCCGAAGGCCCCTGTGATCTCTCCCCCAGTCACTGATGTTACTATTCCAAAGGAAATCCTCAGGGTTATACTTCCCCAGTGCGTATAAAAGTAGCAGATGAAAACTCATCTTCATCCTCCAAAAAGTTGACAGATTCATACTCTGGGAAAGGTAAAGAAAAAGTCACCGAGGTCCACATGAAGCAAAGAGTCTCTCAAGAATAATGGTGTGAATCCATCTTACTTTCCACTGCCGGCGTAAATTTCCAACATATTTCATATCAATCAGTACCTTCGTCGGTTCACATTTCTGGAAGTGGAATGGAAGCTGCACATAGGAAAGACACCGCACGTGGCAAAGAACAATTGATTGAGGAGGAATAGTTGTCAGAGCATGAACAGTTGACTGATGGTGCAATACCTTTCCATTTCAAGCAATCCCCATTTATAGAAGATTTGTCTCACAACATTAACTCCACTAATCACCACTACCCCCTGCCTCCAGACAACTCCCATCAGCCGACCACTCCATTAAATATTTTCCCTGCACTCCCTCATCCTTTGTCTAACCAAAAGGGCCAAATCCAAAGCTTTAATCTAGGGCCCAACAATATGCAAAACACCTCCATATACAAGCAGATCCTCCAGCATTTAGACCACTTCAATAACCCCTTTCACTACACAAAAAATTGATCCATCATCAGCTTTAAAAGAAACAAACTTCACAAGCCAAGCCTAAAAACTACCTGTCAGGAGGCCGGCCCATGCACAAGACTCGACCACAGCTTGTGACCCTCCAACCTCAAGCAACCTCATAACAGAGCCCACACTCATTCCTCCACCCCTGAAAAGGACCCAGTCACTCCCCCGGCCCATTAACAAATAAAATCCCAACCAACCCATCAAAACACAACCCCACCTACGCCCCAGCCAACCCTCCCACAGAACAACCTCCCTTCATCCCAGTGAACCTTTCCACCCCTCCTCCTTCGTCCCCCTCCATTACTCCACCCGAAAATCACAATCCCAAAAAAAAAGTTTTCACTCACTCAGAACAGGAGGTTCCCATAAGGAGGAGAGCTTTAATCTTTTATCCAAAAAATGAATCTGAAAACCATACCAGTAGCGAAGAAACAGAAAGTGAAGACAATATCCCTCTGGCTTCTTTAATCAAATCTGGTGGCAAGAGGAAATATTCGATAGTCCAGCAAGGAAGCACAAATTTTGAGCCACTGCAAAAGGCAATAAAGACACAAGCTGTAACTTATCATGATGGTAATATCCCTCAGGCCCTCCTCAGAATTTTGCATATTTGGTTAAAGCAGCCAAAATGGCAGGAGAAATCCTGTCATCGCTTGAGACATGCGACTTTTGTATTGGAGCTGTAGAGAAATCGCCCGTTCCTCTACAAGGCGTAGTTTAAGGGCCCAAATAAGGACTCACCAACCTAATTTAATTTTCCTTGTTGAAACTCTCTTATCGGATAATAAAACTCAAGGTGTCGTAAATAGCCTAAGTTTTTCCTTCTTTATGCATGTCCCTCCTCAAGGTAAAAGGGGAGGTCTGTTAGTCTTGTGGCGTCCTGGTATGGACGTCGAACCTGTACATGTTTCTAGTAATATTATGGATTTTATGGTGTACTCGGACCCTGCTTACACGCCATGGTTACTCTTATGTATTTATTGCCCTGCACAACCAACTCATAAGACTAACTTCTGGAGCATGCTCAATGGTATTATCTCTGCTTTCTCGGGCCCCATGCTAGGAATAGGAGATTTTAATGCTATTTTGAGTCAAGAAGAAAAAATAGGGGGAAGGCCCTTTGCTTCATCCTCTTGCTCCAGTGGATTAAAACCTTTTATGGATCAAAATGGCCTTACTGATCTAGGATTCTTGGGATCAAAATTCACATGAACCAATAAGCGACACGGGCTTAGTAACATCAGGGAAAGACTAGATCGTTGCATTGCAAACTCTCAATGGTCCCTAATGTTTCTGGATGCTAAAATTCACAACCTTCCCATTCACTCATCAGATCATGGACCTTTGTTTCTCAACACCTCAGATAGTGGCAAGCCTTTTGGATCTTTTAAGTTTGAAGAATTTTGGACTAGGGATCCGACCAGTTTCTCAGTTGTGAAGAATGCCTGGGAATCAACGTTTATTGTATCTCCTTCATTCATCCATTCCTAGAAACTAAAGACTATAAAAAAAGCTCTTAAGATCTGGAACAAAAACTCCTTCGGACACATTCAATCCCAGATTCTTAATTTAACTAACCATTTAGCTCAGATCCAATCCACAAACCCTATAGATCATTCATCTCTCATGGAAGAACATCTTATAGTCTGCTTAGAAGAACAACTTAGGAGAGAAGAAATCTTGTGGAGGAAAAAATCACGCACCCAATGGCTCACTACCACTGATTTGAACACTAAATTTTTTCACATGTCATCTACCATCAAAAGAAGGAGGAATTGATAAGGATAAAGCTCAAATCGTAACAAAAAATATTCAAAATAATTAGATTGCCGAAAGAAACGGAGGTCTGGTGCTTGGCGTGTTGATTCTATTTTCTCTGTTTCTCTTCACGTCGTTCTTCCTTATTATTCTGTACACTTGTATTTAAATTCTTGAAAAGTCTATCTCTTGTAACAGACTTTAGCTATCTCTTGTAACAGACTTTAGCTATATATATGAGAAGAAAACACATGACTCTGGTATGTAAAACCAGAGCTGTTTCGATTCTTTCATGGTATCAGAGAATCCTCTAGCTAACGCTTGTAACGATCCTATGGCTGCTGCTACAGATTCTTCAGTGCCTTCCGCTGCATTTCATCTTCCAGCTCAAGTTATTTCCATCAAACTTGATGGAACTAACTTTCTTGCCTGGAGTGCTCAATTAATTCCTCTGTTTCGGAGCTATGGACTCATGGGAATCGTTGATGGTTCCGACTTGTGTCCTCCTCAATTTTCCAGCGAAGAACACAAGATCCAAGGTATTCTTAATGCTGCTTATATGGCTTGGTAGTACAAGGACCAAACGATACTTGGCTGGATTATTTCTTCTTTGTCTCCTACGGTGGTCTCCACCATTTATGGTCTTGAGACTTCTAGGCTTGCTTGGCAAGCACTTGGCGCACGTTTTGCTGCGCCCTCAACTTCTCGTGTTTCTCCTATCAAACGAAAGTTGCAGTCTTTACAGCAAGGTTCCTTGTCTTGCCAAAATTTCTTGGATGAAGTTAAGTCTCTTGCTGATGAACTATCTGCTGTTGGGAAACCTATTGATGATTCGGATTTAATTTTATCTGTTTTCAATGGTCTCAATTCTTCATTTCATTCCTTTGTCACTATGTATATGCTCCTTTCTAAGGAGAAATCTATGCCTTTTTCGGATTTTCATGCAGAATTGCTCAACTATGACCTTATGCAAAAATTTCATAGTCAGTCCCTTCATTCTGAGGCAGGTTCCTATGCTCTCTACTCGCATAAACCTGGCCCTAAAACAGGTTCTCGCCACACCCATAATAAATCTCGCTTCTCAGGGGCGTCTAAAGGCTCGGGTAGTGTGTCTTCTCAGTTTAGGCAACCACTACCTCATCTACCGCTCACATCTTCAGCTGTGCCTGCTACTTCTGATTCTCGTTCTCGGTCCCCATGTCAAATCTGCAAATGAGAGGGGCATCAAGTTTTGGACTGTTTTAATCGAATGAATTACTCATTTTAGGGACGACATCCTCCTACTGAATTAGCCGCTATGGTTGTCGAGGCTAACACGACTTATCTAAATTAGCATCAATGGTATGCGGATAGTGGGGCTAATCTTCATGTTACCTCAAATATTGCTAATCTTCTTCGGACACATTCAATCCCAGATTCTTAATTTAACTAACCATTTAGCTCAAATCCAATCCACAAACCCTATAGATCATTCATCTCTCATGGAAGAACATCTTAGAGTCTGCTTAGAAGAACAACTTAGGAGAGAAGAAATCTTGTGGAGGAAATTCTGTAAAGATAATAACGTTCTTTTTGAACTTACTGGCTCTGATTTTTCTGTGAAGGACATCCTGACGGGGGACAAGCTCCTGACGGGACCAAGTGACAATGGATTGTACCCGATCAACCTTCGTCAACTATCTTCATCACCATATCATGCTCTCACAATGACCGTTGGCGTCAAGGCTCCTACTTTTACTTGGCATTGTCGTTTGGGACATCCTTCCACAGAAACTCTTCGTCGTGTCATTTCCAATTTTTCTCTTCCAATTAGTGATTCACTAAATAAAACGTCAGTTTGTGTGTCGTGTCAACTAGGCAAGGCTAAACAGTTGCCGTTCTCTGACTCTTCACGAGAATCAACTGCTCCCCTTGAACTAATTCACTCTGATGTCTGGTCCACTTCCACTCCTTCTTTGAGTGGTTGTCGTTATTATGTAATTTTTATTGATGACTTTACTCGCTTTTCTTGGATGTTCCCTATTTCAAATAAATCCGATGTTTATTTTACATTTGTTAAATTCAAGCTTTTAGTGGAAAAACAATTTAAATCTACCATTAGACAATTTCAAAGTGATAATGGTGGTGAATATTGTTCTACCATGTTTAAGCAGTTTTTGAGTGCCAATGGAATTTTTCATCGACTATCATGTCCTCATACGTCTCAACAAAATGGCCTCGCTGAGAGGAAACATCGTCATATTATGGACATGGGCCTTACTCTTCTCGCTCAATCCGGCTTATCTAAGAAATTTTGGGTTGATGCTTTTCTAACCGCTATCTTCATCATTAATCGACTACCTACCAAAGTTCTTGATTATTCTTCACCCTATGAACGTCTTTTTCATTTTCCTCCTGACTTTACATATTTTCGAGCTTTTGGATGTCAATGTTTTCCATGTCTTCGTCCTTATACAAATGATAAATTATCATATCGTAGCACCCCTTGTATTTTTATTGGTTATTGTCCTAATCACAAAGGTTTTCAGTGCTTCGATCCTTCCTCCAGGCGGGTCTACATATCTCGGAACGTGATTTTTGACGAAGAGAAATTTCCTGCACAATCCGTTCTCACTGATCCTGTCAGCTGCGTACCCTCCTCAGGTAATTCTCAAGGTTTGATTTTTACTCCTCCCTCACATACTTTGACCCCATCTTCTGCACTTTCTCCAGAAACTTCTTCAGATATTGGTCCCATTCTTATTCCAACCGAATCCCATCTCCCTTCGTCCATCCCGTTTCTCCATTCTGGCCAACCCGTGACTGTTGTAACTATGCCCTCGTCCCCTACACCTGCTCCTGAGCATCCCTTTCCCGAAACCCATCTCCAACCCGAGACCTCTGTACTCTGTTCCGAAACCCCTGCACCTGCTCTTAGTCAATCCTCTCTCGAAACCCATCTCCACTCCTCTATCCCTTCTCTCAATTCTGGCCAACCCGAGACCCTTGTGACCCTTCCTTCTTCCTTTACACCTGCTCTCAGTCATCCCTCTGCTCATCAAGACAGTGCACCCCTTGACAGTGTCGCTTCTACTCATATGCCTTCCACCCAAATAATTACTAGATCACAGACTGGCCATCTTAAGCCCTGTCGGTTCCCTGGCTTTCAGTTATATTCCACCCGTCACCCTCTTCGAGCATTGCATGCAGGTGTGGTTAATTCTGAGCCTCGAACTTATGCTCAAGCGGCATCTATACCCGAGTGGCATGCGGCAATGGAAAGTGAATTTCAGGCACTGTTAAAGAATGAAACTTGGTCACTATGTTCCCGTCCTCTTGGTAAAAACGTGGTGCCATGTAAATGGGTTTTTAAACTCAAACGACGACCTGATGGTAGTGTTGAGCGTCACAAGGCCAGACTAGTAGTTGTCGGTTATCTACAGAGAAGTGGTATTGATTTTCATGACACATTTAGCCCGGTCATAAAACCTTCTACTGTTCATATGGTTCTTGCTCTTGCCATTTCTTTCAACTGGGATATTCGACAGCTTGATGTTTCTAATGCTTTTCTTCATGGTATTTTAGAAGAGGAAGTTTATATGACACAACCAAAAGGCTTTGAGGATCCGGTACACCCTCAATTTGTTTGTAAGCTTCATAAGTCTCTCTATGGTTTAAAACAAGCTCCTCGAGCTTGGTTTAATCAACTATCCACTGCTCTTTTGGCTCTTGGTTTTCAAAGTTCACAGGTTGATCCCTCGTTATTTACGTATCATCTTGAGAACATTCATGTATTTTTATTAGTGTATGTGGATGATATTCTTGTCACCTCAAATGATCGGGATTTTATTACTTTTCTGATTTCTAAACTGCAACTTGAGTTTGCTATGAAGGATCTCGGCCAGTTGACATATTTTTTGGGCATTGAGGCCACACGCAATTCTTCTGGATTACATCTTCGGCAAACCAGGTATATTATTGATCTTTTGGATCGTGTGCAACTACTTGGTATTCGACCGTATCGTGCTCCTTGTGTCTCGGGCTCCAAGCTATCCAAATTTGATGGAGAAATTCTTTAAGACCCTTCTGAATATAGACAAACGGTGGGTGCCTTACAATATGTCACTCTCACACGCCCTGACATTGCCTATTCAGTGAACCAACTCTGTCAATACATGCAAGCACCAACCACGGTTCATTGGACAGCAGTGAAACGTGTGCTATGTTACTTAAAGCATACACTTGATTATGGTCTCTTCTACAAATCTGGTTCTTTTGCTATTAATGCCTATTGTGACTCTGATTGGGCCGGTGATCCTGACGATAGATGATCAACTTGTGGTTATGGTGTTTATGTTGGATCCAATCTCATATCTTGGTCAGCTAAGAAACAATCTGTAGTGTCCAAATCGAGTACTGAAGCAGAACACTGGTGTTTGGCTCTAGTTACAACTGAGGTGTATTGGTTGCGCATGTTGCTGCGCGAGCTCAAGGTCTCTCTTGCATCTGCTCCAGTTGCTTGGTGTGATAACGTAAGTGCCTTAGCTCTTGCCTCAAATCCTATTTTCCATGCACGTTCAAAGCATATCGAAGTGGATTACCACTTTGTCCGTGAAAAGGTGGCCAATAAAGACATAATTCTTCAACACGTTCCCACCTCTCTCCAACCTGCAGATATTCACAAAGGGACACACGGCTGATGGGTTTTGCTTCCTCCGAGATAAACTGTTTGTGATAGATCTCCCTGCCAGTTTACGGGGGAATGATAAGGATAAAGCTCAAACCGTAACAACAAATATTCAAAATAATTAGATTGCCGAAAGAAACGGAGGTCTGGTGCTTGGCGTGTTGATTCTGTTTTCTCTGTTTCTCTTCACGTCGTTCTTCCTTATTATTCTGTACACTTGTATTTAAATTCTTGAAAAGTCTATATCTTGTAACAGACTTTAGCTATCTCTTGTAACAGACTTTAGCTATATATATGAGAAGAAAACACTTGACTCTGGTATGTAAAACCAGAGCTGTTTCGATTCTTTCAGGAATGACATCTCTTTTATAAAGAACTCTAATAATCAGTGGATTAATGATAACTCCAAAATTCAGGATATGTTCATTGACCATTTCAAGAACATTTTTACTTCCTCTCTTCATGACATTCCTGAAAATTTGGACAACCTTTTTTCCAAGAAGCTCAATCCCCAAGATAACGACTTTCTTTGCAGCATCCCAAAAGAGGACGAATATTTTCAAGCCATTAAACAAACCCCCTCCTCTAAATCTCCAGGCCTGGATGGCTTCACTGGTTTATTCTATAAGTATTATTGGGATATTGTCAAACCAGACCTCATTTTGTCAATCCAACACTTTTTCAATAACGACCATCTCCTGAGAGAAATGAATCATACTCATATTGTGTTCATCCCAAAAACACAGACTCCCAACATTGTCCATCAATTCAGATCAATAAGCCTGTCAAACGTCTGTTATAAAATCATCTCAAAAATTCTTGCCAACAGACTTAAATCTATACTTCATAAATTCATCTCCCCACAACAATCAGCTTTTATCCTGGGTAAATTAATCCAAGAAAATACCATCGTTGCCTAGGAGATCTTCCATCACTTGAAAAGAAAAAAAGGGAAAAATGGTTTGATGGCGGTTAAGATTGACATGGAGAAAGCCTTCGATTTTATGGAATGAGATTTTCTTATCAAAGTTCTAACTTGCTTAGGCTTTAGTCAAATATGGATGAATTGGATCAAGGAGTGTATATCCATAGTCTCCTACTCTGTCATCGTAAATGGGAGTCCTCATTGGCATTTCATCCCATCTCGTGGATTAAGGCAAAGAGACCCATTATCCCCTTTCCTGTTCATTATTGGTAGTGAGGTTCTATCTAGGCTTATCTCAAGATAGGAAAATCTAGGCAGTAGGAGAGGTCCCTCCCTTACCCATCTCCTCTTTGCAGACGATCTTATCCTCTTTGGTACTATCTCATCCAATACTGCCAGAGCATTTCAAAACTGTCTCGAGAATTACTCATCCTGGTCAGGTCAAAAGATCAATGCCAACAAATCCTCCATTCAATTCAGTAACAATACCCACATGTCTTCGAAAAGAGAAGTGAAAGAAATCCTCAATTTCAAAGCCTGCACTAGTAGAGTCAAATATCTAGGTCTCCTCTTCAGCTTTGATGCCCCCGCTAAGATCCTCTTTAAAGACATTGTTGAAAAAGTCCAATATAAGCTCTCAGGCTGGATATCTAAGCTATTCTTTCAAGCGAGAAGAACTACTTTGATCAAATCAATCGCAAGCACAATTCCCTCTTACATCATGTCAAGTATGTGGATCCCCTAGAGCATCTCTAGTCAACTTGATAGAGCTTGTATGAAGTTCTAGTGCGGCTTTGATCAGAAAAAAAATGCACAATTTCACCCCTAAATCATGGAGCTCGATCTGCCGACCAAAATCAATGGGGGGCTTAGGGATCAGAACAACCACTTCTTTTAACAAAGCTCTTCTGAGTAAACTTGGATGGCATCTCATTAGTGATGATACTAGTGTTTGGAAAAATTTCCTAACAAAAAAATACCTTAATTCTTCCAACTGGCTTGATGTGAGATGCAAGCAATCTGATTTGAGGTTTTGGAAAGGTTTGTTAAAGCAACGAGATCTCCTAGCCAATAGTTTTTGTTTCTAGATCAATAATGGGTCTGATACTCGAGTGTGGTGTGATCCTTGGATCCCTTCTCTGAACATATATATTCCTAATGCCTCACACTCATCCATCATCCTTGACCCACACATGAAAGTCGTTGAGCTTACCTTCAAGCAACCTAGGCGATGGAATAGTCTTCTGCTTCAAACTCTCTTCTCAGAGAGCTCTGTGCATGAAATTGAAAAGATCCCTTTAGCTCTTTTTAATTTCCACAGCAAGAAAGATAGCATCAAATGGGTTCATCATTCTTCTGGAACATTCTCAGTCAAATTAGCTTATGCAGCCATTATTTCCCAACATCAAGGGCAAAATTCAGAGCACCCCCCGCCCATTTGGAAGAAACTCTAGTCCCTCAAAATCCAAAATAGGCTCAAAATGTTCCTCTGGAAAGTGATTAGCAATATCTTGCCTACTAGAAGCCTCCTAAAAAACTGCTTATCCCTTTCAGAGGATCAGATTCTTTGCCCCATCTGCAACACAGAAGAGGAAAACTTTTCACATCTTTTCTTAAGATGTCCCTATTCAAGAATTATGTGGCGTCAATCCCCTTGGCCCTTAAACATAGATAGGATGGCTAATCAAGACATCACAAATTGGATCCTTTTTATTCTAAATCCAAACACTAGTCTTTCTATAATGATCCAAGACGTCCAAAAACTTCAGCTCTTTGCAATCTTAGCCATGGACAATATTTGGTTTTATCGGAACCAAATCATTCATGATTCCACACAATAAATATTGATCAGTTTGTTGCAAAGGTCCTAAAGTCTTACAAAGAACACTACAATGCATGGGAGTGGAAATCACTGGGCAATGCTCCTTTCTGGACTCCTCCTCCACCAGATTTCCTCTCAATTTCATTCGACACAACAGTCAGGGAATTTGGGAGTATAGCAGTAGCAGTCGGCATAATCCATGATGGTTCAGTTATCTTTGTAGTCACAAAGTTCTCAAGATCAAGGAACCCAAACCTGGGAGAGGCAATGGTAGGATGTATAGGTGTACAAGAAGCCCTTCTACATCAACACAGAAACATCATTCTAGAAGGTGATTCACAAGTGGTCGTTGAAGCGCTACAACAACCTAAAAAAACTTCGGACTTGACAATAGAAGCCACAATCAATGACACAAGGATCATGCTTCAGAATTTCGACAAATGGGAAGCAACTAAAATAAATCGATTTCAAAATCGATACCTGCATTCCATTGCGCAGTGGGCAGCAACGAACAATTTATTCGGCAGCATCCCCCTTATCAGAGTACCTCAATGCATGTTAGAGTTTCATAGTGGAAAAGATCCACCTTTTATTTCTTTGTAATTATTGCCGTAATTGTTGTAGTTGCATTATTTTGTAAGAACTATTCCACCTCCTTAATGAATCATTCTATTTGCTGAGGAAAAAAAAACAGAAGCATTACAGCTTTAAAAGAGTTTTGTTCCTCTTCATCCACCTCAATTGTCTCTCTTTCCCATCCACACCATCCTAAATTGACCACATAATGGTCTTTTAGTTTTTGTCGTTGTATTTTTCTTTTGATTTTATCCACTTGTTTTTCAGCCAATAAAAGTTATAAAAGGTTAATGAATTTAATTTACAGAGTTAAAAATCCTACAACCATGGCGCTTAAGTTGCTTTTGTGCTAGATACGACTACGGTGCCAATTACCAAGATAATGGGTACTAACATTGACGTTCTCTTAAAATTTTATTTATTATATAATGACTTAAAAGCATGTTAACTTAATTACACATATATTATTTTTCATTCAATTGAAACATTGTTATTTGGGTAATGCTACATATTAGTATATGTAAGTCTTGCGTATTCCATTTGAAAAAAAGTAAAGCCCATTATTAAAAAGTAAGTTTTTTATGTGGGTTTCATATTTGGCTACTTTTTCAAAGAAAGTAGATTGAGCTTGAATACTTAAGAACTGTACATATCATTTCTCTTATTACTATTCATCTTAGGTTTTCATAATAATCACACACTTGATGTGATGCATTTTTAATTTAATAACTTAAAGTCTCTCATTGGTGTGATGGGAGATGACAAGTATAAAGAACTAAAGTTTTCGTCCAACAATTATCCAATTATTATAAAAATTGAAAGAAAACAATAAAACTGAAAAAGAAGACATCTAAGATCCAACAATTTACGTAGTAGTTCTTAATTCTTATGTCCAACCGCTAGGAAAACAAGAAAACAAGTTACATTCTCATGTGCAATATCAACCAGCAACTATATAAGCTCGTTAATTTGTAGCATATGCTGTAACTTGTCTCTGCATGAACATAAATCTATCACTCAACTGTACATACTTGTAGAAGATTTCGCTTCCTCTTCAAGATCTCATGTGATTATTGCCATCTTCGTCATCTTCATCCATCTTGATCTGTTCTTTCTTGTCTGCATGCTCATTCGTATAATATCGGAGTGGCGGGAGGCTGCCAGATTCGATTAACTCTATGTCCTCACCAAGATGTTTGAAGTGCAAGCTTATTTGAGTGGGAGTTTTGGTAGGAATCAATAAAGAAATTTTTTCCCATAGTTCTTCTTTCCCAAAGTACTCCGAGTACATTGCAAGAGAGTTCTCGAAAACTTTATTCTCCTCCCAGGTCCATTCACATGGTTCTGACATGTTTTTCCAGCCAAATTCAATTGGAGCCAAACGACCAACAGAGGTCGATGCAGGTCAATTTGAGTTTGGAAGCGACGGCTGATTTGCATATATATATATATATATATATATATATATAAGTATTCACGTTGAGTTGAATCCACCCACCAACCCAACAGGAAAGTTCCTTGAGATCATTAATCATGGCCATAAAATTAGGCGGATATTAGAAAGTTTGGCTCCAATTTGTTCAATTCACACTAGGCATGTCATGAGATCTAAAAGATTTCCAGAAATATTTGATACGAATTAAGAAACCAAATGACGCAGAAGGAAGTTGCAAAATATTGTATATTAACCCTTGAACTAAATCAGAAATATTGAGTGAATACTTTTGATGTGACCCCTCATCACCTTTATCCTCAAGGTATAAATCTCAAAATAAAACTGACATCTTACTTTGATTTCCACAAGAATATTTAAAGAGTAACACACCAACAAAGCTCGAGATTTTACCAAACGTATAACTAGAAAAATTCAGGTCCTAATTAGGAACGGCAACAAATTAGGTAGTATGATTAATCAGGCCGCATGCGCTTGTCCCTACATGTTCTTGATCATGAATGGATAATGTTAGCCCCTTCCTTTCAGTTAAGTGATTTTTTTTTTTTTTTTTAAGCAGCAAATATGATGGATGAATTAATTAAACCTTCTTAGCATAATTGTATAACAATAAATCGACAGATAATGCTAAGCACTAGTGCAGGTAGAAAATACATTTTCACTACTGAAAATTCCCTATATTGGTGGTTCATTAGTAAAGCTGCCTCTCAAGTGTAGAAGGTGTCAAGTTGATTCAAGGGAGAGTCCCAAGGTCGATTCCACAGGGACTATGGTGGTCAGAAAATCACTTAAGTTTTAAAATGCTTGAGGATACTTTTGATTTCAGAAAATGGTGTAAATGTGCTATGTAACAATTAGATGTGTAAATCTGATCTAGACTTCAAAAGGAACTAAGTTAGTTTTATATGTACTTGAAGGAATGAAATCTACCAAATGTAAAGTATGCTAAATACAAATAGAGAAAAGATATTTGCAATCGTGAATTGTGCAATCGCCGCGTAATCGTTTTGAAACAAAATGAATAAAACATGGGACCCACATGAAAAAATTAATTTTTTAATAGTAGACTCTACTCTTTTTCAAAGCGATTACGCGGCGGTTACACACTTCACAGTTGTATGTAGAATTACTCCCTTCCCACTCAGCTCCAAGTCCCTTTCGGTTACAGCTCTTTCCATTCCAGCCGTGGCCTCCCTGTGGCAGAGTAGGTGTAAATTAGTGATGGTGTAAGGTTAGAAACAGATTTGGGTATTCTAGAAACCTGCTGTTTTATCACACGATGGAAGAAGTAGGGAGTCACGTGGGCTCAATTATCACTTATCGTTTACCACAGGGGTCTAACACGCTTAAAATAGATAAAAGACCCAAAATGCTATCAGATTATAGCTCTTCACAAAAGCTTATGAAATGCTCAAGCACTTAAATAAAGGAAATGTGTAAAAAGGCTGCAGCTCACTAAGTGTAATAAGTGGGTGGCAAGAATACCAACGTTGGCTATCAAATTTTATTAAGTACTCCCAATATCAACAGCTTAATCAAGAAGAATAAAAACTGATCTTGCTCGAATTCAAAACCATTGCAATGGTGGCTTTCACGCTATCACACTTAAAAGTTTTTTTTCTTTCTAAACGCCGGTGATAAGCAGCTTTTTCCAAAGCACCCTAAACTTTTCTTGATATTTGGTTTGTCTCTTTTCTCAAGTGTTTTGCTCATTTTCAATCAAGAGATGCATTGGTGGAGGCGTTGCTCTCTTTTTCTTCTTTTTTTATTTTTTATTTTTTATTAAACCATTAAGATATGGTTCATTAGAGCTCCTATCAGCTGCAATATTGGGCTAGACTTAGTAAAATAAGAAGGCAACCAAGGTGTCCTAGATTGTGTATGGTCGAGTTTAGCAACCAGAAACTTAATCAAACGTTTTTCTTGTTCAAGTGACAAATTATTTGATGAACTTCTATGTTAAGCTACACCTAAGCTATTGGAACTTAATATAACCCATGATCTAAACAATCCTTTCTCAAGCTTAGACTTTCGAAGATAGTCATTGCACAGTTCAATAGAGCATTTTTAAAAACTAAAGAAACACCACGGGAACTCTTAGAAACAGATTTTCTCTACAAGTCCCAGCTTAAATTAAGCATTGTCCTCAATGAGTAAAAAATAACTGAATAGGGACAAGGTAGTTTGGGGGGGGGGGGAGGGGGGTATTACCTGAATCTAAAGGGTTATGACAATAAGAAAAGAAAGAGAGAAAGGTGGAACAGAACCTGCAAAACAAAACAGCAAGAAAGAAAGAGAAAAAAAAAAAGCAGAAAAAAAAAGCATCAAGCAAAGTAAGGAGCTAGGTGGTTGCAGTGTAGATAGGATCATGCAAAGGGATGGTGGTGTCTTTGGGTGAAAAGTTTCCTAAAGAAGGTTTGAGTCTTTGGCCATTGACTCTAAAAGTATTTCCATTTTGAGGGTTTACAACCTCAATAGCCCCATGAGGAAAAACTGTTTTTTATCACATACGGGCCACTCCACCGAAATCTCAATTTACCAAGGAATAAATGAAGTCTTAAATTATAGAGTAGGACTTGCTGATTAGGCTTAAAAGACTTTTTGAGAATACTCCTATCATGCAAAACCTTCATATTGTTCCTTGGTCAACTTAGAATTCTTATAGCTATTCCTCCTTAACTCATCTAATTCAGAAAGCTGAAGCTTCCTCAAAGACCTAGCCTGATCCGTGTCAAAATTAAATTTTTTTATTGCCCAATATGCTTTGTGTTCCAGTTCAACAGGATGATGGCATGCCTTACCATAAACCAGCCTATAGGGAGACATGCCAAGGATGGTTTTATAAGCAGTTCTATATGCCCACAAAGCATCAGACAACCTTAATGACCAATCTTTTCTATTTGGACTGACTGCTTTTCCGAGGATTTGATTAATTTCTCTGTTTGCTAACCTAGCTTGGCCATTTGTTTGGGGATGGTAAGGGGTAGACACCTTATGATGGATCCCATACTTTTTCAGGAGGGCATCCAATGATTTATTACAGAAATGGGTTCCATTATCATTGATGATAGCTTTTGGCATGCCAAACCTAGCTACAATGTTTTCTTTTAGGAACTTAAGCACCACTTGATGATCATTTCTTTTGCATGGAATAGCTTCTAGTCAATTAGAAACATAATCTACTGCAACTA
This sequence comes from Juglans microcarpa x Juglans regia, assembly GCF_004785595.1. NCBI lineage: Eukaryota > Viridiplantae > Streptophyta > Magnoliopsida > Fagales > Juglandaceae > Juglans > Juglans microcarpa x Juglans regia. Next base: position 30,300,545 of record NC_054598.1, on the reverse strand, counting down.
GAATGTACAAATACCCAAAAGATGAAAGAAATGGTCCCATGAAGTCAAGCCCCCAATAGTAAAAAATCTCAAGAACTAAAACTGGTTGTAGTGGCATCATGTTTCTCCTAGTGATTCCACCCAATCTTTGACATGGTTCACACATTCTACAGAAATGGTAAGAATCCTTAAACATGTGTGGCCAATATAACCTAGATTGTAGGATTTTAGCCACTATTTTCTTGGTAGAGAAGTGTCCACCACAAGCTTCAGTATGGCAGACAGCAAGAATAGAGGGTATATCAATGTTTGGGACACATTTACGGATAATTTGGTCAGAATAGTACTTAAACAAATATGGATCATCATAAAAGAAATACTTAACCTCTATTCTGAATGGCTTTAAATCTGGAGCAGTCCAACGGAGAGGTATTTTGCTTGTCACCAGGAAATTCACAATGTCAGCAAACCAAGGGGCTGACTCAACTGAAAGTATATGCTCATTAGGAAAAGAATCAGATATGGGAATGTATGGTTCAATTTCTATAAATGTAAGTCTGGAAAGGTGATCAACCCCCATATTCTCCACCCTTTTTTTTGTCTTTGATGGTGATATTGAACTTTTGGAGGAGTAGTATCCATCTGATCATACTTGGTTTGGCATCCTTCTTGGTCAATAAGTATTTTAAAGCTACATGGTCAATGAAAATAACTGCAGGAGATCCAAGGATATAAGCTCAAAATTTATCTAAAGCAAACACAATTGCAAGCAATTCCTTCTTTGTGGTGGAGTAATTTTTTTGGGCCCCATTTAAAGTTTTTCTAGCCTATAGCAAAATCACTAGCATCACACATGATTTCAAAAGGGAGGGACCAATCAGGGAGTTGCATGATGAGAGCTGTAGTGAACAAGATTTTTAATTGATCAAGTGCATCTTGATTTTCTGAGGTCCATTAAAAAACAGTGTTATGCATGAGCAATTTACATAGGGGTTTGGAAATGGAATTAAAGTTCTTTATGAACCTCCTATAAAAACCAGCATGCCCTAAAAATGACCTAATGTCTTTCACTGCCTTGGGTGTAGGGAGTTTAGAAATCAAGTCAATTTTTAATTTGTCGACCTCAATGCCTTTAGATGACACTATATGCCAAAGAACTATACCCTGCTGAACCATAAAATAACACTTTTTCCAGTTAAGTAGCGGGTTCTTCTCTTCACACTTGGTCAAAACAACTTGCAAGTTAGTTAAACAATTCTCAAAAGTACTTCCAAATAAAGAGAAATCATCCATGAACATCTCTAAACTATTCTCAATTAAATCACTGAAAATACTGAGCATGCATCTTTGAAAGGTGGCTGGAGTACACAGCCCAAATGTCATTCTCCTAAATGCAAAAATTCCAAAAGGACAAGTGAAAGTGGTCTTTTTCTGATCCTTAGGTGTTATCTCAATTTGATAATAGCCTGAAAATCCATCCAGAAAACAATAAAAGATATGGCCAATAACTTTTTCTAAGACTTGGTCAAGAAATGGCAAAGGAAAGTGGTCTTTTCTTATGGCTGCATTGAGTTTTCCATAATCTACGCACATTCTCCAGCCTGTGATCACTCTTATTGGAACTAACTCATTTTTCTCATTTTTTTTTTATTACGGTTAGTTCAGTTTTCTTTGGTACTACTTGGATCGGACTAACCCACCTACTATCCGAGATAGGGTAAATAATACCCACATCTAGCAATTTCAGCACCTCACTTTTTACTACCTCCTTCATTGTGGGGTTCAATCTCCTTTGCATCTCCCTAGAAGGTTTTGCATCCTCTTCCAAATAAATTTTATGGGTGCACACTAAAGGGTTTTGTGACGCCCCCAAATCCCCGCTTAGGATGTAACGGAGAGTTGGAGCATCGAGACATGCAATACAAGGTTATATACCCATGTTCATGATAACTAATATGCGATGCATCCTAGTATGCAACTACCAGTATGAAATAATCGCAGCGGAATAAGGGTGATTAGTTATAACTCATGCCAGAATGAACTAAAACATCCCAATAGCATTAATAACCATCATAAGTTCAAACTTAAGGATATAATTTCCTTAATAGAAAATACTTAATCCAAGTATGAAGAGTCAATACTTATGAGCATCAAAATTATATCTAGTCTTCGCTCATGGTCCAGCTCCTCTTCAACCATCTGTATCCAGCGGTCCTTCCCGTTCGTCCTCTACTGGTCCTGACACAACTTCTATCATTCTGAGCGAAATGATAGTGGGTCCACAAGGGTGAGATTTACTTAAAATCTCAGTAAGTTAAACAGCCAATTTGTACAGAGATAATATATGCATGATTAATGATAAACATGAGATGCATGCAATGATATGTAGAAAAAAAAAATCCGTATTTGTCTCCCATCCAGGTTCCTCAACAATTTCAGAAAAACTTTGATGTACTTTCTCTTTCAGAGAACATTTTCACTTTCTCATTTCAAAAATATGACATCTCGAAAGAGAACATTTCATACCTCATTGCTTTCAAAAATCATAACATTTTACTATTATTAAAGACATCATTAACATACGTATGGTAGCAACACGGTTCCCCATATGCATCATGAGCACCTGTCAGTGACCGTAGCACAACTCATGTTGACACTATGTCTTTGTCTACAGACATCATTCTCAATGCATTGGTATCATAATCATCATAACATAACATCATAACATATGCACCCACTAGCGTTAGGTGCCATATACGACTTCGCACTGACATTCTTTAATAAGAATCAATTCGAAACTGTTGACGATTCTTTGTCAACCCGATGATTCTTTGTCAACCTAAGGGTTATCACTCCATTTTTACTCAATCCAGAGTGGACAGAGGAGTTCCACTAGAATAATTTCTCATCTTAGCCTTTGGGGTCATGACAAAATTCATTTTCATGCTTATGCTTGAAAAATGTATGTCATGACATATGCATATGTAGCAAACTTTCATGTGAAAATGACATTTATATGCAATATACTAAAATGGTGAAAATTTCACATGTAATGTAAACAAGTGATCAAATGCTCAATGATGTATCATTTGATGTTTCATGCTCAAAATGACATTTAATATGAATGTGGCGTTTACACAAGAATCATAAATAAATTATCTAAGAGTAAGTTAGAAGCTAACTTACAAATTTCCCGAGCTTGCAAATATCGTAGTGGCTGAATTCAAATTTGTACTAAGTTAAGATTTATACTACTATGGAATATGTTCATAATCAAAAGGTTTCCAAAATGGGTATTTACAAAAATACCATTAAACTCTCAAAAATTGCCACTAAGGCCTTAATTTTTCACTATTTGCAAACAAATCTCAAATTTAACCAAACTTCATGGATTTCATATTTTTAATATTCTAAAACCATCCATACTTTTAGAATTGTAAAATTCAAAGTGGAACTAGCTCAAACATACATAACCCGTGGCATGCACTCTAGTTGATGCTTAAGGGTGTGTTTGTCAAGTGAGAGTACTTGAGGTACTCTCACTACTATTCTTTACTTTATTATTATTTTTTACCTACTTTTCTACTATTCATTACTTTTCACCTACTTTTTAATATTTTATTATTACTTTTTCACTACTATTCACAAACATTCTCAACACTTATCAGGTATTCTCACTACCTAAACGTAGCCTAAATGTATTTTTAACTATTGATCCCTATGAATGCATGCATATACAATTTTATTAAATCACAAATAATCACTATAGTCCTAAATGACATGATAAAGGCTAAATCTTAGGTGAGCAAGTTCATCCCAACACTTAATCATGGCTAAAAACCTTAATCTTCATTAATTAAGCATCATGTTCATAGCCTAAATCATCAAGGCATGCTTTCAAAATTCACCCAAAACATGTATTTTCATTCTTATCCCAATCAAAAGATCTTCTAAATGCTCATTGATCAAGCCTAGGTGAAATAAATCAAAACTTCATAAAATAAGCATGATTTAATCAAAACCGTGCATGCTTGATGCTCAACACAAGGTAAAATTTAAACCTATCATGGCATGCTTCTAATCTCAAAATCAAACCTTCCATGATCATTCTAAGACATTAATAAATCATATCAAAACATACTTAAGACATGCCATAGCTAAATTTCCACTTAAAATAATTTAAACACTTAAATCATCCTTAATGAACCCAGTTTTGAATTAAGCAAGGTAACCTTTTTCTAAACTCAACCAAACTACAACACTTGAAAATAAGGCTTGTCATGTAAAATAAGATCAAGGTTAAGAAAACTTACAAATTTCGTAGCCCACTCAAGCTCTTAGCCCAAGAACTCTCAAGAACTCCCAAGAACATTCAAACTCAATCACTTTTCGGTTTCTCTCTAGACTAGGGGGGAAGATTACTCTCTATGCTTAAGGAGAAGCTGGAGAGGAGGTGTGGGAGAATGAGGGGATGAAGAGGCCTTTTATAGATGGCCAAGAGGGTAGAGACATTGGCCTTGGTCCAAGGGGATTGGTTGAGGTGGAAGGTGGTGTAAGAAGCTGAAATTTCTAGATTTCAGTCCATCAGCTTGTGTCATCTTGTGCAGACCAAAACAATGCCCTAAACTACCATGACTTCACTTCTATATTTCTACATTGAGCCTAAAGAAAGCTGGTCTGGTCTTGGTGCAGAAGAAAAGAAAGAAAAATACAAAATCATCATACACAAAAAAGGGGTTCAATGGTGGTTTCCTTGGGCAGATTTTGGTTTTGTGCTTTCTTGGCTGAAAAGAATGAGTCTAAAGGTCATGATGACCATGAGGAACTCTTGAGGATTGGGTGGTGGCTCAACCAAGGGCAGATGAGTTGTTGAATCTCAACCAAAACAGTTTGCAACCAATTAACTAGCTTCCTAGATGCAATCAGTTTGGCGTTTTGGTTTGGTTTTTGAAACCAAACTCATCCAAGGCCTGGTCTGGGTTCAAAGGGTCTCATGAAGTGTTTAAGGACCCAAGTGCCCTGGAGAAAGAGGTACAAAAAGATTGGGCTTAAGGGCAAAACAATCCATGCACTCAAAGGGCACACATGTGTGCCAATTGGTGTAGTTTTGGAGTTTGATATGTCATTTCCTCTAATAACATGTATGGAGGTTTATATAGGGTTTTAGTATGATCTAAGAGTGATGTAATTGAGTAATAAAATAAGAAAATATGAGATCAAAAGGTTAAAAAAAATTAAGAAAGAAAATTAAGCTTCAAAACATGGTTTAAAGATCACTAATCTTGGATAAGTTGATTAATGGTCATAACCAATTTTAAAATTTAATTTGGGTACTTAGGATATGACATGGGTTAAGGAAACCCATGGTATGGTGCATTGGGCTTTCAATTTGAAGAGTGAATTAAAATAAAATACGGCTTTGGGCCTTGTGGGCTTAAAAGGGCCATGAGTAAATTCTATACCAAGTTTGGCCCAAAGGCCTTAAGCGTTCCTCATACTTGGGCCAAGGTTATCCTCCCAAGTCTTGCACTCGAATTCCATCAAATATTTAACCCAAATTGCTTAGTCCATTAATGTGGCAACCATCCAATATGCCATGCATCATTCCCTTATGGGCCTCTTGGCTTCTTATCCTCAAAATTAATAAAGTACTAAAAATTCTCCAAAATAATATTACTAACCAATCAAGCTCCAAAAATTTCATTTTTCCTCAAAAATCACTGTTGTACTAGAATCTTTTAATAATTCTTCTAAACCCAAAGTATACGGCCTTTTTGCCAACTCAAGTATTCAAACTTGTTCTTACTCTAGAATAGCTCAACCCTTAATTAACGAGGATTAAGGCTACTAAGGTCAAGACCTAATGAGCTTTTTAGGCAGGGTGTTACATCCTCCCCCTTAAAAGATGATTTCGTCCTTGAAATCGGGGTATGGATATGGATGAATAAGGCATGCAACACAAATATACTATATGTACATACCTACCAGAGATTCTGTGTTCCCGAACTAGATGAGAAGTCTTCACTGACATCATCCGACAGTTCCTCCTAAGTGTGGTAGAAGAATTGATCCTTTTCTAAGTCATAGTATGCGTTAACTCGTTCTTCCATTTCCCTTCATTGTTAAGTTGATGCGTCTTCGATTTATGGAGATCCCTTTTCACGGTATCGTATGCGATGAAAAGAGGGGTCAAGGACTCTGAGGTATCCGTGGAAGAGATAACTGGGTCTCCTTCTCCAATTGATTTCTTCAACGTTGTGATTTTGCCAAAGCACTTTCAATAAATGATTTTTTTTTTCTATTTTCAAGTTCCTTTGCTTTCCAATCCATAATCTGAACGGAAACTTCATCGTATGTCAAGTTGGATTGTAATAAAATTTCCTCTAGATCTTTAGGGCGAAAATTACGACAGCTAACTCTAAGTCGTGGGTGGGGTAATTCTACTTGTGGCTCCTAAGCTGTGAGCGACGCTTAATCTTGCATCAAAGTCCTGATAGTCTAGAGAGAGAGAGAGTCAGAGACTCTCTACGAACCTTTGGTAATAACCAACTGATTTTAAGAAACTTCAGACCCTGCGTACATTGGTAGGATGCTATCAATACACTACTGCTTCAATCTTACTAGGATCAACTACTACTCCTTTACTCGAAATCTCATGTCTTAAAGACTTCACTTCCAAAATCCACACTTGCTGAACTTGGCATACAACCTATGCTCATTCAATCTTTCTAGCACTAGGTTGAGATGTTGCCTATGTTCCTCTATCTGAACCTTCAATGCCTTTAATTCTAACGGGGCCATACGGTATGGTGTTCTATTTGTGGCAGGTTCTGAATCTATAGCGGACTCTGTTTCCCTATTGGGGGTAATCCTGGTAAGTCGTTTGTGAACCTCAAGAAAATCCTCATCTACAAGTATCCCCTGAATCTCCTTATCCCTACTGGAGTCTTCAACTATCAAAGCTAGATAGGCTACAACAACGTTTGTGATGCAGTTTCTAAAAGTTGAGATCAAAAGGGGGAATAGCCTCTACAGTTCCTCTTATCCCACCAACTTCAAGTGAGTCAAACAAAATCTCTTTCCTCCGGCAATCTATCTTGGCATATTGTTTGGATAACCAATCCATTCCTAATATCAAATCAAATCTCAATAGACTGGAAATAATAAGATCTGCTTCCTAATCATTCCATCTAAACTTAGAGGGAAATTCCTAAGGACTCGAGTACAAAGCTTGTCCCAAAGGCCTTCAGCCTTCCTCATACTTGGGCCAATGTTATCCTACCAAGTCTTGCACTTCTATGAGGCTTGTTTTAGGGCTTTTAAGGATTGACCCATAAATTTCCTAAGGACTTAATGACTCTCCTAAGCCTTTATATCCAAAAAGCTTGAGCCTTTAGTAAACCATTCTTTGGGCCTTCTCCAATTCCATTAAATATTTAACCCAAATTACTTAGTTCATTAATGTGGTAACCATCCAATATGCCATGTGTCATTCCGTTATGGGCCTCTTGGCTTCTTATCCTCAAAATTAATAAAGCACTAAAAATCTTCCAAAATAATATTACTAACCAATCAAGCTCCAAAAATTTCCTTTTTCCTCAACAATCAATATTGCACTAAAATTTTCTAATAATTCTTCTAAACCCAAAGTATACGGTCTTTTTGCCAACTCAAGTATCCAAAGTTGTTCTTAGTCTAGAATAAATCAACTCCTAATTAACTAGGATTAAGGCTACTAAAGTCAAGGCCTAATGAGCTTCTTAGGCGGGGTGTTACATGTTTATACCTTTTATATCAGCTAATGCCCATCCAATGTCATTTTAATGTTTTTTTAGAACTCCCAACAACTTTCCTTCTTGTTCACTAGTTAAATGGGAAGATATTACCACTGGGAAAGTGCTGCGAGGTCCCAAAAAGGCATACTTCAATTCTAATGGTAGGGGCTTGAGATCCAAGGTTGGTATCTGCTCCTCTGAAGGCTTCAGTGTTGCTGTCAATGGAGGGAGTTGTTCAAATTTGAGCTTCCACTGCACCTCTACCTGGTTCCATACAAACAAAGTAGAGGGAAGTTCATTAGAAATTTCCATGAGGTCAAAGTCTTCTTTTAAATCATGTGTTGAATCAATAGTTTGGTAAGATAGTGGCAAAGGTTCTGAAAGGATGCCTTCCAATAGGTTTACTTCTTGTACTTCTTATACCTCTTGGGGCTGCCTGCATAAGTTAAAAATGTTTAGCTCCAATGTCATATTTCCAAAACTTAACTTTTGGACACCACTTCTACAATTTATCGAAGCATATGAAGTAGCAAGAAATGGTCTTCCTAAAATTATAGGTGCTTAATATAGAGAATTGGCTGAGAGTTGCATGTCAAGAACAACAAAATTCATTGGATAGTAGAACTTATCGACCTAAACTAAAACATCTTCCATTACCCCTAGGTATTTTGATAGATCTATCTGCTAGCTATAGGGTAATTGAGGTAGGTTTCAACTCACCTAGGCCAAGCTTTTCATGAATAGTATAAGGTAGCAAGTTCACTCTAGACCCTAAATCTAGCAATGCATGACCAATTTTTGAGTTTCCAATTATGCAAGCAATAGTGGGTGAACTTGGGTCCTTAATTTGGGTGGGGTGTTGCTTTGTATGATTGCACTGACTTGCTCAGTGAGGAAGGCTTTCTTTTTCACACTTAGTATCCTTTTAATGGTGCATAAGTCCTTTAAAAATTTTGCATAAGTGGGAATTTGCTGAGTGGAATCTAATAGAGATATGTTAATCCTTACTTGCTTAAAAACCTCTAAGATCTTAGCATGATTCTTATCTTTATGCAAAGAAGCTAACCTTGTAGGAAAAGGTGCAGGTGCTGGACAATAACCTTTTTTAGCTTCAATTTGAGGTGTGTTAGAACTCTTACCATTGTTGTTTGACCTTGGCGTGGGAGTTTCCAGTACTCTTGCACTCCTCAATGTGGTGACAACTCTTACTGATTTAATGCTTGAACCTTTAGTTGCATTAGAAACTTGCTGGACTTGGCCTTGTGGATTTGGTTGTAGCTATGCAGGGAATTTCCCTTTCTCTTGGATACTCAAGGTTGTGGTCAGTCTTGTAACAGACCCCTTGATGTCATTTATGGCCTGTGAGTTCTGGTTATTAATTGTGGCTTGTCCTTGCATGAACTGCTGGAAGTTTGCTGCCAACTATTGGACAGTGTCTTCAAGATTTCTCCTCTGTGCCAAAGGTGATTGTGCAAGGTATTGAGAAGGCCCTGGTGCTACTGGATTTGCATTGGTTGCATATTGAAAAGGTCCAGGTGCATTGGGTGTCGAGTGAGCTGCTTGGTCATTTCTCCAGCTGAAGTTTGGGTGGTTCCTCCAATTTGGGTTGTAGGTGTTGGAGTATGGATCTGAAAAAGGTTTAGAAACCCTATTAACAATGTTGGATTGATCTAAGAGAACTTCTTTGAAAGCTGGGATTGCAGGGCAATCATTAGTTGACTGGTTAATCCACTTACGGAATTGGACTACCGGTCTATGCCAAAAAATCTAACCCATTTTTAGACGCCGAATTTTGACTTTTACAAACTCTCTCATAAAACAAGTTCACATATTTCTTAGAATCTCAATTCCTACATAGCTAACAAACCATTGAAGGAATTGCTGGTCTTACAAAGTTAGTTGTCTTGAATGGAGAAATAATTTAACTAAATTAACCACTCTGAAGATCATTCTAGTGAAGAAAATTGCAATCTCTTGATTTCACTAGAAACTAACTTCATAGTGAAATCCTAGTGAACATTTCCAATTTTAATTTTCTAAGTCATTTGGACTTGTCGAATAACAACTTGTAAGGCAAAATTTCGATTGGGGCTCAACTTCAGATTCACAATGCTTTTGCCTCTATGGGTAAACCTGAAGTATGTGGTTCTCCATTTCCAACATTTTTTTAAAACAGAAATAGCCATGCATTTAAAATTTTCAAAAACTGATCCTTTTCTCAAAAAAAAAAAAATAATAATAATAATAATAATTAAATAACTCCCTCATTACTAATTTTTTTTTTTTTTAAAAAGTTATTTTTCTAGCTAGTTAAATGTAAAACAAGATACATTTGGGTTCTAATTGTTACATGAATCTATTCCTAAATGCAACAGAAACTTTGATTTTTTCTTAAATTTAAAATTTTAAGATTTGTTTTTCTAAATTTTTGAAAAGCCAAAATGTAGATTTTATATAAATCACTCATAGTATGTAATTTCTCTATATTCTTCTTGGAGTGATCTTCAAGACTTTTATATTTTCTGATCTATACATGATTTTTCTTAATTTTTTCTTAAGTTTATTTTAACCTTCTTTTGGTAAATGTATATATATATATATGTGCTGATCATATATTTTTTAACATTAAAGAAGGAAAGCTCTTATCTATATTTGGTTAGTGCAAAGATTAATTAGATAAAGGAGTCTCCTAGCACTTGCTGGGGAGGTTTTTCTCTTGCTTTGGGCAAGTTTGGTCCTCTAGCTTTTGTCGAGAAGATTGTTTAGTATTTAAATACCATTGAATACTGTTGATTACGTTGGATGTAGAGATGTCAGAGGAGATCATAGCCAAGTGGGGTGATGTCAAGCTAACAGATGAAGAACTACTAGAGGTCACTGTAGACAACTCCAATGAAGATGTGGTCATAAAGCGTGGGAAAATCTATCTGGTTGGACAGTTGGTGGCGGACAAGGCTGTGAACAAAGAAGCTTTTAGAACTACCATGTTGAGCATCTGGAAGCCAAAAGTTGGGGTTCATTTTTTAGAGGTTGGTGCCAATTTGTTTTTACTTGAATTCCAGAATAATCAAGATTTAATGAGAGTTCAGAGAGGCAGGTCATGATCTTTTGATCGCAACCTGTTTTGTTTGAAATCATTTGATGGTTCCATATCACCAAAAGATATGATATTTAGTAGATAAGCATTGTGCATTCAACTTCATAACTTGCCTCTGTGAGGGATGACTCGGGAGATAGGAGTACAAGTTGGTAATAAGATGGGGATTGTGATGGAAGTTGATGTCGATGAAGATGGTGTTGGATGGGGTCCATACCTCATAATCAAGGTTGAACTTGATATTACCAAGCCACTAATGAGAGGAACTCTCTTAAATCTTCAAGGTAATCAATATTGGATTTCCTTCAACTATGAGAGGTTAACAAATTTTTGTTTTAGATGTGGAATTATAAAGCATGGTGAATCTGTGTGTATGAAGGCTGCTACAAACATGTACTTACATTTGGCTGATCAAAACCAATATAGTTCTTGGCTTAGAGCCCCTTCCTAAAAAGACACAAGTAGTGGTAACCAGCATAGAGGCAAAGTGGACAAGGTGCAAGTGAATTCAAACCCTACTGAACTGTAGGAAAAAGATGACGACATGGTTGGGGACCCTGAGAATTTTGGCAAGGATTTTTCTATCACAGATAAGGTGGCTAAATTGTCCGACATCCCTTTTAGAGAGTCTATAAATAAGGAACATTTCCATCTAGCATACTAGAAGTACACAGCTAGTCAAATCTCTAAAAATGAAACTATTGGATATCTTATGGAGCAAACAAAGGATCATGCTGAGCCCATTTTGGGTGAACACTCTTTAGATACTAATCAAAATCAAGGCAACTGCTTTCATTTAGAAAGTATGACGTCTGAATTTCAGGAGCTTAATGAGGCCAAATTCGATGAAGTTCACTCTCCAAATAACAAGTGCAAAAAGGTGCAGAAGCTACCAGTTGTTTCAATAGGTGAAGTACTTTCTAATGGCAATCCAACTAGGGTTAGTAAATGAAAGAGAAGAGCTACAACAAAAAGAACATTCTCGGATTGATAGTCTCAAAACTTTATCAAGGAAAAGAATGTCCTCTAATTCATATACCTCATATTTGGAAGCCTTATTTATGAATTTGGTGGAAGGCCCCAATCCAAAGAAAGGAAATAACTCTTCTTCTTCAGTAAGTGGACTTGAATGTTTAATGGTAGAGGCTAGTTCCTAGCCACGCCAAGACCAATGAATCTCCTAAATTGGAAGTGTTGGGGGATTGTGAACCCTCGGATAGTTAGAATCCTGAATCGTTTGACAAATGAAAAGTCTCCCAACTTGGTTTTCTTAATAGGTTTTCTGGGCTAGTTTCCTTCCTAGTAAATTCAATACTCCAACATTATCGTGTTCTTTAAACCTGTCAAACAATACACTATCTAGAGAGCTTCCAGATTGTTTGGCGTAATTTTGTGACTTGGATCTTCTTAATTTAGCCAATAACAATTTCTATGGGAAAATACCAAACTCAATGGTTTCCCTAGTCTCGATTCAACTTTTACATTTAAGCAACAATGGATTTGTTGGAAAGATGCCGATGTCCCTTCAAAATTGCAGCGAGTTGATAAACCATTGACTTGGGAACAAATAATTTGTTGGGCGTGGTACCTATATGGATAGGTGATAGTCTACCAAATTTGGTTATTCTTGACCAACGATCTAATCAGTTTTATGGAAGTTTGGCTTTAAGCCTATGTTGTCTATCACACATTCGAATCTTGGACCTTTCTTTGAACAAGATCGAGGGAACTATTCCAGAATGTATCTACAATTTGACAGCAATATCTCGTAGAGAGAGTACAATTTGAAGAATCATATCCGCATATAACACAAGCATGATTTATACGACTATGCATCCATGGTATAGAAAGGAAGAGAGTCTGTGTTCACAAATTCCTTGGGACTTGTGAAGATGATTGATCTTTCAAATAACAAATTACATGGATAGATTCCAGAAGGAACTACTAATCTTACATAATTAATGGCCTTGAGTTTATTGAGAAACAATTTAACTGGATTAATCACTCCAAAGATCGGTTTGTTGAGAAATTTGCAGTCTCTTGATATATCTAGAAACCAACTATATGGTGAAATCCCAATGAGCATTTCCAACATAAGTTTTCTTAGTCAATTGGACTTGTCCACCAACAACTTATCAGGCAAAATCCTAATAGGAACTCAAATACAGAGCCTTGATGCTTTTACATTTTTGGGAAATCCTAGACTATGTGGCTCTCCACTTCCAAATGAGTGTCTAGAAGATCTTCACCCAAATTACATTAACACTCGGGGCCACAAGAATGAGAGTGTTCGGGCAAACGACGATGATGGATTTATAACTAAAGGATTTTATGTTGCTGCAACTCTCGGATTCATTGTTGGATTTTGGTGGGTGTGTTTTATTTTAGTGCTAAATGTGGGTTGCCAACTTGGCAGATATAATCAATTTTTATAATGAGTATTGCTACATCCACAAAGGAATAACACAAAAGTAACCCCACAAATTGACGTGGCTTCATATGATCCGTTATATCTTCTTTACAATAAAAATAATTTTATAATCCGATGAACCACATCAAGCACATCAATTTGTGAAAATTATTTTGTGTAATCCCTTTGTGACTATAGTATTTTCTTTCTCTAATTTATTCGGCCAACCTATTTTTGTTAGTGAAATCTCCATTTCAACTACATTTAAAGATCCTCACAACTGAAGACTGAGTCTATAGGATAGTTTGGTTTAAATTCAAATACATGTATATATAAGATGTTATCCTCTGTAACTTAAATTCAAGTACAACTCATACTTTGTAACTGGATTATTTATATACATCATATACAATCCTATGGTTTTGGCAAGTTAAAGCAAAACACTTTCATAAACTCTTTCATGGTATCAACCTTTTTTTTTCTTTTCTGCTCACGCTTTCTCGATCCTAATGGCTTCTGCACCCTCCCTTACTTTTCTCAACATTTCTCATATTTGTTCTATTAAACTTGATGGCACTATCTTACTTGGTTATCTCTTATTGTTCTCGTTCTTCGTAGCAATGACTTGATGGGCATTGTTGATGGTTCTGATCCATGCCCCTCTAAATTTCTTCATGATTCTCTTGATGGTGAACTAACATTGAATCCTGCTTATTCTTTATGGAATAAGAAAGATCAATTTATTCTCAGCTAGCTTAATGCCACTCTAGTTGAATTTGTGTTATCCACTGTGTATGGTCTTCACACATCTTATTAGGTATGGGTTTCCCTCTCCTTTAAATTTGCTTCTTAGTCACACTCTCGGATTACCCAACTGAAGTGTCAATTGCAATCTCTTCATGAAGGCTCCCTCACGTGGACTGAGTACATTAATCAAGCCAAAACTTTGGCTGCTCAACTTGCTGCTGTAGGCAAATCTATTGATGATGATGATCTCATCTCTTATATTATTGGTGGTCTTAATCTGAATTTCAATTCCTTTGTTACGTCCTTCTCTTTTGCCACTCGTGATTCTCAACTTTCCTTCTTTGATTTTCATGTCGAGCTGCTCTCCTTCGAGTTGTTGCTCAACTCTCAACGTCAACAACTTGGAGCAGATCCTCACCTTGCCCTCTACAACAAACATCACTCATCACAGTCCAACAAGAAGACCAAGCCTTCAGGTCCTCTAAAGCATTCAATTTAGCAACGTGGTACCCCCTCTCGGCATACTACTACATCAACACTTAGCCAACCTTCTGCACCTCGGTCTCCTTGTCTAATTTGATGCAAATCTAGTCATCGAGCACTTGATTGTTATCATCGCATGGACTATGCATATCAAGGCCGTCATCCTCCAGCACAACTAGTGGCTATGGTTGCGCACTCCACCTCTATGGCTACTGACAACGATCCATCATTTGCTGATAGTCGTGCTATGCGCATCTCACTCCTGCTGTGAAAAATCTTACGCTGCATGAACCATATTCTGGTAATGAGACTATTGCCGTGGGTGATGGTGTAGGTTTGAAAATTAAACACACTAGATTTGTTGCTTTTCCTTCTTCTTCTCTTTATCTTTCTCATGTTCTTCATTGTCCTTAGGTGCCAGTCAATTTACTTTCCATCAATCAATTTTACAGAGATAACTCATGCTTCTTTTTTCTTAACTCTTCTTCTTTTTTTTTTTATCAAGGAAAATCGAATGGGGCAAACTCTTCTGACCGGAAGGAGTGAAGATGGTCTCTATCCCATCTACCTCAATAAACTCTCCTATAATAAAACTCAAGTCTGCACTACTTTATTTGGTGTGAAGGCTTCTCTCAATATCTGGCACTCTCGTTTTGGCCATGCCTCTTCTTTGATTGTCTCTCGTATCATCCCCACTCACAATCTTCCTACTCTCGGACATCTCAAGAGCAATGAAGTTTGTGCCTCGTGTCCAATGGGCAAGAACAAAAGTCTATCATTCTTTGCCTCCTCTTGAGTTTCCACTTCTCCCCTCTAGCTCATTCACAATGATCTGTGGTGCTCTCCAGTAGTGTCTCTAGGTGGTTTTCAATACTATGTAATTTTCATAGACGACTACTCTTGCTACACTTGGATGTACCAACTATTTAATAAATCTGATGTGTTCTCTTCATTTGTTAAGTTTAAAGCATTAGTTGAAAATCAATTTTCTTGTCATTCAACAACTTCAAACTGACAATGGGGGTGAGTACATCTCTTGTTCATTTCGCCCATTCCTTGATCAACATGGCATTCTTCATCGTTTAAGTTGTCCCTATACTGCACAACAAAATGATTCTTTTGTCCCTTCTCTTCCATCACCTCCTCCACGCACTGTTGTCACCAGTAGTCAGACTAGTTCTTTACGCCCCCGTATCTTTCTTGATTACACCCTTTTTTACTAGACTAAACACCCTCTTAAAGCACTCAACAATGTGGTTACTCCCTCTGAACCGACTTGTTATTCACAGGCTTTGGTCTCACCTGATTGTCCTGCTGCTATGGGGGCTGAGTTTGATGTGTTAATTGCCAATATCACTTGGACTTTGTGTCCTCGCCCACTACATCAGAACATTGTTCGCAACAAATGGGTATATAAACTGAAAACAAAACCTGATGGTTCTATAAAGCGATTTAAAGCTTGCTTATTGCTAAGAGATTTGATCAAAAGAGTGGTTTTGATTTTGCTGAGACCTTTAGTCCCGTAATTAAATCCTACTATCAGACTTATACTTGCCTTGGCTACTAACTTTGATTGGTGAATTTGACAACTGGACGTATCTAATGCTTTTCTTAATGGTTACTTGGATGAAACTGTGTTATTGGAACAACCTCGTGGTTTTGTTGACACCACTCATCCTGACCATTTGTGTCTTCTTAGTAAAGCTCTTTATGGTCTTAAACAGACCCCCAAGGGCTTGGTACTTGTCTCAAGCTCTCACTGATCTTGGCTTCCGAATTTCATATGTGAATATATCTCTTTTCATCAATATTTTGGGTTCAACTTCTATATATATTTTGGTCTATGTTGATGACATTTTAATTACAGGAAACTGCTCCACAACTATTATTTCATTCATTACTCAGCTTAGGTCTACATTTGCTATGAAGGACCTTGGTGATCTTGGTTATTTTCTTGGCATGCAAGCACATCGAGATTCGACTGTCTTCATCTTCGACAATCCAAGTATGTCATTGACTTTTTGCATCGTGCTAAAATGATTAGCTGCAAACCTTATGCAGCTCCATGTGTTAGTGGCTATAAACTCTCGGCTTCTGAAGGCATTCCACTATCTGAGGAAGAAACAAACACCTATCGACAGCTGGTAGGTGCTCTTCAGTACTATACAATTACCCGCCCTGACTTAGCCTTTTCTGTGAAGCAATTATGCCATTTATGCATCAACCCACGTCCTCTCACTGGGTTTCTCTTAAACGAGTGTTACGTTACCTAAAGGGCAATGTAGATCATGGCTTGTTTTACCGAAAGGGCTCTGTGCAACTACAAGTGTATTGTGACTCCAACTGGGCTGGTGATACCAATAGCAGGCGCTCAACAATAGGCTTTGGTGTTTTTCTTGGTAACTGTCTTATTGCCTGGAGTGCTAAGAAACAATCAGTCGTCACTCGATCCAACACTGAAGCTGAATATCAAGCTTTATGTATTGCTACTGCTGAAGTCTACTAGTTGAGAATTCTTCTTCAAGACCTACACATTCCTCTATTTGCTCCTCCTATGTTTTGGTGTGACAATATAGGTGATCTTTCATTAGCTTGTAATCTAGTTTATCATGTACGTATGAAGCACATTAAAATTGATTATCATTTCATACGTGAAAAGGTTCTCAATAAAGATATTTTCATAAAATATATCTCCACCAATGATCAGCTAGCACACATTTTCACTAAAGGTCTTACAGCCTCTCGGTTTATCCTTCTTCGTTCCAAGCTTCATGTTGTCTCACCCAAACTCAGCTTGCAGTGGGCTGTTAGTGAAGTCTCCACTTCAACTATATCTAAAGATCCTCACAACTGAAGACTGAATCTATAGAATAGTTTGGTTTAAATTCAAGTACATGTATATATTAGATGTAATCCTCTGTAACTTAAATTCAAGTGCAGCTCATACTTTGTAACTAAATTATTTATATAAATCATATACAATCCTACGGTTTTGGAAAGTTAAACCAAAACACTTACATAAATTCTTTTAGTTTTTACCACCTTGCTAATTAAGGTTGTCATCATCTCTCAGCATGCAATCCAGTCCCAAGAAGACAATTGCTGATCTCGGCCACTTGCAACAATCTTAATACATGATTAATCATGTCGATCAATCTCAAGAAGATAAATGCGGATTGCTTCATTAAATATCGGACGAATTAATAATGTATTGTTCGATTTATATTGGTACCATGAAAATGTGTATAAGGGTATAGATATAGAGGTTTGAACTACAGTCTTCCCTACAAGTTTTATCAAATAATTGACCTTACGTTATACTCAAATTGCATTGACCCGGGTCATGAATCCAACTAAATTCGAGTGAACTTTGCATACGTAGATTTGGACTCTCTTGAGATCTGACCCTTTTTAGATGCTATATGAGTAATACTAAATACAGTCGTGGAGTGCGAAAGTGCCATACAATCGTTTTGAAAAAGAGTGAGATCTACTATTAAAAAGTTATTTTTTTCATGTGAGTCTCATATTTACTCACTTTTTTCAAAGGGATGTGCGACGCTTACGCACTCCACAACTGCAAATATCATTTCTCTAATATATAACAGATGTAGGGCTTGAATAAAGAAGTTGTTTGAAACCGGTTGAATAATGCTTTTGTTGATGTTTTTCTATTAATTTGGCTTATATTAAACGAAACCCACTAACTCAGTTGAGCAAAACTTGTTTGTGTCCTAATTCAATCGGTTGTCCTTCGAGAATCATAAGAATGGAGTTTGTGTTTTAGAATTCATTGCTACTTCTAAATATTATTGATCTTTAAGATAAAAGATCATTCCACGCAAGGACGAAGCAGATCAAGATCTGTTCCTCTATTTAATATTGTTTCTCAATCTTTCGTGTGATAGAACGTACTGATTGAATAGTACAATATATATATACATGCGTGCACACACACATGTATATAATCACTCCTACTTCCGAAACACGGGTCTTCGAATCAGATAGAAATCCCATTGAGTTCGTGATTGAACTCTAAGGCCCTTTTTCGATATTGAGATGGTCTCAACCCATCACATCTAATCTTATCTCATCTCTACATCCAAACACCACTCAAACATAAATATTTTTCATTTTCAAATTTTCAAATTTTTCATCTAATCGTTATCTAACCATTACAAATTTTTCAAACCTCAAACAAAACACAAACAATAATTTTAACGTTTACAAATTCTAAAACAAAAATTATATTCTTACAATATTTTAACTTTATAATTTTTCTATTTAACTTTTTCTCTTTCATTTCCTAAAACTTCATAAAACATCTTAATTCAAACAATTTCACCACTATTCACAAATATTTATTTCTATGCTATTCACAAATTTCTCATCTCATCTCATCTCATCTCATCTCAATATCTAAACAAGGCCTAAGATCTATAGTATAAAAGATATATGCACATAAAGTCAACTCCATAGCATTTATCAAGCATTTAATACGATTTGAGAATTTTAGTCGAACAAATATAAACGTTATGAGGTTCAATCATTTCATGATCATCGTGTATATCTCTCTCACACTCTAAGTCAGTTCGGCCAATAAACTGATCATCTAGGGGATCTACACGATTAGCATAATCCCTTCTTACAGTTCAATGGGCTCTTAGTTTAGCATGGATATAAGTTTTTGCTGAGTTACAAATTAAATGATTTACACCGTGAAAGATTGCCTTTTTATAGTGATATATTTATATATATATATATATATATATATATTACCAAAACAGTGAAAAGAAGGAAAAGCCGAAGCTAACTTGAAGAAGAAGAGAAGGAAGGGGAAGGGAAGAATCAGGGTAAATTGCACAATAATTAAATTATGCAAGCACAAAATAAACAGGCGGTTAAACCGACCATATGCATGAATGAATATGAAAAATTAATTGTAATAAACATATAAGCTTTATTGAAATTAACAAGCTTAAAGTAATTACAGGCACAAGGTAGTGCAGATTTGCACTTACAGAAATCAGGGTAGATAAGGAGACTCAATTTTAGAGGGAGAGAGGGTCAGTTTTCTCTCGAATGTGAGTTCTGCCTTAGCACAAGGGTAAGGTTCTCCCTTTATAACATAAGGAGTTCCTATTTACAATCATTAAAGTAAAACAGTAAATCAATCCGTGAGTGAACAGTAGGAACTGTTTAAGCAGGGGCACAGGTGGTATCATCATCATGTCTTCCAGCTGTCTCTGAGGGCGGCTGCTTTAGGCATAAGATGACAAAATAGCATTCGGTCGTCTCTCTGTCTTCCAGCTGTCTCTGAGACGGCTGCTTTAGGCACAAAGTAATAAATATCTCAAAGAGGACTCTGGTCAGTCTTCTTTGAACTCAAGTAGTAGTCAATCATCTTCCAGCTTTGGAATGCTTTCGGAGTCATGACCAAATAGGTTACTGTACAAAACCTCTGAAAATGCTTCTGAATTCTCAACGTCTTCAGAATTATTACTCAGGGACTTAGACAGTTGTTGCTCAGGCAATTTTATTAAATCTTTTTTATCAAGTGTATTGAAGATATTATCTTTGGCAGACTTAGAAGATTTCTTTGAGAAGGAGCTAGTGGCTTTTCCTCTTGTTGAAGCTGTTGGTGAATTAGGGGCCTAAATCAATAAAGGGTATTCAGGAACAGGTGAACCAGATTTAATTGCTGGGAATTCCTTCTTGTCTTGTAGATCAGGAGCGACTTGAGGGAAATCTTTAATCATCTGGTTAATTACTTTGTCAATATATCCAAACCTATCCCACCATTTTGTGAAATAAGCTCGGGATATGATATTAGCATTATTCTCATAGTTCCATTTGAAGATCTACGGTAGTTTGTAGTTCTTGCAAAAATGGAGCTCATAAGGGAACATAGCTGAATGCCGGTTTAGTTTTGTACCAGCAACCTGTTCATAGAATGTAAAAGCTCTGGCGAGTTGCTCAGGGAGATTCTGAGGAATTAAACCATATCGGTCTCACCATTGGAGAAACCAATAAGGAAAAGTTCATTTGAACCTTGTATCAAAATTGATGAACTAGGAATGACTCATATCAGGTACTTGGAAAAACATAAAACGATTCCAGGCAGTCATATAATCAAAATAATTATAAGTCAGTGCTGAGTCTGAGAGTCTTTTAGGAGTCCATGGGTTTGTTCCCCATTCAGCCTCTGTAATGACTCGAATAATATAAGCACTGTGATAAATTAATTTTGTGGAGTCATTCTTATCATAAATGAGTTTTATGACAAGAGAGTTGGTGAGAATCAAGATACTGGAGTAATACTAGAGATTTTTTGAAGAATCTTCAAGTATCCAGTGAAAATTAGGGGGAAAATAGGAAGATGCTATTTTAAACGGATCTGTTAAATTAGAACGATTATGTTCTATATAAAACAGATTGGTTACAACAGACTTCTTCAAATATTCAGATTTCCTTTTGGGAGGAAAAACTGAGGAGTAATCAAAGTAGGACCTTTTGATGCCACTGCTTTCGCATATGGATCAAAAGATGTAGAAACCGTAGACGCGAAAGTCACCGGTTGCACAATTTTACCAAAAGGTGTGAACCTATTGGCAATATCCAGTGCTATTGAGGAGGCACTGGGCACAGGGATGTATCCAGACTCATTCTTGATGAGTTTTATATTGGGTATTAGGGGTGGGGGGTTTACTCTCTGTTTTTCTTTTCCTTTCTTCTTGCTCACGCTCATTGTTGGGTGTCTGCAAGAATTCTCTGGTAAGAAAATCAGGGATAGAATTATTAGTGCATTTGATGTATTCAATATCAAAATCAAAAACACTTAAAATACCTTGCCATCGTGCAAAAATATGTTTTGATGCAATGCTTTCTACATCTTTTTCCAAAACAAATTTGGCACTCATGCAATCAATTCGAAGTAAAAACTTTTTATTCAACAAATCAGATTGAAATTTAGAAATGCATAGTACTATAGATAAAATTTCTTTTTTAATAGTACTATATTTTTCTTGTGCAGGATTCCAAGTTCCAGAATGGAAGCGAACAATTTGTTCAGAAGAACCTGGTGAAATAGATTGTTTCAGAATGCCACCATAACCAATGTTTGAGGCATTTGTTTCAACAATTTTAAATGAGTCAGTAGTAGGAATACCAAGGTACGGAAGAGTCTTAACATGTGCTTTGATTTTCCTTACTAGATTTGTATGGGTTTCTCTATCCAAGGAGGAGGATGGGAAAGAAGTCTTTTGAACAAAGGACAACATTGGTTCCTCATATCCTTGTAGAAATCAGCAACATAATTGAGAGATCCTAAGAACCCCTGCAATTGTTTTTTTGTTAAGAATGACATCAGGGAATTTGTCGGCGAAATCAATGGCTCTCTAGATGGGCCTGATTTTACCTTCAGAAATATCATAACTAAGGAATTTGATCTTGGTTTGGAACAGTTTGATCTTATTCGCAGAAACGACAAGACCATTGATTCTAATGATGTCTAGAAACGAATTCAAATGTTTCCAATGTTCATCAATAAATTTAGAAAAAATAAGGACATCATCTATATAGACGATGGTAAAAACAGTGAACGAGTTGAAAACATCATTCATGATATTTTGAAACTCACTAGGGACATTTTTGAGATCGAATGGCATTACGTTCCATTCGAAATGACCAAAGGAGGTTACAAATGCTGTCTTGTACCGGTCTGACTCGGCTATTTGGATTTGCCGAAAACCAGATTTGAGGTCAAATTTGGAAAAGACCACAGCATCACTCAACCTATGAATTAAGTCATTTTTGTTGGGAATAGAGTACCTAATCCACTATAAGACTTTGTTCAAGGGTTTGTAATTAATGACTAGACGAAGGGTACCTCTTTCTAGTTCAGCATTTTTCCGGACATAAAAGGCTGGACAAGACCAAGGAGACTTGCTATCTCTAATTATGCCATTATCTTTAAGGTCTACAATTTCCTTTTTGCAGAATTCTAAAATCTGACTATTTATCTGAATGGGTCTGGCTTTAATGGAAATAGTGCTTTCATCAAAATTTTTGATATGGAGAAGAGAAACGATGTGTTTCTTCCTATTCCAAAAAGCATTTGGTAAATCAGAACAAACATAAAAAACAAGACGCTTGTTAAAATCATCAATTTTTTAAATCAAAATTGACGAAGATAATTGTTAAGAAATCTTTTTGTATCTGATTTCCTGTTGGAGGAAATTCAGATGTTTTTCTTTCGCTAAGAGCAAAGATTTCAAACCTTTATCTTGATCAATCTCTTGCCGAGATGCAAATTTAAATTTGACCTTTTGACCAAAAGGGTCAGTAGTAATACCATCTTTTTCAGTCAAAAAAGGATATAAAACAGAGATGAATGGAATGCCTAAAATCACTTTGTCAGACATGTTTCTGACTAAAACAGAGGAGATTTTAAAGCAAACATTGTTTTGACAAACATGAGCGTTGTTAAGCTCGTATGTAATTTTCATCTGAGATCCATTTGCAGAAAATAATTTCTCAGAAGATTTTTCAAAATATTTGCTAAGAATGAGTCTTTCCTGAATGCAATTCAGGTCTGATCCAGAATCAATCATAGCAACAACAGAAAATTGAAAATTATGGGCAACCACAATAGTGACCCTGGAGAACCATTTTGGAGGAATGGTATGATAGATCAAACAAATATGATTTTCGACGGCTAACTCATGTTGGCTTGAACTAGAATCATTTGTTTACTCGTTATCAGAAGGAATATCTTGATCAAGTTGTTTATCAATTTTAAACACTAAAAAATCTTGTTTTAAAATCTCATTTTCAGACTTAAGGTTATTAACCTCAGATCTGAGTTCAACGATTTCTTTTTTAACAAGATTAATTTCGTGTTGTAAATCATTTGTAGAAATTTTCTTGGATTTTTTCTTTTGAAATCTTTGCAAGGTTTCTTGAAAACTAATCATTTGCTTAGAGGGTTCTGGTTCTTGGCAAACCATAGTCCTCTTTAATTTAAGAAGTTATTCTTCTTTAAACTCAGGATTTATAATTTGAGAAATCAAGGTTAGCAATAGATTTTCTTGTTCTTCAGACTTTGTTAAGACATGAACTGTCTTACCTTTTGACTGACAACAAGTATCATTACAATTGCAACCTAGTTTAGGACCAGTAGGATTAGGTGATCCAGCTTCTGAGTGATACTCTGAATCACTAGAACAGAACTCAAGGATATCAGATGATGAAGACGAAGCTATTTCTAGGAGTTGAAATAGTTCTTTTTTATCATTGTTATCAATATCCAACTGATTAAGCTTTTTCTTTAATTTTTTTTTTATCTTTTTTGGCTTTCTTAGGACATTTATTAGCAAAGTGTCCTGGATTGCCACAATAAAGCATTTTCCTGAGGAGAATCTTTGAATTTCTTTTTCTTGGAAAACTGCTTAGAAAATGGTTTTTTATAAGTTTTCTTATAAAATTCATCATTGGGTTTTCTCCTGATACCACCATGAGGTTTAGAAAACTTGTGCTTCCTTTTAGAGGGAGCTATAGCAGGAAGTCTAAATTGTTCACAATATGTTTCCATTTCGTATTTGGCTTTCTTACTATTTCTCATCTGCTCATGAAGTATTCTTTGATCATTACACATACTAATACCAAGTTTCTTAATTACAGCACAGATATCACCATAAGTGTATGCATCGTAATTTAGAGACCCATAAATAGTAAGTTCATCCTTCACTTTGTAAGCAAACAAGCGAGGTAATTCATCAATAAATTTTTCCTTCCAGTAAGGCTTCTGGCTATCATCCCGAAGCATAACTTTGGAAATAAAAACATCTTGGTACCATCTATAATCAGATATCTGATGACATCTAAGATTATTTAACTGGTCGCTGATGCGGCTAGTTATATCAGATGGTGTGCCAATAAAATGTTTTAAAATAGTATAAATCAAAGTATTAACTCCATCGGATTGGGCTGTCCCAATGGATTCATCAAAAATAGGTAACCCTTCATCATCACACTTGACAGCGTTCTGAATGGTTTCTTTAGCATTTCTGGTAAGATGTTTATCCCACCAATTTCTTAAAACACCGGAAAATCCTTGTGTTAAAATCTTAACAATATCAAGTTGTCTGATATTGTTATTCACATAAGCATTTGCAGCAAGTGACATTTTACTCATGGTATTCATGATTTCTTGTTCAGAGAAACCATCAATATTCCATTCGTAAACTTTGCCAGTAGAGTAAGAAGATTGGTTTTGAAAAATTTTTTCTTCAAACTGTAAATCAGGAGGAGTAGGCCTGGAATACCAAATCTTCGTCAGATTCATTGGTTTGGGTCCTTTTGAAGAAAATCTGGCAATTTCAGGTTTTAAAACAATATCTTGAAAATTCTTTTCAAGTAGATCAAGATCCTTTGCTTCAGAGTAGTTATCACTAAAAGACTCATCTGTGGTTTCAAGAAGAACTGTCTCTAGTTCGTTGCTTGTTAAAGCACTAGTAGAGGGTTGTTCTTTTTTCAGATCATTCAGCATTTGATTAATCTTATCTAAAATCTTGGCCTGAGAATTTTTAAAATCAATTTTGTCACGACTTTCAGGTAAGGTAATCAAAAGTTTTTCAATCATTTTCTTTGGCTGATCTTTAGTTAAAACCAAAGGGATAGGATCAGGTTTTTCAACCTTTTCTTCAATCTGATCTAACTGTTGTCCGATCCTATGAAGAGCAAGATTCACAAAGTTATTCTGAGAAATAACCTTTTTTGTTTCTTTAAGAATCTTATCCTTCTCAGGATCTCTGGAAACAGTTTTCAAGATTTTGAAAGGTGAAGCAGATATCTCAACCCCTTTATGGGTGATGAGAACAGTCTCCAAAGGTGGATGGCTAGAATGAACTACCTTCTTTCCTTCTTCCTTGACAAAATCAGTTTTAACAACATTTAAAGTATTGTTAGGAACATAAATATTTTTAACAAAATCGAAGAAAAGAATATGCTTTTGCTGTTTATTCATTTCTTCTTTCCATTTTCGTTTCACACGTTTTTCTTTTTCAGAATACTTTGTGTGATAGGCTTTTCGCCTAGCACTGTTTTTTGAAAGTTTGTATTCTTCAAAAAGATAAACAAGATCAAACGCAAATGGTTTGTTCAGCACCGTTAAATTGTGATGAACTTGTGGTGCAACAGGAGCTACCATATCTGAAGCTGTAGGTGATAAAAATGAGTTATCATCCTCTTTATCGGCTTCATTATGAATAGACTGGTCTTTAGAGGATACAGCATCCTGTGCAGAATAAAAAGCAGAAGTAACTTGAGAGGACGTGGAAAATCCTTTCAATTTTAAAACAGGATTAACAAGTTGGGCTATTTTAACAGAATCTTCCAGAAATTGTTTGAGATTTTGGTCTCTTCTTACTGGAGTTTCTGACCCTGCAAAAGAAGATCTAGACCCAGCAAAAGAATTTCTTCTTAATCCTGGAGATCTGATCTGGTCAAAACTAATTTTAACAGGTCCATCCATGTACTGTTGAATGTTATTAGAATAACTTTCAACAGGGTTTCTGAGAATAGAAGGAACTTCTTTTTCTAAAGTCCATTCTTTGCGAAGAGTTATATCTTTCTAAAAAATCATCTTTGTAATTGAAACATCCGCATCTGGGGTGGAACTCTGGATCAGTAGAGTGTTACCCTGGATGGATTTTGCAATAGCTTTTAGATTTAAATTCGTTTTTAAAAGACGATAATAAATCCGATAAATCAAAGCAAGGGGTTTACTTCCCTCAATCATATCATACCCAGATGTTAAAATATTTAGAGTCAAAATCTTGAAAATATGTTTATCATCTAGTGAAAGAGTTAAATCAGGATAGCAATTAAAATGGACTGGTCCATCCGTAAGAGAGGATTGGATCATTCCGAGAATACTAGTTTCAAAGTTATTGAATCTGGCATCTCTTAAACAAAACAGAACAGATGCATTGATGTCTTTCCTAGTTAAAGGTTTGACAGCAATTTGGACAGATCCAATATGAATATATTTAAATCCATCTTTGAAAAATTTAGTTATCTTATCTTTTGAGAAAAGATAACATTTTTCTTGAGTTTTGGAAATAGCATAAGATTGTTCACCAGTTCTAACACAAACTTGTGTGTGCATAGATCTTTCAAACTAGGTGGTTCGATAGATTGTGTTGACATTTAATTATGAAATCTTCCATGATCCCGGCACAAACGACTCTGCTGCTTCAAAAGCACAGTCTTCCTCATTAACAATGTCAGGCGGCATAGCCGACCTGGAACTAATTGTTAAATTGGATCTATTTATCCAACTCATTTTGTTCTAAGACAACACCGACCGTCGCATCTCAACGGTCTGCGAACTTACCACTCTCGGCCCTTGGGTTTGAACCTATAGCTGCCTTAAACACCTCCCTGGCTTAAAAACGAGACTTATACCTCCGGGTTCCTGACCTACTTGTCGAAAGATGATCCTGAACCAACCAAAGTAGAAACTCCGGGTGAGGGTTGTCAGAAAATAAAAAAAGTAAAATAAAGGAGAAACAATTCACAAAAATTAGATACTAGAATGTCTCTGATACCAAAACAGCGGAAAGAAGGAAAAGCCAAAGCTGACTTGAAGAAGAAGAGAAGGAAAGGGAATTGAAGAATCAGGGTAAATTGCACATCCTCCTCCTTGGACAAAACCCATACAAATCTAGTAAGGAAAATCAAAACACATGTTAAGACTCTTCCGTGCCTTGGTATTTCTACTTCTGACTCATTTAAAATTGTTGAAAGATGGTTATGGTGGCATTCTGAAATAATCTGTTTCACCAGGTTCTTCTGAACAAATTGTTCGCTTCCATTCTGGAACCTGGAATCCTGCACAAGAAAAATATAGTACTATTAAAAAAGAAATTTTATCTATAGTACCATGCATTTCTAAATTTCAATCTGATTTATTGAACAAGAAGTTTTTACTTCGAATTGATTGCATGAGTGTCAAATGTGTTTTGGAAAAAGATGTTGAAAACATTGCATCAAAACATATTTTTGCATGATGGCAATGTATTTTCAGTGTTTTTGATTTTGATATTGAATACATCAAAAGCACTAATAATTCTATCCCTGATTTTCTTACCAGAGAATTCTTGCAGACATCCAACAATGAGCGTGAGCAAGAAGAAAGGAAAAGAAAAACAAAGAATAAACCCCCCACCCCCAATACCCAGTATAAAACTCATCAAGAATGAGTCTGGATCCATCCCTGTGCCCAGTGACTCCTCAACAGCACTCGATATTGCCAATAGGTTCACACCTCTTGGTAAAATTGTGCAACCGGTGACTTTCACGTCTACGGTTTCTACATCTTTTGATCCATATGCGAAAGTAGTGGCATCAAAAGGTTCTACTTTGATTACTCCTCAGTTTTTCCTCCCAAAAGGAAAATCTGAATATTTGAAGAAGCCTGTTGTAACCAATCTGTTTTATATGGAACCTAATCGTTCTAATTTAACAGATCCGTTTAAAATAATATCTTCCTATTTCCCCCTAATTTTCACTGGATACCTGAAGATTCTTCAAAAAATCTCCAGTATTACTCCAGTATCCTGATTCTCACCAACTCTCTTGTCATAAAACCCATTTATGATAAGAATGACTCCACAAAATTAATTTATCACAGTGTTTATATTCTTCGAGTCATTACAGAGGCTGAATGGGAAACAAACTCATGGACTCCTAAAAGACTCTCAGACTCAACACTGACTTATAATTATTTTGATTATATGACTGTCTGTAATCGTTTTATATTTTTCCAGGTACCTGATATGAGCCATTCCTGGTTCATCATTTTTGATACAAGGTTCAAATGAACTTTTCCTTATTGGTTTCTCCAATGGTGGGACCGATATGGTTTAATTCTTCAGAATCTCCCTAAGCAACTCGCCAAAGCTTTTACATTCTATGAACAAGTTGTTGGTACAAAACTGAACCGGCATTCAGCTATGTTTCATTATGAGCTCCATTTTTGCAAGAACTACA
The DNA here is from genome assembly GCF_004785595.1 of Juglans microcarpa x Juglans regia. Taxonomy (NCBI): domain Eukaryota; kingdom Viridiplantae; phylum Streptophyta; class Magnoliopsida; order Fagales; family Juglandaceae; genus Juglans; species Juglans microcarpa x Juglans regia. The sequence goes on along the minus strand of NC_054598.1, from coordinate 30,271,999 downwards.
AACTACCGTGGATCTTCAAATGGAACTATGAGAAGATTGCTAATATCATATCCCGAGCTTATTTCACAAAATGGTGGGATAGGTTTGGATATATTGACAAAGTAATTAACCAGATGATTAAAGATTTTCCTCAAGTTGCTCCTGATCTATAAGATAAGAAGGAATTCCCAGCAATCAAATCTGGTTCACCTGTTCCTGAATACCCAGGCCCCTAATTCACCAACAGCTTCAGCAAGAGGAAAAGCCACTAGCTCCTCCTCAAAGAAATCTTCTAAGCCTGCCAAAGATAATATCCTCAACAGACTTGATAAAAAAGATTTAATAAATTGCTTGAGCAAAAACTGTCTAAGTTCCTGAGTAATAATTCTGAAGATGATGAGAATTCAGAAGCATCTTCAAAGATTTCGTACAGTAACCTATTTGGTCATGACTCCGAAAGCATTCCAAAGCTGGAAGATGATTGACTACTACTTGAGTTCAAAGAAGACTGACCAGAGTCCTCTTTGAGATATTTGTCACTTTGTGCCTAAAGCAGCCATCCCAGAGACAGCTGGAAGACACATAGACGACCGAATGCTATTTTGTCATCTTATGCCTAAAGTAGCCGCCCTCAGAGACAGCTGGAAGACATGATGATGATACCACCTGTGCCTATGCTTAAACAGTTCCTATTGTTCACTCACGGATTGATTTACTGTTTTACTTTAATGATTGTAAACAGGAACTCCTTATGTTATAAAAGGAGAACCTTACCCTTGTGCTAAGGCAGAACTCACATTCGAGAGAAAACTGATCCTCTCTCCCTCTAAAACTGAGTCTTCTTATCTACCCTGATTTCTGTAAGTGTAAATTTGCACTACCTTGTGCCTGTAATTACTTTAAGCTTGTTAATTTCAATAAAGCTTATATGTTTATTACAATTAATTTTGAATATTCATTCATGCATATGGTCAGTTTAACCGCCTGTTTATTTTGTGTTTGCATAATTTAATTATTGTGCAATTTACCCTGATTCTTTCATTCCCATTCCTTCTCTTCTTCTTTAAGTCAGCTTCGGCTTTTCTTTATTTCCGCTGTTTTGGTGTATATATATAAATGGATTCTTGTACAAAATGAGTACTTACAAGACCCCGTCACTTTTTTGTAACTAGGTATATATAGCTTTGAAGATAAGATTGAGGTTTTGGAAATAAAGCTAAGAACCTCCCAACCCAAAAATGCTTAGATCGATTAAAGAAATTAACATAGAAAAAGGGAAAATTACTTATATTTTAATCCCTTGAACTATCACCACTTTTATAATCGGAATATCAAACTATCAAAGTTTTCATCTTGCGGCTGCCTCCCAATTTGAAAAATAAGTTGCAAACTATACCCAGTACTTGTTAAGATCTGATAGTTCCATAGACCAAAAAAAAGGGACGTGGCATAATCGATCTTAATCATGGAATCTTAAAAGGTGGAGTAAATTGCAAGGAAAATGCTTATGAGAATTGAGTATGCACAAAATATTTGTTTTCAATGAAACTATTGTATTACAACTTAATCAAATGATACACGGATTAGTATAACATATATACATGATTTGCATAATCTATTCTAAGAAAGAAGACTAAAATTAAGGCTATATTTTCTATCGGTTACAAGCTTAAAACAGAGTCAAATTTCCTTGTTATTTTCTAGCTGTTACATTCTTGATTGTTGCCAAATTTGCTACTCATGTGATCTTCAGCTGATTTGAGGAATCATCTTTTATACACCCCACAAGATGGAGTTGCCATCGGTTACTCCAATCTTGTTTCTAAGAATCTTTGTGCACTGACGTGATAAGGGTTTGGTTAAGAGATCGGCAAGCTGATCTTGTGTGTTGACATGATGAACATTTAGTGTACCCTTTTGCACGATGTCGCGGAAAAAATGTAAGTTAATCTGAATGTGCTTCATCCTTGAATGTTGGACTGGTTGAAACTCAATTGTGTTGCTCCCAAATTATCACATAACAGCTTTGGAGAAGCTAAAATGGAGAAGCCGAGTTCAGAAAAGAGTGTTAGGAGCCATAATGGTTCAGAAGTAGCGTTTGCAAGTGCTCTATACTCAACTTCAGTTGATGATCGTGCAATAGCCCTTTGTTTTTTTTTAACTCCAAGATATGGGATTAGAACCAAGAAAGCTTATGTATGCTGAAGTGGATTTTCGATTATCGAAATTACCTGCCCAATCGGTATCAGAATATGTGGTAAGGTTGGAGGTTGAACTTTTTCGAATGTGAATCCCATGGAAAATGGTATGCTTCAAGTATCAAAATAACCTTTTTGCAGCTGTCCAATGAGTTGTTGTTGGTTTATGCATAAACTGGGACAATTTATTTATCGCAAAAGAGATGTCCGGGCGTGTGAGTGACAAGTATTGCAAGGCTCCAATGACACTTCCGAATTCTATGCTATCAACCGAAGATGTGCCATCAATTAGCTTGAGAGCAGTGGTTGTGGACAGCGGAGTGGTAACATCTTTTGCGCCATGCATGTTGGTCTTTGTCAATAAGTCTCTAATATATTTTTGTTGTGACAAGAAGTGACCTTTTGTAGTTGGAATAACTTCCATACCCAAGAAAAAATGTAGCTGACCCATGTCTTTTAAAGAGAACTGATTGCCAACTTGGTCAATGATTGATGAAATAAAAGTGGAATCATTTCTTGTAATAACCAAATCATCCACATACACCAAGAAGTATCAAGTGATAGATTGGGTTTTATAGATGAACAATGAAGAATCTGCTCTGGAGTTCTCAAAACCAAAATCCAGAATTGCGCCTTTTAGAGCTAAATACCATGCTCTTAGGGTCTGTTTGAGGCCATAAATTGCTTTATTTAACCGACAAACATGATTAGGTTTTGTGTCATCTTTGAAACCCGGAGGTTGAACCATGTATATGTCATCAGTCAACTTACCATGCAGAATTGCATTGTTGACATCAAGTTGTCTCAATAACCACTGTTGTGTCACAGCAATTGCTAAAACAATCCTAATAGTAGCCGGTTTCACAACTAGACTAAATGTTTCCTTGTAGTCCAAACCAAGTCGTTGATTGAAGCCTTTGCAACAAGTCTCGCTTTAAAGCGATCAATTGACCCATCAACTTTTCTCTTAACCTGAAACACCCATTTATAGCCTATGGGGTTACAGTTTTTGGGTGGAGAAACTAATGTCCATGTGCCGTGTCTCATTAGAGCCGTGAGCTCCTCAAACATGGCCTGTCTCCAGTGAGGTTCAAGGAGTGCTTGACTCACACAACTAGGTTCAATGGTAGGGGAACAAGATGTTTGGTGACTGCATGAAATTGCTTAGGTTTGTAAATTTGGTTCATTGACCTAGTGACCATGGAGTGGGTTCTTTGTGGCTGGGACACATTCAGAGCAATACACACAGAGGGTGAAAATTGTGTGGAATTGGGAACTTCTGTGTGGGAATGTGGTGGAGGATTTTCCGTGGAGGGTAAAACTTGTGAGAAACCAGAACATTCCGTGTGGGTTTGTAGAGGATTTTTTGTGTGTGGGGACTGTGAGAAGCCCTCATTGGGATGCAAGAGATTGGGGTTAGAACATGGAGAATTTAATTGCAAATTTCGGGAAGCAAAAGAGGGGAGATTAGAGGAGTTACCTAAAGGTGATGCGAAGTGGTGGCACGATCCAAGGTCACTGGCATTGGTCGTAGTGGAGTCGGCACACGAATGGGTGGAGCAGCAGTCCAAGACGACGAAGGAACTTGTTTACGCACAGAGGAAAGGGTCTGAAATGGGTTTTGGGCTTCGTCGAATGTAACGTGGTGAGAGAGATAGAGTCTGTTTATGGAGAGATCTAAACACTTGTAAGCATTCTGAGTTTGAGAATAGCCTATGAACATACACGGGATGGCTTTTGGTTGAAGCTTATTTGTGTTATAAGGTTTGGTGAGGGGAAAACAGAGACAACCAAATTTTTTTAATTTGAGGTAATTTGGGATTTGATGGAATAAGGCTTCAAATGGAGTTTTGTTTTGTAACAAGGGAGTGGGTTGCCAGTTAATCAGGTAGGTTGTTGTGGAGAAGGCATGAGGCCAACAAGAGATGTGTTAGGAGCGGTGGTATAGTGGCTAATTCTATGTATAGAGAGATATTGTTTAAGAGCAACAAATTCACCACCATTATCCGAGTAAAGAGTTTTGATTTTTGTTTGAAGTTTCGTTTCAATGAGGTGTTTAAATTGAGGAAAAATGCTGCTTACACCGGATTTTATTGCCATGGGATAAAACCAAATGTATTTGGTAAAATGATCAACCAAAATCAAATAAAATCGTGAGCCTTTAAGACCAACCGTGTTAGAGGGACCCCAAACATCAGTATAAATTAGATCAAATGGTGTATGACTTTGAAGACTAGTTGGACGAAATGGTTGTTTATGAGCTTTATTGATTGAATAAGATGTACAAAGATGAGACACTTGCTCTTTAATTTTTATGGGAAGCTAAAAAGAATTAACAAGTTGCTGAACAATTTTTTGAGATGGATGTCCTAGACGTTTGTGCCACCCATCGAGTGACGTTCGTTCATGCACATTTGCAACCGTTTTTGGATAGGATACCAGTGAGTCTGGAAGCGTGTAGACACCATTTTCACATGCACCTTTGAGTAGAACCGCCCCCATGATCTGATACTTAACAGAGGGATGAAATTCAACAAAAACGTAATTTTGGGTAGTGAAATGATGAACAGAGATAAGATTTTTTCATATACTGGGAACACAAAGTGTATCATTTAAATGAAAAGTGCGGGTGGGTGAATGAAATACCAATGAACCAATATATGAGACATGCAAACCTGATCTGTCACCAATGACAACGTCATCGGTTCCATCATATTCTGAATGAACTAATAAATTTGCAAGATCGTCGGTGATTTTGTGAGAGACGGCCGAGTCAATAAGCCATGTAATGTCCTTGGCTTGCGAGGTAGAAGCACAGTTAACTGTTGCCTCAGAGAAATTCAACCGCGGGCAATACTCAACAATATGGCCTAATTGATCACATATTTGACGCTTGGGTTGATACTTGCGCTGGCCATTGGGCTTGTTGGCCTTTTTGTTGTCCTGTGGGCCTCCATTGTTGCGGTTTTCAGCCGAAGAGCCATCAAACTTGGATTGGCCTCCTTTGCTTGACTTGTTGAAGCCCCTGGAGCCATTTCCTCCTCCAGAAGAATCGGGGAAGGACGTGCTATTTGAGAAATTTGCCGTGGCAATGAGTTGCTGCGTGGTGGCATCAAGAAGATGCAGATAGCCTTCAAGACTCACAAAGAGATCATGAAGCTCCTCAAAGGACAGCAGGCGTTCCCTTGCTAGGATGGGTGTAGCAATTTCTCAGAAATCTGGTCCCAAACCATTTAGAATGTAAAGAGTAAGATCATCCTCAGAAATAGGATGATCAATGAGTGCAATCTCATTTGCAAGAGCCTTGACAGTGTGCATATAATTTTGAATCGATCGATTTTCTTTCTTGATCAAGGTAAGTTCCTCCTTCAGTTGCATGGCATGGTTACGAGACTTGCTTGCATACATGATATTTAATTTGTGCCATGCGTCTTGAGATGTTGTAGCAGCAGAGATGAATGGGGTTATGGTGGGTGTAGTGGAGGCTAGAATGGCACTTAGGATCAATTTGTCCTGCCTGACCTAGTGGGTTTTTTGAAGGGGAGAGTCAGAGGAAGCATCTAGGGAGGGACATGGTTTATCACCAGTAACATAGTCGATGAGATTGTAGCCAATAAGTAGGGCTTCAAACTGTGCACACCATTGAGGAAATGTTGAGGGAATGAGTTTTTCGTTGATTTGAGTTGCAATATTTAGGGCAATTAGCGAAGCATCTGTGGTGCATTGCGGGTTTGTGATGGGAGGTTGGGGGTTTTCTTGGTTGGGGATCGAATTCTCGTTGGAGTGAGGCTCTCCTGATACCATGATGAGAATTGAGTATGCACAGAATATTTGTTTTCAAGGAAACAATTGTATTACAACTTAATAAAATGATATACGGATCAGTAGAATGGATAAAATATATTAAACTCAAAAGAAAAAATCTATTCGTCATCTATTTTCTCATCATCCTCTCTCATCATTTCATAATGTGGTATTAGATGATAGGTTCACAAGTGAAATATAATAAATAATCTCTAATTATCTAATATCACATCACAAGATGATAGGAAGATGATAGAAATTGGGATGATGAGTATAATTGTTCAACTAAAAATAAGCTTATTAGGTCCAGTCAAGAAGAGAGGCCTATGAAAAGAAGATAAGGAGTGAATGAGGGAACGGAAAAATAGAGAGAGGAAAAGGGTGTCAGGAGAAAATAAATAATGTGACATAAAGGAGTTAGGATGTGACATAAAGAAAGGAGGATGTATATGATAAAAGGGAGGGAACAGAAGACTTCACGAAGGGTCTCATAATAATTTTCAAATAAAATTATTCAAAGTAGACAAAAGGGGTTTTTTCTTCTATCTTTCTATTGATTATCATTCGAGAAGTTGATGACTATACAAGTGGAAGGCTTTTTTAGATCTCATTTACTATTTGTTTTTTCAAACTACTCAATTTTCAAGACACATGATGCATGTTTGTTGGCCAAAATGTGCATTTTCCTTCCATTGATTGAAGGGTCCCATAATAATTTTCAAGTAAAGTTATTCAACTAATTCGGCGGACCAAAAGGGATTTTTTTTTTTTTTTCTTTGTATTGATTATTGTCTGTACATCCACAGTGATTTTCCAATAAATCAGGTCGATAGATGTGAAATTCAATGCAAACTACTGCCAAGAAGGGCCCTCCACAATAATTTTCAAGTGAAGTTTTTCCACTAATTTACAAGGGTTTTTTTTTTCTCTTTCTATTGATTGTCATTCGAGAAGGTGTCCCACAATCATTTCCTAACAAGTCAAGTCTTTACAAATAACTCGCCTTCTTGTAAACGTAAACAACGAAAAAGACTTTTGGTTTGGATTAATTGAAATGTGATGAATTGATATAAAAATTAAAAATTTATTATAATATTATTATAATATTAATTTTTAATATTATTATTATTTTAAAATTTAAAAAAATTAAATTATGCATTATATTGTATAAAAATTTAAAAAAATTATAATAATTATATGAAATAAATTAAAGAGATTTTTGTATCCAACTGGCAACGGAAAAGACTAGAGATATGGAGTAGTGACCCTTGAATCAGATTGATAGATTTGAAATTCAATGCAATACTTGCAAACTACTGCCAATATATTACTGATCATTTTTCCTTTCATATTTAAAATCATATTTTAATCTCTAAATATGTTTTAATTAGCTTTTAAATCTATTGATTTAAATAAAAGAATTGCGCTTCATCACCATCTTGATCTTCACCTTTTACGTACCGAGTTTTCATAAAATAAAAGAATCTTATTTTATTGTATGCACAAGGTTAATAACTATTTGATCTGAAAGTATCAGAAAAAGTGCTTAATTAATTAATTAATTAATTGTTGTTCATTTACCAGTACATCAACACTATACTTCGTGTTGGAAAACATTAATTGTTGTAATTATTTTCAAGTATTTTTCAATGGGATGTAATTTTAATTTTAAACTGCAAGCTAGTTAGCCACTTTTAATATTCTATAATTAATAATGCCGCATTTGTTTTCACAACTTCTTTCAATTCATTTTATTATTATAATTTTTTTAAATTTTTACATAAAATAAATTAATAATTTAACTTTTTAAAATCTAAAAAAACATAATATTAAAAAAAATATTTTAATAATATTTTATTTAACTTTTAACCTTAAATTTATTTTATCTCATTTCATCTCATCTGTAAAACCAAATGAGACCTAAATGATTGATGATCTTCTTGATTGATGAACTTGAGAAACGGAATAGATGCCTCGGTACGTAAATTGATCAATCCATGTTATTAGCTCGACTTTAGATAATTTGAACATAAGAAATAGTTATGATTTGATTATAAAACACTTTGTGCATTTTGTCAACATTCTATGTATAATTTATTGATATGCTAAAAGAAATTATAATAATTAGAATGAAAAAAAAAGACTTATTCAATAATGTTTCACATTGATGTACTGTCAGACCAAAAATATATATATATATATATATTAGTCTTTCCGTTGGGATTTATTAATTTTTTTTTTTTACTTCGTGATTAAAGAAATATTTTTTGATAATATTTTACATTTTTTTTTAATTTTTAAAAATATTTAAAAGTCTTAAAAAAATCTATGCAAGAAAAGAAAAAAAAAACACAAAATAACCTAGCGGGAGCCCCAACAGTGGCTCTAGTATTATCCAAAACAAAATTTCCAAATAGAATTGATTGCATTGGTCCCCTAGATGAATGGATGATGTGATTGTGGAACATGAAAATGTGTAGAAGAGTTTAGATATAGATCAGGTTTAAACTACTGTCTTTTCTACTTATTTTTTCAAATAATAATTTACCTTACGTTACACGCAAATTCGAGTCAGTATTTGCATAGATTTGGACTCTCTTGAAATATGTCCCCTTTTAGACGTTGTATTCTACCATTTTTTTTTTCCGTATTTTGAAAGATGCTTATACACATGTTGGATTTATTTCAACAAAATAAATCCAACAGTATAAATAATATGTTAGCATATTCTTATAAAAAAAAAAAAAAAAGAATAAGGACAGGTTCTTTCTTGTCTAATAACAACTTGTAAGGCAAAATTCCAATTGGAGCTCAACTTCAAATTCTCAACGCTTTCATCTTTAATTAGGGGCAGTCCTTAAACATCATGTGGTTCTTTATTTCCAAACAAGTGTTTGGGTGATCTTCATAAAGTTCATGATGATATTCGAGTCCAGAAGAGTCATAAGGTTCAGGTAGTCTAGGCAGATTACATTGCTGCAACCCCTCATTAGTACTCATTTTAAAAACGTTACTTTTCTAGACAAATATAATAAAAATATACATTTAGGTTCTTCTTACAATAATGCAACATAAACTTTGAATTTTTCTAAGATTTAAATTTCCAAGATTTTGTTTATGTTCCACAAATTGACTTTATGTTACACGCAAATTGACTTGATCAATCTAATTAAATTCGAGTGAACTTAATTTTTGTGGAATTAGACTCTGATCCAAAATCAATGACCCTCCTAAAGAATTGTTACAAATTAATGCTGGCGTGTGAATGAGTACTCTATGCCCAATCGTTTATTGCAATTTATGGTTAATTGGGAAATCTAAAATAATAAAAACATAATTACTTTATGTCTTTTACCCAGCTTTTTATAAAATATTATTATTTCTTGAATTCAAAATTAAATAAAATTTATATAAATTTAAAGATAATGTTATTTAAAAATTAAATTAAAATTATAAAATAATTATGTCATATTGTCAATCCAAATGACTAAAACGGATGAAAACGTGTACTACCATTTATTCCAACTAATTATTGACCTTATGTTACACGCAATGACGACTCCTTATAAAGAGTTGTTACATATTGTTGCATATATGTGAATGAGACTGAAAAGTAGTTATACTCCTTTAATTTCCAAACATTCATAAAACTAGTATAAATATAAATTGATTAGTTCTCTTTGGGATATCAAAACCAAGAGTACTACTTGCATTAAGATACAATATCTCTTGTCAGTGTTCCAAATAGAGAGTAAAACAATGAGAGCTTCTTATCTCCAATTTATGCTTCTACTACTTGGACTTTTATCTTGTAATGCAACAAAACTTGAATTTAGTTTCGATTTGCGTGATTCTAAAGTCAGATGCATAGAGGAAGAACGACAAGCACTCCTCCAATTCAAACAACACCTTGTTGATCCTTACCATTGGCTGTCTTCTTGGGACAGTGGTGAAGATTGTTGCAAGTGGGAAGGAATTAAATGCAGCAACAAAACAGGTCATGTTGTTATGCTTGATCTCCAGGCAGAATATTGGTGGTATGTTGAATCTGCAACTAAACATCTAGCAGGTGAGATAAGCTCTTCATTACTTGGATTGCAGTATTTGACTTACCTGGACTTAAGTTTGAATAAATTTTCCGGGAAACCTTTTCCAAACTTTGTTGGCTCACTCACTAAATTACAACATCTCAATCTTTCATATACCTATATAGCCGGAACCCTTCCACAACAGTTAGGAAATCTCTCGGGATTGATTTCTCTTGATCTCAGAAGGAATTCTGATCTGACAGAGGCACATAATCTTGATTGGTTAATTCATCTTTCATCCTTAACATACTTGGACATGAGTCGGGTTAACCTCAGCCAGGTAGTCAATTGGCCCAATAAGCTTATGATGCTCCCTTCTTTGATACACTTGAGTCTAAGTCATTGCAGTCTGATCTCCACAACGACTCCTCAGTTGTTTTCTGTCAATGCTAATTCCTCATCACAACTTCTATTTCTAGATCTCTCTTGGAATAATTATCTCACTTGCTTCATATTTCAATGGTTATTCAACTCCTCTACAAGCCTTGTTCATCTTGACCTCAGTTATACTAGCGGGTTACGGTGCTCCATTCCAGATGGTTTTGGTAGCCTAAATTCTCTTCGAACACTACATCTTGCTGGAAATCAACTTGTTGGTGACATTCCAAAATCCTTTTCGAATTTATGCGCCATAGAGTCATTGACTCTTTCGGATAACAATCTCAGTGGAAGTCTTTACGAATTTATGAGTAATGTGTCAAGTTGCTTGGTGGACTCCTTGCAGGATTTTGAAATAAGCAACAATAGATTAACGGGGTCATTGCCCGAGAGTATTAGAAACCTATCCAATCTTCAGAAGTTGGACGTTGCTAAGAATTCCCTTGCAGGGGTGATCACTGAAGCCCATTTTTCAAATCTCCTCAAACTGAAAAAGTTATCTTTAGGGTTAAATTCTTTGATTTTGAGATTCAGCTACGATTGGGTTCCACCATTCCAACTGGATTATATTAATTTGAGATCTTGCAGATTGGGATCAGCTTTCCCAAAGTGGCTTCAAAGTCAAAAGAATTATTCTGTGCTTGATATTTCTGATGCTGGAATTTATGACATTATGCCTGCTTGGTTTTGGGACTTCCCTACCATGTTATTCCATTTAAGTCTGTCTAACAATCAGTTGCATGGGAACTTGCCAGACTTGTCATCATCTAGACTTGGTGAGTTTGCTACTACTATAGATTTAAGTGCCAACCGTTTTGACGGTTCAATACCACCTTTTCCATTGAATGTGTCGTCACTAGACCTATCGAATAATAGGTTTTCTGGGCCAATTTCCTTCCTATGTAAACTCAATACTCCAATGTTATTGGAGTTTTTAAACCTCTCAAACAATACATTGTCTGGAGAGCTTCCAGATTGCTGGACGTATTTTCGTGGCTTGGTTGTTCTTAATTTGGCCAACAACAATTTCTATGGAAAAATACCAGACTCAATGGGTTCCCTAGTCTTGATTCAGTTTTTACATTTAAGAAACAATGGATTTGTCAGAAAGATGCCGATGTCCCTTCAAAATTGTAGTGAGTTGATAACATTGACTTGGGAACAAATAACTTGTCCGGAATAGTACCTCTATGGATTGGTGATAGTCTACCATGGTTGGTTCTTCTTAACCTACGATCTAATAAGCTTTTTGGAAGTTTGCCTTTAAACCAATGTCGTCTATCATATATTCAAATCTTGGACCTTTCTTTGAACAAGATCGAGGGAACTATTCCAGAGTGTATCTACAACTTGACTGCAATGTCTCATACAGAGAGTACAATTTCAACCATAGAGAAGAATAATGGAAGCATATTTTATGTAGAGTATGCATCCTTGGTATGGAAAGGAAGAGAGTCTGTGTTAAAAAGTTTCTTGGGACTTGTGAAGATGATTGATCTTTCAAATAACAAATTACATGGAGAGATTCCAGAAGGAATTACTAATCTTACAGGACTAGTTGCCTTGAATTTATCGAGAAACAATTTAGTTGGATTAATCACTCCGAAGATCGGTTTGTTGAGAAATTTGTTGTCTCTTGATTTATCTAGAAACCAACTTTATGGTGAAATCCCAATGAGCATTTCCAACCTAAGTTTTCTTAGTCAATTGGACTTGTCCGCCAACAACTTATCAGGCAAAATCCCAATAGGAACTCAAATACAAAGCTTCGATGCTTCTGCATTTTTGGGAAATCCTAAACTATGTGGCTCTCCACTTCCAAACGAGTGTCTAGAAGATCTTCATCCAAATTACATTAACAATCAAGGCCACAAGAAGGAAAATGATGATGATGATGGATTTATAACTAATGGATTTTATGTTGCTGCAAGTCTCGGATTCATTGTTGGATTTTGGGGAGTGTGTTGCATTTCAGTGCTAAACATACGGTATATAATGAAGCGTCTCACTTCCAATGCTTGAATGATATTAGCATAGGCTACACATGGCAGCAGCCCTATGTATGCTCACTTTGTAAAGTTGAACTTTAAGGTAAAAGTCTTCTCCCTCTATTTGATATTCATAATCATCATAAATTAGTGATATACTTTCCCACATATAGTATGAATATATATATTACTATATATATATATATATTATGTTATTATATAATAGTATGAATATATAATTGTTTGCATGACGTTATAGCATATATGACTTAATTGCATCCCTTGAATTATCTGTTAAAAATCTCATAAACCTTAGATTATATAGGAAATATTAGTTTTTACATATTCTAATGTTGAATTTGGCTTTAGTAAGTCGGTTCATGAGGTACAAAGTATATTTAATGGTTCATCGTCTCTTATGCAAAATTATTTTAGTCCCCGTCTTTTTATCATTATGAGCTGATTTTAATTTCTAGTTTAATTTTTTAATATGCTTTTGAATAATGTTGTTTTACTATTCAAAATTAATATTTGCTCATTTACCAGTGATCCAGCTAGCAGGAGACAGCTACATCATTCCAATATAGTACATCAAGATCATTTTGTTTTTATTTTTTAGTGGATTAGTTGTACTTTTTTTTGTTCAGTATATTGTATCGATCAAAAGACAATTATTGTATCTTAGACTAATTATTTCTAAGTATTTTCAATGGATAGCCACTTTTTATATTCTATAATTGATCAATCCTGCATGTAATTAGTTATGATTTGACACTTAGATTATAAAACACTATGTGTTTTTTGTCAACATTATATATATATATATATATATATATATATATATATATAATGGAATTGGACTATGATCAGTCTATCCCCAAAAATTTAACCTTGTTTTAAAGAAGAAATAAAAAGTGAAGAGTATTGGTCTTACTCGAAGTTGAGATTTGCTTCATTTATAAATATTGCAATAATTTTCGTGATTAATTAATCATATCCATCGATCCCAAGAAGACAAATTAACATGAAATATTTTTCATTAAATATATTCTCTTGATTTCTCTACAAACTAACTTCATAGTGGAGTCGCAGCGAGCTGCATTTCCAATTTTAAGCTTTCCAACTCATTTGGACTCGTGATCTAATAACAACTTGTTAGGCAAAATTCCAATTGGAGCTCAAGTACTTCAGATTCTCAATGCTTTTGCTTTTCTGGGCAATACAGAACTATGTGGTTCTTCATTTCCAACATTTTTTGAAAAAAAAAATAGTCATGTATTTAAATTTTTTCAAAATCTCAAAAAAAAAATATATATATATAAAATAACTCCCTGTATTTTAAAATAAAATGAGATGGTACACTTTCGCTCGTGGTGTGAAATCTCTCTATATTTTTCTTGTAGTGCTCCTCAAGACTTTTACATTTTCAGTCCTATGCATGATTTTTCTTAATTTTTTCTTAAGTTTATTTTAACGCTCTTTTTTTTTGTAAATGTGTATATATATACACGTTAATCATCTATTTTCAGAATTAAAGAAGGAAAGCGCTTATCTATATTTGGTTAGAAAAATAAATTCATCATCCTTTCAATGAAAGAAAATTTTAAGGTGAATTCTTTTTCATGATTTTCGGAGTTCCTGTTTTTGGCGATTTTGGCGATATGTGGTTTTCGCATTTTTGAGGTTGAGGCCCTAGGGTTTGCAGGGATGCTGCCGACGCCCAAGGTGGGCTGTTGACATCGGTTGTTCATGGTGGATGGACGTTTGCTGATCTGGTGGCACAGAAACCTCAACCTCTTCCAGAGGTGGACGTTCCCCTGCGATCGCCAAAGTGGGTTGAAAATGATGTTTGCGTTATTTTTTCGAAGGAGGAAATGCACTTTCGGCTTAACCGTTCAAATTTTCTCTGGTTTTGAAGTTTTTACGTCAGTGTCCGTCGTTGGATGTTATTCGATCCTTTATTTGCAGTCACTGGGGTATTGTTCAACAGCCCATGGTTTCTTCTATGCGAAGTCCACAAAATGTTTTTGTACAGTTTGCTAATGAGGATGATTTTCTGAAGGCCTTTGCTCGTGAATCTTGTGATATAGATGGGGTGCACTATAGAGTTTTTTATTGGACGACTGATTTCTGTGATGAAGTAGAGCCATCTCTTGTTCCGGTTTGGATTTTCCTCCCTGATTTACCACAGAATTACTATCATCCTTTGAAATATTGAAGTCCGATGGGAAAGATTTTACGTCGTGATAACAGTACTAATGGTGCAAGGGTGTGTGTTGAAATAGATGTGACTGTAGAACTTTAAGGTAAAAGTCTATGTATGCTCACTTTGTAAAGTTGAACTTTAAGGTAAAAGTCTTCTCCCTCTATTTTATATTCACAATCGTCATAAATTAGAGATATCCTTTTCCACATATAGTATGAATATATATATATATATATTACTATATATATATATATGCTATGTTATTATATTATAGTATGAATATGTAATTGTTAGCATGACGTTATAGCATGACTTAATTGCATCCTTTGAATTATATGTTAAAAATCTCATCAACCTTAGATTATATAGGAAATATTAGTTTTTACATATTCTCATGTTGAATTTAGTTTTCCAATCATTTAATAACACCCAATCATTTAATAGTACGTCATGAAATGCTGAGAGCATGATGATACCAATACAACATGATACTGATCAAATAATATTAAGTTAACCAGTTAAAATGAAACGGTATATATCAGTATATATCATTTGTAATTGAAAATGAGAAAAGACATATAAGATGAACAACACTTGTTTTCAACTTCATATACTGATCAAAGATTGTGGTGGCCTTAGCCCTTGGGTGATTCATTAAAATTGGACGTACCAGTATTCAGCACATGCCCCTGTTTTCCCACATTCAAGGCCCAAGACCTGGTTCATTTAAGATTGTTAAAGGATATACCCAATTAATTCGGTTTCTATAAATTAAACACGCTAGTTCGGTTGACCAAACTTTGCTTTTCTCCTTCTATTGATTGTCTTTCGAGAAAAGTAGAAACTATGGACATGCTTAGTTATGGAAAGTTCATAGAATATTTGAGGATTTTGATAATTTTTTTAGATTGGGTTTTCGAAAATGAAAGAAAATTATAAATTATTTTTAAGAATAAGTTTTGTAATGAAATTTGTGAAACTCTATAGGAAAAGTTGAAAACTTGTTTGAGCATAGTTTTTTAAGAATTGTTTTTGTCGGAATTTCTAAAAGTTGCATTGACTTTTGTACTATATAATGATTGGGTAAAAGGTTTGAAAAATCAATGGTTCTAACCTAACACAACACCTAGATGGGTGAATAGGTATTTTTCAATTTTATTGCACTATTTAAAAATGTTATCAAACAAGCAATCAATCACTAAAAAAAATCACAGAAAAATAATCAATATAGAAATTTGGCCATGAAATGGAAACTCAAATGAAGAACATGTTCAAAATCTAAAACCACCAGGTGTAAGTCATCACCTAAAATTCATTGTAAAATTTTAGTTTGTTACAATCAATTTTGAAACACTCACGAGACCCTTGTAGTAGCTAAATCTGGCTTGCAACATCACGAATGACCCACTTGATCTCTGCACGCATGCAGCTCCGAAACTCCAACCTTTCTGTAGCTTCACCATAAGAACCTCTCGATCTTTGCTTCAATGGCAGCTCCAGAATCCCTTCCGGCCAAAGAACATTCGCACAAATTGATGTAGTAGTAGTTAACCTCAACCACAATAGAATGGGGATCTGATTTCAAGAGAAAACTGAAGTATATGGAATGAAATATTTTTCTCCCTTTCTTAGCTCTCTATCTGCTCTATATGTGTTGCCTTATGAAGGAACAAACAAGTTTCCTTTTATAGTCACAGTGGAACATGGTGCTAAAACTCTAGTCAAAGTCATATTTTGAACATCGCTCGAGCAAGGTATCGAGCGAGTGTCGAGCGCACGTTGTATCCAAGTTTTCACTCGAGCGAGTGTCAAGCGAACTCTTTATATGAGTTTTCGCTCGAGCGCCAATTCGAGTGAGTGTCAAGCAAATTCTTTGTATGAGCTTTGCTCGAGCAACGAATCGAGTGCAGGTCGAGCAAACTTTTTGTATCAAGCTTAGCTCAAGCCATGTTGAGCTAATTTCAATCCCTTGTCAGTTTATTAGTTTTCTTCAGCCACTCAACACTGAACAAGTTACAACACAATTTAACACATGTTGTCACATGAAATATGCCAACACACTCATTTCACATTAACAATCTCTCTCGTTGGCATTTCTGTGAAAAAACCTCTAACTTATACATGAACCTAATCCGGACAGATCGCACGTAGGGTTGTCAAGTACAGGTACAATCTTTGAATAAGCTGAAATATTTCTGCAATCACTTAACAAACAAGTAAACGCACCAAAAACATAGAGATACAAGAAATATTCTCACATGTTTAATCTATGCCTGCTAATAAATCAAAAAACAAGAATTCAAGCATAGACATGACAAGTACATTTTTCATCAAGGAAATCATCATTAAGAAACAATCAAACATTGAGTTTAATCAAGGACTACAATAGCATAAAAAATTGTGTTTCACAAAAAAAAAAACTTCAGAATTTTCCCTTTGTTTCCAAGCTATTGCACCTGAATGTATCCTATCCTACTCCCCCTACATATATGTCACTCCCCTTTTTTTTCACGAAACAACGAAGGGCTCTCACAGTCAATTCTTACGATCCTCTTCAGTTGAGGTAGCTAGGACCTCATGTATGTTGTTGAAGCGTCATGTTACCAGTTGTTGCAGGTTATCTACGCGAGCATCTAGATGATCAAATCGAGCATCCATGTGATCAAGATGAGCATTCATGCAAATCAAGTGATCAAACACCATCTGTATGGTTGGATCGGTAGAATCTGATGTAGAAGTGGATGGTGCCGAGTTGGATGGAGAAGAACTGGATGGCTGAGTGGTGGGTGCAGGAGGATGTTCAATATCCAAAGGTTTAGGATGAATGTCTGGACGACTCAGCTAGATGGTCTTACGACCAATAGAAGCCTTGAGTGTAATTTTGGGCTCATGAGGAGAAATAGCAACGGATTGGGACAAGCCAGTACGAGTGATAATACATGCAAAAGGTAATCCAATCTGTGTCTTGCTAGATTTAAATGCCTCAAGAAAAACTCGACAAAGATGACTTCCCAGATCAATGGGAATTGATCAGAGCATAGAGCATAGTAGTTGTGTCTAAGCTTATATCACTATGATGGACTGTAGGGTAGAGATTAGTGAGCATCACTCAACTGAGGAGGAGATAGTCAGTGGAAACTCAATGTGTATGAAGTGGTATCCTACCATCCCAATTAATTTCATACCCATACAAGAAAGTGGCAATGGCAGCCTTACTGTGAGCGGAAGTGGAAGTATAGGCATAAGGGGGGTTGGTCACACGAGAGACGTTAAGCAAGTCAGCTAACATGTCCGTAGTTACTCGAAATTGGATGTTACATAGGTTAACTTCAAATGAGTCGTCTTCCAAGATGGCATGAATATTGGAGTAAAACTCCCAAACCAACTCCTAAGAAGAGGGTGATGACTAGTGGTTAATGACACCCACTAACGAGAGTAAAAAATGCAAGGCACTATGGTTGTGAAGCTCACTTAGAAAAATCTCACGCTCAACAATCAGAGTGCGATGAGAGAAGTTTTCAGCATAACACTCCCTAGCCCGAGCATCATAAAATTGTGCTTGGGCAAGAGTGGGAGCGTTTCTTCGGGGACGCACACTCTGAGACATGGCAGCACTCTATAGATAATCCACACAATAATAAGCATTAGACACTATGTGCAAGAGTGACATGAATGACCCAATAAATGCATGCAATGTTCATGAGACCCAAGATGTTTAACATGCCTAAAATGATGTCTCATTTTGGATGCCTTAGATGAAATGATCTACATGCATGTACTAGTGAGAATACCATTTATGATCAATGCAAGTCCAATGCATGATGGTTAAACAAGAAAAAAATATGTAAATGCAACAAAGTGCACCATTTAGGCATTTTATCAAGCATTTGGTGTGCATTCTTTGCCAAGGTGGGAGTTCAAACTCCATGCATGTTCCATGACCTTCCTAAGTACAAACATTACTCAATAGTGATTGGGGTTCTTTAAAACATGAAAATGAGACCCAAAATACCTCTCAAACTAAGAAAATGGTGAACCATGTGATGAACAAAGCGTTATTCAATACACTTATCCACCTGAAACATTATGTTCAATGCACGGGGAACTCAAACAAATGGGGACCGAACATTATGGCGATGAAAAAATATTATAGTGAACCACATGATGCTCAAATGGATGTAATAAAAATCAATAAGGACCAAACATTTAACCTATGGAGACCCAATACCAAAATCCCTATATCAAAACAAAACTAATGACTTGAGAATTCACTTACCGTGATTAAAGAGGATTTGGTAGGAGGAATCAAATGGCCAAAGCACGGAGAGGTGAGAAATAGAGAGAAAATTCATGCATGGGTAACTTTTGGGGGTGTTTTTGCGGAATGCTCGAGCGGTGCTAGGGAATTAGGTTTTTAACCATTCGCTAGAGCGAAGTTTAAATGCCTTGAGCAACCACTCGAGTGAGAGACACATGTCTCAAGCGGTGTGTCGAGTAAATAATCGATTTGATGAGCAATAAACCCAGTATCACACGCCAAACATTAGTGAAGTCAATTTTAAAATCCAAAATACACATCAGATGTAAAAGAGAATCATACTAACATAAATCACGCAGGTAGCAAATACAGAGTATCACAAGTAATACGGACGTGCATGTTCAAGTAGTCCTTACTAAATCAAGAAGTTTTAGATCGAGGATGTGAGTGGGATCAGGTTGTAACAGGAAATCATTAATGCTTGGGAAGCTCTCTCAAGATACTGGAAGTAAAACCTAATTCTGCTAGGACCTCAAAATTTTTGTTTGAGTTCTTGTATCAATAATAGCCAATGGGTAATATTGACCCCATTTTTTTTTTTTTATCCATCATCATTTTTCTTTTCTTTTTCTTTTCTTTTTAAAGAGGAAGAAAAATAATGACGTCATCTACCTCATGGTTAATTCTGTATGCAAATAGAGCTCCCCCTACACCTCTGATTACCTCCCCAAAATTTCACAAGGTGGCAAAACGTCAATTGACTGAGCAAGGTGTGTAATGTGTGATGCGCAAATTACAAATAACACTCATGTTCCAAACCTTTGTGACCTATATAGGCATATGATACCATTTTCAAAAGATACATGTACTTAGACTTTTCAAATTGTCAAATTAATGTCCTCTATCACATCCATGTGCACAACACTCTGTATGACATTTTTTTTTAAACATAATAACTTGAAAATGCATAACAGAAAGAAAAATGAGAATACCAAAGAAAAAAGAAAAAATACACAAAATAGAAACACAAAATATGCATGTAATGCATGCAATGCATGACTCTCAACCTTCAAGTCAACACACAAATAGCAATAGCCTTTCTAAGACATTCAAATTGAAGCCCATCCAAGGGTTGGTAAACAGATCGGCTAATTGATGTTCAGTGGAAATGTACTCAAGAGACACAATGTGTGTTTCCATAAGTTCTCGAATAAGATGATGCTTGATGTCTATGTGCTTGGTCCTAGTGTGTTGGACATGAGTTTTTAAGATGTTTATAGCATAATTATTATCACAATACACACTCATGACACCTTCAGTAATGCCATAGTCACTCAACATCTGCTTCATCCAAAGCAATTGTGTGCAGCAACTTCCGGCAGCAATGTATTCGACCTCAATCGTAGACAAGGATATAGAGTTTTGCTTCTTTCTCATCCAAGCCACAAGATTACATAAAAGCACCCTCCAGAGGTACTTTTCCTATCATTTGCATTACTTGCCAAATCTACATTAGAATACCCAACAAGCTCAGTATTTGAGTCCTTAGAGTACCAGATACCATAATCAACTATCTCATTTACATAGCAAAGTATGCACTTGACGACTGTCAAATGGGAGTCTTTGGGATTGCCTTGAAATCTAGCACATACCTCAAAACTAAATGTAATGTCTAGTCTACTAGTAGTGAAATATAAAAGACTCCCAATCATACTCATATAGAGTGATTGTTCAACACTCTTGCCAGCCAAATCAGCACTAAGCTTGATATATGTACTCATAGGGGTTCTGGTAGGACTCTTGCCATTTAATCCAAATCTTTTGATCAGACCTTTGCATATTTGGATTGAGATATAAACATTCTACTGTCCAATTATTTCACTTGGAGACCTAAGAAAAATGTTAGTTCACCTACATGCTTATTTCAAATTCATTTTTCATTTTTTCTGCAAATTCAAAAGCAAGTGCATCAATAGATTATCCAAACACGATATCATCCACATATATCTGAGCAACCGTTATATCATCTCCAACTCTCCTGATGAATAGTATCCTGTCAACATCACCTCTTAAAAACCTTTGATCTGATAGGTATGTAGTCAACCTCTCATACTAAGCCCTGAGAGCTTGTTTTGGACCATATAAAATTTTCCTCAACCTATAGACATGTTTTGGATACTTTGAATCCTGAAAACCCTTTGTTTGCTTAACACATACTTCTTCTCGAATGATCTCATTCAAGAATGCACTCTTGACATCCATTTGATCAAGCTTAAAGCACATACTGTAGGTGATACTCAATAATATCCTGATTGACTCAAGTCTAGCAAACAGTGCAAATGTCTCATCGAAGACTATTCCTTTTACCTGAGCATATCTTTTAGCAACTAGTCTTGCCTTATTTCGCACAATGGTACCATTTTGATTAGACTTGTTTTTAAAAATCCATGGGGTACCATCAACATTATAATTTTCAGGTCTAGGAACTAAGTACCAAACGTCATTTATAACAAATTGATTTATTTATTCATGCATGGCGCTTATCCAATTCTCATCACTCAGAGCTTCTTCTACTCTTTTTGGTTCAATCTGTAAAATGTAACTTGAGTGAGCTAATTGATTTATCACTTTCTTTTTAAAACCTATTCCTTCATTCAAATTACCAATGATGTTATCGTGATGATGATTTAACTTGACTCTTGAAGAGGGATCTTTAGGAGTATTGAATTTTTGGGTGCAGGATGTTTTGGGATTTTCATCAAACTCATGAGAATCTTCATTTGTAGTCTCACCTGGTGCATTTACTTGCTCTTCCTTACTCGATGCCTCTCTAGGAGAATCATCTAAAGCCACATTTATGGATTCCATAACAGTTTGACTGCGTAGATTGTAAATCGTATATGCACAGCTATTTTTGGAATAACTAAGAAAAATTCCCTCATCACTCTTCTGGTGAAACTTAGCCAATTTTTCCCTATCTATCAAAATGTAGCATCTACTTCCAAATACTCTGATGTATTTTACATTTGGCTTCTTTCCTTTCTAGAGTTCATGTGGTGTCTTGGATGTGCCTGGTCTAAGATAGACTCTATTCACAATGTGACATGCAGTGTTCACAGCTTCTCCCCAGAAATGAGTAGGTATGTTCTTACTGTGCATCATGGCTCGTATCATTTCTTGGATGACTTTGTTCTTCCTTTCGACCACTTCATTTCGCTGTGGAGTGAAAGGTGCGGAGAATTATTGACGAATACCCTCTTCATCACAGAATCTCTCAGAACTTGAGTTTTCAAATTCCCTACCATGATCACTCCTAATTCTGGCTATGGGATTTTCCTATTCATTTTGAAGTTTCTTACACAATGCTCTAACCAAGTCAAAAGCTTCACTCTTTTCTCTCAAGAATTCTACCCAAGAGTACTTGGTAAAATCATCTATCACCACCAGTATGTATTTATTTTCCCTTAAACTTTCAGTCCTAGAGGGTCCCATAAGATCAAGGTGTAATAACTCCAATGGTCATTTGGTAAGGATGGCTATTGTGTTCTTCTGAGCTGCTCTGACTTCCTAATTGACGCGGCCCACAGACCGAAGACTCTACTTCACCCAGCTCACGTAATCGTACTACCACTTCTTTGTTGGAGGTCTTAGATAAGTCTCTATGATTTAAATGAACAAGTCCTTGATGCCAATGATCAGTAGCATCGCTCTTAGTACTAGTGCAACTGTACTGTGAACAATAAACAATACCATAACAATTATCCAAAATCTTGACTTCCTTCATCACACAGTTCCCATCACTATCAGACACAAGCCACATTTCTTTTGAAAAGCAAACTTAAACACCATCACACAAGACAGGTAACCCAGGAATTTCAATTTCACATTTACCAATTATATTAGCTTTACCACCATCTCCAAATGTCACTGTTCCACATTTATGGTTTTCAATAATTTTAAACCAAGTTCTATCACCAGGTCAAAAACAACCGCTATCAAAGTACCACAAAGAGGTGTCCCTAGTCTTTAGAGCAATGTCTACTACATGACATGTGTTCCTTTCTCCCTTTTTGACCCACACTTTTCTAATTTTTGGAGAATTCACCTTATTGGCCCTCGTGCTTGTAGTCAATTGGTCTAACTTTACATTGATTATATCAGTTTGCTTGGTTAAGGTCATGACTTGACTCCATAAATTCCAACCTTGAGGTCTTTTTAGTTTTCCAAGAGTGAATTCTAAATTCAAAACAATTTGGTCGAATGTGACCAATGTTACCACAATGATGGCATACAGGGCTCGTTTTGAGAGCTCTTTGACTCTTGGGAGATGAAATAGAATTAAGTACATGCATGGGTTTTTTGCCTTTCTTAGAGAGGTGGGCAATTCTACTTTCAGAAGAAGTAGGAATAAACACTATTTTTCCTACATTAGTAAGAGATGCTTGAGAAGTAGAAGGTGCATGAAATCCTTCTTCAATATAGCCTACGCCACTCTTGTCACTAGATGACTTCGCTAGACCCAAGAATTTATCAAGTTCTTATATACCATTTGAGAATTTTTGTAGTGTTTTACAAGATCAATTCACTTTTCAAAATCTTGACTTTTTCTTCAAGAGAAATATTTTTGGTTTGTAATTGACCTATTAGACTCATGACTTCAACTAGTTTATTTTGAAGACACTCTTTTTCACTTTTGCAAAGTTCTAACTTCTCGAGATTTACTTTATTGAGTTTCTTATATTTGAAACACTCCTTATAAAGCTTTTCATACACTTCTTGCAATTCATCCTCCTATTCAGATTCATTTTCAGATACCATCTCGTGGTCAGACACATTCTCACTGCTGCAACATTTTCCACCAACAGAGGAGACGAAAGCCATATAATTAAGATTTTCTTCTGAAGAAGAATTCTCAGATGAGTCACTTGACTCGGACTCATTATCACTCAATGAAGCAACCATAGCTTTTCCTTTGGCCTTTTTATAATTAGCACACTCAAGACGAATGTGTCCAAAACCATGATACTCATGACACTAAATGTTTGATGGTACCTTGTCCTTGGTAACTCTAGTGTCTTTCTTAAGATTCATTTCCTTGTTTGTTGAACTAGAACTTCCTTTGAGTTTTTCAAAAATTTTCTTGTTCTTTCCCTGATTCTTGCCCTTTCTAGATGTAAACAATTTCCTGAATTTTCTAGCGTAAAAGGCTATATCCTTATCACTCAGGGTATATTCATCAGATGATTCATCTTACTCTTCTCTAATTGTGTTGAGAGCAATGGACTTGCTTTTCTTTGACTAAGGAAAATTATATTCATAGGTTTGAAGAAATCCTACTAATTCTTCAATTCTCATGTTGTCCAAGTCTTTGCTCTCTTCTTTTGAAGTGACTTTGGGATGAAATTTCTTAAGTAGAGATCTGAGAACCTTTTTCACAATTCTATTTTCAGAAATTTTGTCACCTAGATTAAAGCTTGAAATGAAAATTTCATTCAGGTTGCGTAGAACTCATCAAAGGTTTCATCATCTTTCATTCTAAGTTCTTCAAAGTTGGTGGTCAACATTTGGAGTTTGGAATTTTTTACAGCCCTAGTAACCTCATGGGTAATTTCTAGAAGATCCCATGTCTCTTTGCCAGTTTCACACATGGAAATTTGCTTGAACTCCTCAGGTGACAATGATTAATTTTATCTATAATTTCATCCATAAAAATCGCATTCAGGCCTTTACTATTCTAGTTACAATGATTAATTTCATCTCTAGTCCAATCTTAAACCTTTTGGAAATTTCAGCTCCATCAACGATTGTAACATGTTGTCTTCACCGTCTTGCTATATTTAAAGATATTCGTTCATCTATGAATTTCAAAAAATCTCTCATTCAAACTTTATAATAGGCATAATTGCTGCCATCAAAATATGGTGGTGATGAGAGTGATTGAGCCCTATCCATTCTAGCCATTGATGTAGGATCACACTCAAGAACTAAATCCTAGCGGAGTGAACCTGCTCTGATATTAATTGGAAAATCAGTAGTTCTAACCTAACTCAACACGTAGAGGGGGGGTCTTAGGAACCTCAGCAAAATGCAAAGAGATACTAAGATATGAAATAGATAGAAATATGAGGAAGTTAAGAAGAAAATTTAAATGAATATTAGTCTTGGAAAATAATCACGGATTGGGGTTGTTTGAGGCACCCCAATTCCTCCATCAAATTCAAGCCAAACAACGTTCTAGATACCCATTTCCATATTCTTTCTTGGTACATATACCTTCCAGCATCCCTAACACAAGCCAGCAACTTAGGCCGTGGGCTAGTTCTAAAAACAACATCTAATAATAAAGATTTTAAGCACAAGTCCAAACCAAAACAAGGCCTTAAGGAGTAGGCTCATGGCACATTAAGATGCACTACCAAATCTAAACAAAGATAATGCAAGTTAGATTTAGCTTAAGTTAATTTGGGTTTATTAATCAATTAGGCTACTCTGACGAGAGATGTACTCGTCCGCACAGCTGCGAGAGGGAGTGATGCTTTACCGCACTAATGTAGCAGGCGATGTACTCGACCACGCCACTCAGGCGGGAGATGTATTCAACCGCGCTACTCAGGTAGGAGATGTACTCCACCCCACTACTCCTACGAGAGACTTACAAGGCCGCGTTACTCCAACGGGAGATGTATACGACCACTCTGTTGTGCGGGGAGCAATGCTTCATTGCACTACTACAGCGAGATATACTTAACTGTGATACTCTGACAGGACATGTACTTGACCGCACTACTGCGGAGGGAGACGTACTCAACCAAGTTGCTCCGACTAGAGATGTACTCGACCACTTTGCTACGAGTGGAGTGAGAGATGTACTCGACTGCGCTTCTCTAATAAGAGATGTACTTGACCACATTGCTCCTGCGAGAGATGTACTCGACTGGGGATGTACTCAATCGCATTGCTACGGAGGGAGTGATACTCCACCGCACTGAGTGGAAGATGTACTCGACTGTGCTATTACGGTGGGAGCTATACTCGATCACGCTACTCCTACGACAGACGCAGTAGATCTCATTGCTCCAAAGAGAGATGTACGCGACCACTCTGCTGCAAGGGGAATGATGCTCCACTGCACCGTTGTGGTGGGAGATGTACTTGACTGCGCTACTGCAGGGAGAGTGATGCTCCACAACGGGAGATGTTCTCCATTGTGCTACTCCAGCGAGAGATTTACTCAACCGCACTTCTCTAGCGAGAGATGTACTTGACCCCTCTACTCCTACAAGAGACATACTCGACTACACTACTCTAACAGAAGATGTACTCGATCGCACAACTACGAGGGAGATGTACTCAACCACGCTGCTCTGGTGGGAGATGTCCTTAACCGCACTACTGTAAGGGGAGCAATGCTCCACTGCACCATTGCAGCAATAGATGTACATGACCATACTGCTCCGGGGGAAAATGTACTTGATCACGCTACTCTGGTGGGATATGTACTCGATCGCGCTGCTATGGGGGGACATGTACTCAACCACACTGTTGCGAGGAGAGCGATCAGAGGGGGAGATGAAGGGAGAAGAGTCACCGGTGATGTGTAGTGCCAGAGTAATAAGGATCGCGGCGGTGATAGGCGGTGAAGGAAATTTGAGTGATGGAAAGAAGAGATCAGGAGGGAGAAAAGAGAGAGGATTTGAAATCGATAAGGGAGAGAGAGAGAGAGAGAGTTTATGGCGTGAGGCGGAGGTGCTAGAAGATCACGATAGCTGCAATGGCTGGTGAGGTGTGCTAGAAGGTCACAGGGTAGGGGGACGGCGCAGATGGGGAAGGGGAAAAAGAAGGAGAGAGAGAGAGGAAGAAAGAAAGAATTAGGATTTTTGGACAATTAATCTAGGCCGTAATCTTGGGAACTTAAATCTTAGGGTAGAGGTTAAACATAAAGAAAAATAAATAAACTAAACAAAAGAAAAGAAGCAGAGAAATGAAAACAACAAGGAATGAGACTATATTTAAAATTCAACTTTGATTTATTGATCCAAAAATAATACTTCTCATCTTAAAATAAAATGATGAGTTTTCATAAATATTTCTTAAGAGAAATAAAATCATCTAAATAAATGGAGTATTTAACATAAAATAAAATTATGAATATTAAATAATATTCCTCAAGAAATAAAATCATTTAAATAAAATGATTTTCTAAAACTATATTATTTTCGGGGCTCCAAAATTAAAGAGGCTTACTTGAAAATTAGGGTTGGTCTAATAACATTAAAATACCCCATTAAAATAAGTTTTGGACTCATGTAAGCCCAAAATAATTTGCTCGATTTAAAAATCATCCGCTAAATTTAAAAACAAGATTCGAGATTTAAAATGTATAGGCAAGACTTGTGACCAATCAAGAGAAAATGAGTGGTTGGTCAGAACATAGACCACATCAAGAACTTAACAAGGGCACCTAACAACCCGGTAGAAGGAAAATGACATAGAGACAACATTTTACCATCCTTACTAAATTCCTCCACACAGTTAAAGAAGTTAATACATGATCAAACTTATTCTCCAGGACATCCTCTCTATCCTATGTAGCTTTAAGGTTTGGAAACTCCCATAATCCTCAAAGATGCCAAACGAAATAGGATCAATGTTCCCTCTTCTTTATAGGCCTCAAGTTTTTACCGTTCAACATCTTTAGGTCAGTTAGCTAGCTAAAGTGGATTTTCTTGCTTTCAAGATCTGTTCCTCTATTTAATATTGTTCCTCAATCTTTTTTGTGAGAGAACATAATGTGACTCAATGGTACAATATATATATATATATATATATATATATATATATAGTCCTTCTACAGTAGCTTACACCTCATACCACTATTGACGTGTTTATTTATTTTTTTCATTTTAATTCCTGCTAAACTAAAACATGCTTTTTAGGTCTCCCATTTTGAAATTTGGTTCGAATTTTCTCCAACCCCCCCCCCCCCCCCCCCCCTTCCAGCATTCTCCCCTTCATGAACGTTTCACCGTGCATCCTCCTCCGTCTTCTCTCTTACTGTTGACAAGCTGTTATTTATTCACCCTTACATATTATAAAAATTTCAGATTGTGTAGTACAGCTTTGTTCAAAACTCTCTCCAAGTACTGTCCAAATCTCTTTTTGTTATCTTATGCTTCAAAGACATGTTCTTTTCTGAAAACTATGCCCCTCAAAATCATGTCTTTCATAAGCTTATGCTAGGTTTATCATTAAAATCGAGATTTTTCAGATATGTGAAATTGTTCGATACCTTTATTTGTTTTTCTAGTTGTGGTATTTAATTTAGTTAAATTTCCTGCTGATGTTCTTGTTATATTTTTTTATTTTTGTGTTAGGTTGTGCTACAGGGAAGCCCTCTGAGGCTCACAAAATGCACAAAATCACATGTGGATAAGTGGGGTTAAAATTGTAAAACACAAAAACTCTTTTTTCCTCTGCATTCCCATAGTCATTATCCTCCCAATGAAGCTTTCTAAATTTTTTTCTGCATTCCCGCTGCCCTCCTCCCCAACGAAAGTAGGAACAAGTGCCTCATTAAGAAAACACTAGTTATTTTTATAGCCATGGAATTAGAAGAAACAGGATGTTGAAAGAAAGAGAGAAAAACCGTTCAGGAAAACAGAGTACTGGGCATGCACTACTATGAGAGCTTGTTCTGAGTGAATGCAAGGGTGAAGGGCAAAATTGGAGTGACAAATGGATGGTGGAGGATTTCATGCATGCAGAAAAGGTTGGTGGGTGAGCGTTACAGATTCTCTAAGCTAAGTAAGTTCAAGAAACTGACATCGGAAGATACTTAGAAAACTGTAAAATATAAAACTTTTTGGAAGAACTTGAAGACAGACTGTTTTGGGACTTTTAGAAGGACTTTGAAACCCTCAAAGGGAAAGGCTAATCTCTCATGTGTCTAATAGTGAATTTTGATCTACCTCGTAAAGATCTCCATGCAAACCTTCAACTTGTTTTCAATGGTTGCCAAAAATAATGAAAATCGCACGAGTCCCCGACATGACGACGAAACGCCTATGGCGTAACTCTTTTTTCTTACGTTCTGGGCCTAAAGGGCCAAGGCCAAGCCCTAGGCTCATTATATTATTTTGGGTGAAGTCGATGATTGGCCTAGTTCTGTACTTCCTCTTGTGAAAAATAAAGAGTTCTGGGTTTCAATTTATACAGTAATGGGTGGGAATAGACCCGACATGTCCAAATTGCCTTACATATAACGTCTGTTTGCAAAAATGTAAATCCAATAGAAAAACACTACTCTCACCAATGAAACTCATCGACAAAACTCACTAATAGCGTTGCTTCTTCTTCTTCTTCTTCTTCTTTTTTTTTTTTTTTTTTTTTTTTTTCTTCAAAATGTTTAAAAGTGTTTAAAAAAATGTTTGAAAAAAAAGAAAAATTACCATTCGGTGAGGATTCTCGGTGAGTATAGCATCACTCAATACAATATGGGCTTTGCTAAAATTAAGTAACAATATCTTTTTGAGTTTTTATCTACATTTTAACTAAGGTCTCGTTTGTTGTCACAGATGAGATGAATTGATATAAAAGTTAAAAGTTAAATAAAATATTGTTAGAATATTTTTTTTAATATTATGTTTGTTTTGAGATTTGAAAAAGTTGAATTGTTTATTTTATTTTGTATGGAAATTTGAGAAAATTGTAATAATATGCGTTTGGATGTTGAACTGAGTTGAGTTGAGATGATAAAATATTGTTAGAATATTATTTTTTAATATTATTATTTTAGAATTTAAAAAAATGAAATTGTTTATTATATTTTATATTGAAATTTAAAAAAGTTGTACTGATTAGTTGAGATGGATTTAGTAACCAATAATGATATGAGATGAGTTGAGAAGTTTCTTGGAAACAAACGAGGCCTTAATTAATGTTAGATATAGTTTTAGTTATTCAAGTTCTAGTTATCCCAGTTTAGCTTAATCTATTTGAAAAACATTAGGTCCGATATATTAAAAAATGGATTTTTTTTCCTTCTAGGCCAGCTTTGCCCACTGGTATTATTATTATTATTATGTGTCTCTCTACATAATTTTCCCTGTCCTTCAGAATTCTCTTCTTTGCATTATGATTTTATTCCACATTTTTATATGGCATTTTCCAACAATAATTAAATCACCCATTTTGTTTAGTCGTACGTGTGTCAAGTCGTGTACTTCCCTTTCTAGTTTATATAACATTAAATATAGTTATGTCCATATATTTTTTGTCTATCAGCGTCACGTACAGTGTGTTGGAGTTCTGCAGCAATTCGATGGAAAAGTGAAAAAGGAATCGTGTCTTTCCATCTGATGCTGAAACCAGACGGCGCCTACCTTCATTCCACGATGGAATTCTTTTACCCCCATAGAAAAATAAGGACATACTCCACGGCTTTGTGTGCTCTATGCAATCCTTAAATTGTTGCTGCATTAAGCCTGTAATTGGGTTGGATAAGTTTCATTTCATCGTTCCCATCAGCTTTGAGTAAGTTTCTTATCTTTCTATTTTTTATTTTTCTATATGATTTTTTTTTTTATAAAATTTTTCTTGGAGATTCAATCACTGAACCAGCTTTTTCTAAATCCTTTTACTTGTTGCTTTGTCTACGTATTAGGTAGCTCTGGTTGTATGGCTCGCTTTTGCATCCTAAAGAACAATTCTTGAATTTACCTATATCTTCCAAGCTCTCTTCTTTTCAGGGTGATTTTTTTTTTTAATTTAATTCGTCAACGTTTTCGAATCCGAGGTACACAAAACATTTGCTCGGCTTGTTTTACAATATTTTCTTATGATCTGTGAATATGTGAGAACATATAATTGATTTTTTAAACAAAATATCGAGTATTCAAGTTTGTTGTCTGTAACCAAGTTCGGTAAGCTTGGCAAAGATTGGCATTCTGGGAAGGGATTGGTTGCGAAGGAAATGCATTGTGAGAGGGATTGGGAAATGGGTATGTAGTTAGACATATTTTTGCTGTAAGATGGATTTGCAGGGTAATTCTCAGCCTGAATCGGGAAAACTGGAACAAATCGTTTCCCAATTTCTATTAAAGAGCTTACACATTATTCTGGACTCAAGGGTTCCTTCTCGTCGTCCACATGGTCGTAGTGGGGACCTGTCATCGGCTTCTTATGTGAGAAAGAGTGACAAATGGTTCAACTTAGTGTTAGGTGACCGTCCTGCAGCTCTGGATAACTTGAGTTTCTGGCACAGAAATCTGATGGAGCCAATGATAATCGATGTCATACTGGTTCATGAAGGTTCTAAATCAATGGGGGGATCTGTTGAGACAGTTATAGAGAGGTGGGTTGTTCAGTATGAATATCGACGAGTTGTGGCTGCTCAAACTGGTGGAAGTTCTGCCTTATACAAGAAAACATACAAGAAGTCAATAATACTTTTACGGGCTCTTTATTCACAAATGAGGCTTCTCGCAGCATATAAGATCTTCCGACAGCTAAGTAGATCAAGTCAGACTTATAATTTTGACATCATTTACAAGGTGCCTTCATTTGGTGATCCATTCTCAAAGGTGGACGAGGAAATGATGGAGGAACACAGTTTCAATCATGTGGAGGCCTTCCCTGGCCGCCTTTGCATATCTGTGGCATACCGTAAAACACTAAATGACTTTAACCTTGAGCCTTCAACCTCATTGCCACCAAAGCTTATTACAGACTATGTTGGTAGCACCAACACCGACCCTATGAGGTCCTTTGTAACACACCTGATGATAGTAGGTGTTTGGATGACTAGAAAACATAAAAGAAAAGATAAGAAAAATTGGTCACATTCGAGGTTGACCTAGCCTTCAAGAAAAAGAGAGAAAAGAGATAATGAAATATTTTCATTAATGATTCTGGATAGATGAACCCTAGAGCCCTTGGATCTTACATAAAGAAGATGACCCCTACATGGGCCCAGGCTAACACAACTAAAGGCATACAATAGAATAAAACTAAGGCCCAAGGCCCACTAGCTATCTTAAGGCCCAAATACATGCTAAATGTGAAATTGTAAATGACATTAAACGGGCCCAGGGCCCATAGCCCAAATCTTTCATTCGGGAACTGTGACGAACCATCCTCCATAGAAGCACCTTGTCCACAAGGTGTGGTATCCTTGCCCACAAGTTTTTCACCACCAGGATCAAATACTAGAATTTTCTTTGTACCAACAGCCACCTCATGTTTCTTGATAATAACATCATCAATGGGAATGGCTTCACTGTTGCCATCAAAGCTTTCTTGTAGCCTGCTTCCGACCCATTGATGACAGTCTTCCTTCTGAAAATCAACAGTCCCAAAATTTGCATGTTTTCTGGTCAAAGGAAAGATAAGAGTTAAAACTCCTCGTTATTGCTAGCCATTCTTCATCATACTGGATCTCATAGGGTGGCTCTGATTCGAGTTCAAGAATCTGTAAAAATGGGCGCCCAGGAAGACATTTATCAAGTGCAAGAACTTTTGTCAGTGGGCCACCTTCCCCATGTTGAACAAGAGCAGCAAGATTGCAGTGTAGATGAGCTGAAAACCAATAAGGTAGTTTCAATTTTTTAAGAAGTTGAGCAGCTGCTGCATTTCCAAGAGTCCTTTCTTCCATCTCCTTCTTGAAATATGGTTTGCTTCGAACCAGCTCCTCCCACTTCCCATAATCAGTGATGCCAAGAGGCCAATCATGTGAAAGAAAAATATCAACCAGTTCCTCAACTTGCATGAGTTTTTGGACCTCGTATTCACGAACATGATGCACAGATCTGATTGTACTCTCATTATAAGGAGGCCTTTCATGGTGTCCTAAATAATAATTGCGTGAGTTGTAAATTCTAGAAAGTCCACCAATGCGAAAGTTCCAGCACTTGACCACCCCAGCAAATCCCAAAAAATATATATTAGGCGCTGCCCATCCTCCATAATACCTGGATTGAGCTCCAATTGGAAATATAATAATCAGATCAGTAAATGCTTCTCGTTGCAACCGCCTCAAAATTTCAATCAAAGGAAGAAAACCAATGGAAGGCTCAACGATTCCAGCTTGCAAAGCCCTCTCAACTTCATTTTCATTGCCAGTAGCTTCTTCCATATTGATGGGTACGGTTGGCAAAACATCAAGCAGTTGATGGGCAATTTTCTTATCTCCTAAAACTTGCAAACCCATGAATCTTTCCCCTCCACCACATACCTTACAATACCTCTCAGTAGCAATATATCAAGCACAAGAGGAACGAAAGATTTCTTACCTCTCACTTCCCATGCAACCCGTTTCTTTGCTCGCCTCTTTCTCAGGTTGTAGTCGATTGCAATATGCTGAACAAATTTAAGCTGATCACCATCCTTGATGCTGTAATTTCTGATAAGTAGTGTTTGGATAACTTTAAAACTCAAGTCTTCATTGCTACACCTTGAAACAAATTCATGATTCTCCTCACCCATTTCAGATATGCAAACGGATTGAACAGGACCCAATTTGAATAGACGAGCAATTCGAAGATCAACATTCCTGGTAGCAATCGCTTCAGGTTCCTTGTGAAATCGAAGCCCAGAGATTCTGGAATCGGCACAGAACCGAGCAACCACCGGCTTAGACGGAGAAGTTGAAGACCACCGGCATAGAACCGAGCAATTCGCTGAGCTTTCTTCCTCCACGTTCGCGGCCAGCTCAGACTAGTGGCTCAGCCACGACTCGTGGCTGGTCGACCTGGTCGTCTTGACCCGGTGGGGATCATTGGGCGCGGCCGAATTCTTGTCCTTGGAAAACGCGGTGTCTGAAGAGAGTGATAAAGTGGCGTGGATGGCCGATATCGAAATGGTAGTGTCGCCGGAGACACAGACAGTCAGAAACGGGCTTCCCCGAATGAGAAAGAACCTCAGGTTGGAAGATGGAAAGTCCAAAGTGACACTGAGATCACTGAAGGAGGAAATGATGTAGGTGTTGTCTGAGATGGTGAGGTCAGGGTTGAAAATCTGGTAGATGGAAGCTGAGTCGAAGGACTGTGATATGCGACTGAGATATCGGTTTTGTCGTGGGCAAGGAGGTTGAGAATGGAGTGTTTTGAAGATGGACTATGATGGAGGAGGTATGATGAAGTGCTTACTCTGCTTCGCCGATGAACCCTGTGACAGATCCATGATCTGTTTGTCCCTGTACGGCGTCGTCTTCCTCAGCTCCCACCGATTAAAGAGATCGGTGACTTTCGGTGTCTTTTGGTCTTCATCGACGCCACCGGGATCGAACTCCCATATGATGGTTACACCTCTTACGATTAATGAGTCTTTGTTGCAGAGGACGACCGAAAGAAATGAAGAAAATGGACAATAATTTCTCAGAGGGAGAGAAAGAGACGAGATACGGAGGGGATGAAAAAGAGTAAGCTGAGCGCGGTTGAACACCTCATTTTCTTCCATTGTTTCTGTATATTTTTCTTCTTGCAGGGTATAGAGTTGGCTTTCTAGATTTGAGAATTCTTAATTGAAGTTGTTCTTAAAATCTTCAAGATTGTTCTTAACATCTTTAACTGTCTGCAAAATCACATCCAAACGTTGTTGCGATTATTCGACTTGGTCTCTGATGTTAAGTAAGGATAAAATAATTTTTTCTATTTTCATGGATTGATGATGCAGCCGATTCGAGAAAAGACTGGCTCTGATACTACTTGTAACACACCTGATAATAGTAGGTGTTTGGATGACTAGAAAACATAAAAGAAAAGATAAGAAAAATTGATCACATTCGAAGTTGATCTAGCCTTCGAAAAAAAGAGAGAAAATAGATAAAGAAATATTTTCATTAATGATTCTGGATAGATGAATCTTAGAGCTCTTGACTCTTACATAAAGAAAATGACCCCTACATAGCCCAAGCTAACACAACTATGTATACAATAGAATAAAACTGAGGCGCAAGGCCACTAGCTATCTTAAGACCCAAATACATGCTAAATGTGAAATTGTAAATGACATTCAACGGGCGCAGGGCCATAGCCCAGGTCTTTCGTTCGGGAACTGTGACATCCTTTCCCTCTTCGGAGAAGGGTGTTCGTGCTATTTCCTTTCCATTGAGAGCAGTATGAGCTCCATTTCCTGTGCCATTTCAACGTCCACACAGCTAGACAAGTGGCTTCCACAGAGCAGCTTTTTCTGCACAAAATCAACCCATTGTTGGATCTCCACCTGCATATCGCCCATCTGCTTTGCCATATGACTACCCATCTCCACCTGCTGATATATATAGTAATAGAGTTCCAAATTAAAGAATGCCAATCCATCAAAGGACTATTAGTTATGATGGTTATGAGCTTTCACCTCCATTCTCTCCATCTCCATCCCCATCTTCTCCATCATACGTCTCCACTGGATATCATCCTATGCGAACACGTGTACGTACAGAAACTGCTCCTGTAAGTATACCACTTTCAATGGCGAGCAGAAATTCTAGATACCTTTCTCCCAATTATTCTGATCCAAGTAGAATTTCTCTCCCACCTTTATCTCCCAGAAGCAGAAAGACTGATCCTTCATCACAGGAGTCTCCTTATGGAACTACATCTTTTAGGAAAATAGAGTCTTTAAGGTCTGGAGAGATGCAGAATCATTATGCTGGCCAGAAGGTAGTCCTGATTTTCAAATTAAGATACTTCTTAGTTCTATGTTCCCACTCCTGAAATTCAATTTTTATTTTTGTGGTTATCTGATAAGACCCATTATTATGTGTTGCATAGATGATCAGAGATAGCAAAGATGATTCAGGGCGGTTCTCAGGATTGTTATCTTCGAGTGGCTTACCACGTATTGGATTTTCTAGAAGCTCCAGCAGATTATCTTTCCAGGATGACTTAGATGATAATATTTTTTCATGTCCTTTTGATGTTGATGATGTTGATACATTGGATATTCAAGTCAGGTATGTCAATTTACCTCGTAATTATAGATATAAATGAACTCATTAGCAATCTTCAGTCTTAGTATCGAGCTTGATGTCTGCAGTCTTAGTTATTCACAGGTTTTATGCTTTGATTATCCTAGTTGCTTTGCTTGCACTTAGATTTGTTGTTCTTCAACTGTTGACAACTAGGCTTCCAGCTTCTAGAACTGTTTGGTCACTACACATACTGGGGACTTTCTCTGGGAAGGAGTTTTGAAGCTCAAGTATGATTGATTGCAAAGGCCTAAATAATATAATATGAAAATAATTATATCACAATATTTATGTGCATTTTATGATGGTAACAAACTGCCTTAGTTGTGTTCGGTAAGATCTTCATTCATTTGGCAATAATGTGTGGGTGTCTGCCTGTCTTCCTTGGGTCTCTGTGTGTGTGTGGACTAGGGAGTCATTTAATTTCAAGAGAGTCTAGACTGACCTGATGGCTGCATTGGTGCCCTGTTATCTAGTTCCTAAATTTACTGTTTTTCTTGTTTAAAAGAGTGAATAAACACTTTGAAAGAGAGACAGAACTAGCTAATGCTCGATAATGTTTTATTGAAAACAACCATCATGGATCTTCAAATTATCTTATGAAAGAGCCAATTACCTATATAGAGAAATGAGGTGAGAGTTATTGATGGGAAGTTCATGATGCTAGAGTCATTTGATTGGAAAAACTAAACCTGCAATGTTGCTGTTAAAATAGGTCTCTCTTTATTGGCTGCAATTTATCGACAAATAAAAATAATGTGCAAAATTCTGCACTATTTTCTTCTTATACTAATCATGCACAGATTGTTTTTTTGGCTGCTGGCAATGGTCTTCGTGGGTTGCTTATATGTCAATTTATGGTATCAAAATCATGCTGTAGATGGAATAGAGCTCTAAATCGTATCTTAGTTCAGACATGACTTTTGTCTAGAATGTAATCAAAATATAGAAGCAGTCATTATGGTGAATTAGAATTTAATAGGGTGTATTCTATTCATTTTTAAGCATCTTATTAGAGTTCTCCTGGATTCTTTTGAATTCTCATCTGTTAAAGAAATGTTTTGTCTACAAAGAGATCATGCAGCCATGTCTGTTTGTAAACTTTTTTTTGTAAGATCTCTTTCTAGATCTAGTACTTCTCAAATTTTATTCAGCCTTGATGCAGTTTCTCGCAAGTGTCCACATCTGGTTACATTAGGTTTACTTTATTGAAACAGTTATGTTCTGACTAAAGACCACCCTTCAATTGTCAAACAACATC
Organism: Juglans microcarpa x Juglans regia; assembly: GCF_004785595.1. Classification (NCBI taxonomy): domain Eukaryota; kingdom Viridiplantae; phylum Streptophyta; class Magnoliopsida; order Fagales; family Juglandaceae; genus Juglans; species Juglans microcarpa x Juglans regia. Next base: position 30,234,876 of record NC_054598.1, on the reverse strand, counting down.
CAAACTCCCCTCTCTTTCTTCAGCTACCATCTCCCTGGTGATATTTAGTGTGGTATAATTCTGATGCTTGCATACCCATAACTAACAAACACCAAAAGGTAAGTCCTCTGAATGGATGCAGAGAGATGTTCTATGATTGGATTCTGATCATGAAGTTGTTTATTGTCAAGACACTTACAGTCATACCTATTGTTAGCGCTAGTGTACAGGGTTGTCAGATGTGGTTTTCAAATTGCTCTTAAAAAAAGCTCCCCACTCCTTGCATGCATATATTGAGTCTACACAAAGCCTACAAAGCCCCCCATTGGTTCCTCGTTTCAGTCACTATACTTGTGGACCTTCCAGGTGCATAGGTATCTGCTCCTACTCTGTATATGGGATTCACTTTGGCTCCTTGCTCCATGATGCAGCCGCAACTCAGAGATGATGTAACGCCCCAATAGAAGGCCTAATCCACATAGCCTATACTTCGAAATGACTAGTCAATGATACAATTGAAGCCCCATTAGAACTGTATAAAGAGCAAGAACTTCTCCTTCCCAACCAATGTGGAATCTCATACACCACCCACTCTTATCATTTATCAAAATGGGGTATCACAATCCCCCCATTTATATTCCCAACATCTTCGTCGGGCCAGTCCGTCGTAGGTGACTTGGCTCAAGTCCCACATTTCTTGTTTGGATAGACTTTGATACCATTTGTAACGCCCCAATGGAAGGCCCAAGCCACATGATCTATACGCCAAAATGACTAGTCAACGATACAATTGGAGCTCTATTGGAACATTATAAAAAGCAAGAACTTCTTATTCCCAAGCAATGTGAAAACCCATACACCACATATCCTTATCATTTATCAAAATGGGTATCACAGATGACATGTTTGACTTTCTCTATCTTTCACTTGCCAAGTGCTGGCAACAGTGTTAGCTTATAAATTACCTTCAAGCATCTGTCAATTGTCTAGTTATTCTTGTCTAAGTGTTCATGAGGAATGCCAGTGCACTAGCAACACCGATGGCTATCCTTGTTCAAAATATCAAGCAAGTATTATTCCTAGTTGTGGATCTTTGGGGTTTTTTCGGTATCGACTGTTTGGTGATCTAATCTTCCCGAGGAAGAATAAAAGTGACCACTGTACTTTGGTGACTAGCTTATGGACTTGAGGACGCATCAACACTAGAGTTGTTTGCAACTATTAAACCCTTTTGTTTACTTATTGTAATTAATCCATTTCAGTCATTTGTTGATTGTGATTGAGTTTGTGATTATGTAATATACTCTCTTTTGGCCTTGTCTTAGGATTTAGGTATGCATTCACGTTTATTGCATTGCCCTTTTGCAGATATGCATGACTTAAAGCTTTAGTATCATGTTTTTACTTTGTTTATAAATTTTGGTGAACAGTCAGAATTTTGATGGGAAAAAAGCTTCCGAGTTTACCTCACAGTCATTGCCAATTGTTAAAAAATCACAAGATGCTGCCGTTGGTGTCCTTGTTCACATGTTGAGGACTGCACCTCCTCTGCGCCAAGATTCATGTTGTTACTCATCCCACTCAATGAAGACTGAACTTGAGGGAGGAGTCCCTACAGCATCTGGATTCTTTATGCCTCGAAAGACTGCTGATGCACTTGAAGAGCTGCTGATGCACTTGAAGAGCTCAGGAGTTTCAGAGAAATGAAAGACCTACTTCTCTCCAAGAGTGGAACTCGGTTGGTCAGCAAAGATGACGTTTGAGCTTGCTGCTTTGATGGATTCATCTTTGTTTATTGAGACAGAAATTTAGCTCCTAAGAGAGAGGAGATGACAAGAGTTGCTGGCAATGGCAATGAATGAAAGGACTACCACCATGATGCCAAGGCTTCAATAGAACAGAAACTTCAGGAGTGACAGATTATGTACATATCATGACTAAAAATATTCACCGATTCATGAGAATTGCTATGTAAATGTTTCGGGGCCATTACATTGTTTTATAGGTAAAAGTTCCAGTTCTGGTTTCCTGCAGCCAGCAAATTTAAGTCTCTTCTTCAAGACTTGGAGAAGAAGAATAAAACCAAGAGAATACTACCAAGGTTGTCTAAGCAATCACACATGGGAAAGAATTCAGCAACTGTACAAGCTGCTGAAAATTCTTTGCATTCAGCACTACTTAATATCTGACAGCTTACGGATTCGTTAGCTTTCAGAAAACATCTAATATCATCTCATCTAATCATTACAAATTTTCTAACTTTCAATACAAAATAAAATAAACAATTTAACTTTTTCAAATTTCAAAATAAAAATAATATTAAAAAATATATTCTAACAATATTTTATTCAACTTTTTAACTTTAATCTCATCTCATCTCTGAAAACAAACGAGTCTTTGTATGATTATATCCTAGCTTTAAATTGCTGGATCCTGGCGAGGTGGTTAGGGGTTTTGAGAGAAGATTTTGTATACTTTTAGAAGTCAGGAGGATTAAGAAGAGTACAATAAAACCTTGAAACAAAGAAACAAAACTATATGTCAAACGTAAAGTTCAAATCTAATAGATTGTGCAGGATTGTCATTATGGTAATGCTTGAAAAGTTGGCATTTTGTGTGAATCTTTGATAACTTCCTGGGACATCTTTGAAATATTGGAGGGATTTTTCAATCAAGAGTGAGATGGTTGGTTTTTTTATGGCCATGGTGACAAGTCTCCTTCTAATATTTGGCTTTCCATTCCAAGACTTGTAGCATCTCCCACACTAGCTTCATCTGGCAGACTTGTGCAAGTCTAGGGTAGTCGCCCTCGATGCCAACTAGCAGGAGCCATCCCATCATCAAATTGTCTTGCTGATGGACTAGCAAATTATGGAGGAGCAGGGAATGAGGTTTCTTAGTCATTTGTTCATCAACTTCCAAAAAATTTGCTTAGGATATTTACTATAGACAACACAAGTCTACCTAGTTCTAGGCATCAAAATTATGTAATTACTATGTAATCAAAACTAAGTAAATGGTTTTTTGTAACCCCAAAACTTCTTAATTGCGAAAGGTATTCTTCTGTCAGAAGTAGAGGTTAATAAGAAAAATTAAGATATCGTCCAAAAGTAGAGGGTTAATAACAAAAATTAGGATATAACCTCCTTTGGAATAAAAACGTGCCATCTGAATCTATACTCCAAAAATATTAGTAACGCTACAATTACAACTTGTTGAAATCATTATAGATGATAATGAGTAATGCTAAATACAATCATGGGTTATACAAATGTCGCACTCTTTTTGAAAATGAGTGAGATTAACGATTAAAAAATTATTATTTTTTTATATTGGTCTCATATTTATTCATTTTTTTAAAAAAGAATTCTATGATTTTCACGTGAGTCTCATATTTACTCACTCTTCATTTCTCGTTAAACTAACATAGTTATATCCCAAATAACAACCTTTATGGTGATTGACCATTGGATCGGGCCAATTATTAGTTTTTATTTTCTCCACAAGTGTATTTGTTGTTTATGGGTGTTGAGGTCCTTTTCAAAAACGCTATGTACAGTCACTTTTGTGTATTTCTTTATCCTGATTGGCTGCTTCAATTCTTTTAATATAAAATAATTATTTTAATCAATCACATCAGTAGAGTGCACATAGAATAAGCAAAAATGACTATGTAGTAGAACTCCGTGCATTTCCCTTCTAGCGTCTCTTTTCTTTTCTAATGAAATCCAGATCCAGACAGAAAAAACAAGGGTAGGTCCGGACTGTTGCACAAGTGAACAAGTATTAAAGCCGAAGCGAAAGCACTAATCTGCCTTACTGGGCAGTAAGAGAATACAATTGTCAATTAAAACTCACTGCACAACCCCCCTAAACGATTGAAGTTCTTAAACATACATTTAGCATCCACAATTAAAGCAGTTCGTCGTAAAAGCGTAATATGGGTCTTCTTAACCCTAGCAAATTTACTTCAGAGCTCCACAACTAAAGAACCCCTTATGAGTTCCCCAAAATTCTGTTTCCGGCCAATGGATAACTGAAAGTGCAAAAATAATAAAGAAGGGCGGTAGGATAACATATACACAGAGGGAAAAACAAAACTCTGTTGCCCATTCTACATCTGAAAAGCTGCATTAATTTTCCTGGAGTACTTTTGAACCATCATAAGAGAACAGGAGTACTGCATTCTTGTAACTAACTTCTGCAAGTTCTTCCTTGGTCATATCAACAAAGGATGCTACATAATCGAGTACCTGGAGATGATCAAAGAATACTCTTTTTAGCCTCGTGAGCCATAGCATAGGGTCAGCAGCACTCCTAAACATGTACAAGAATGTAAAACTATGACCGGAAAGGGAAGTGACAGCACACCTAGTATATCATACATTATCTGAGAGCTCTCGTTACCAACAAAAAAAAAAATCATGAAGCCGATAACTTTTTTATTTTTTACCAGTAAACCGCACTAGACATGTAAAAAGCCCATAACTGTCCTGTTAATTAACAGCTAAAACCAGGCTTAGCACTTGTAGAGATACTTTACAAGAATATACGCAATTTGTTTCAGGTACTCTGATTAAGTGAAATATGTCCTAGTTTCAATGCATGATCTTTTTATTCATTATCAGCATAGCTATGCTGCTATGAAACTTTTTCAAATAGGATACAATTTGTAACCTCCCCGCCAATTCTTAGCTTTAGTAAAGTAATGTAATAGGCCAAAAATTAATCTTACCATTCAACTACTTCAGGTTTCCATTAGTAAAGTAATGGATGACTGACGACTTATGATCAATAGGAGGTCTCACGATGATTATCTACGAGAAACCCACCATTTTCGGTGATGATGTTCCGTTAATGGTGAAACGGTTGTTGACAGTTACATTGGTCAGTTGTAACATAGCTTTGAACTTTAATACTACCGAAATGACTAGACTGGTTGAGTCTAAGGACAAGGAGGCTATGAACTGGAATGGGCTTGGGCCTTCGTATCACAAGGCTTTATGTGTGGAGTCCGTTTCTACTCCAATTTGGGCATCAACATTGAATATCCCAATTTTCTCTAATTCCCTTCATGTTATTCCCTGTTCCATGAACAACAGCTAATAACCGAGATTTCAAGCACAAGTCCAAACCAAAACCAGGCCTTAAGGAATAGGCTTCTGGCCCACTAAAATACACTACCAAATTTACTAAAACAAAGATAATGCAAGTTACATTTAAGCCCAAGTTAATTTGGGTTTATTACATTGCCCTCCCCTCCAAAGAACCGTGTCCTCAAGGTTTAGAGACAACTCGAGATTCCATTCCTTCCGACAATATTATTTGGTAAACTGCAGTTTTGCCCAATTTTGATTCCGGTGAGTTCCTTTGCTCCTCCATGTCTAAGATTTTAAGTTTTCTTTCCACACTCTTGTCTGTAGCTGACCTCTGCTACATGTCTACAAGTTCCAAAAGTTGATTTAAGCTCATGAAAAATCCCAGGGAAGAAGGGCACCGTACCATCAAGTGTTTCCTCAGGTTCATAGTTCACACATCTCAAAAGCCAACCCTTTTAAGGCCTTGATATGGGCCTTTTGGCTGTCAATCCAATAAAAGAGCTAAGGTTCCGATTTTGAAGCTCAAGCTCAGGTTCCATGGCAACTTCAAGATCAGCATAACTATACTTCCCATTGGATTTAATGCATTCTAGAATTTGGCCACCTCCAACTACTTCGCATTGACACCTGTGAGAATCTAGCATGGCCTTCCACATGCCAACGAACATGAGAATTAATTTATTGATTTGTTGTAACAACTCTTCATCCCTCATCTTGTTTATTGTAATGGTTGTCCCATCAATAACCTGAATTGAAATTCTCATATTGATAGATAAACTCCAAATCAAAGATTGAACTGAGTCAACTTTAGAAGCCTCGGTGCCCTTTTTTATTCAAAAGTTTCAGCTCACTGCACTTCTTCCCATGAACTGCCTTCCACATGCACGGCTTCTCCAAAACAAACGAAGTATTCTCAAAACTGAAGCACATATCTCGATGATCAAAACTAATATTCTTCTCAATCAACTGTGAGAAGTTTTCCACGCTTCTTCGTGGCAAAGACGGAGTTATCGCGTGCAAAACTTTGCATGAAGCTTGGTTAATGGCAACTTGAACATGATAATGGAATATTCCGACGTCAAGCAACTTCAAAACTTCATTGCCTGAATCTGAAGCTTTATCAAACAGACCCTGAATTTCCCTCCTTGCTTCAGAGACACCACGTGTGGCTGTTGGAGTCTCGGGCCGATCCTTCTCTAAAACAACTTTGTTCTCGACCAACAAACTCAGCGCATGTAACAGTTTATTGCTCTCTTGTAAGAATTGCTCGAATTGATCTTGTTGATCTTTAATGGCAACAAGATCAGCCCCCAACTTTGGGATGAACTCTACATCATAAGACAAGATATTGATCTGGTCTCTGCAGTCATCTACCTCCACATTCTCATCTACCTCGAGAGAGTCCAATCCTTCACCTGCCTAGATGGTATCAACCACTGAATCTCCTATCCTTTTCACAAAAACTATATCTTTATCCTTCAAAATACAAGTTGACTCAAAAGGCAGTAGCACAAGACCATCCATCCAATAGTCTAGTTATTTTCCTCTATCAAAAGGCCAATGAAATGGTAATTGAAGGAGCTGTAGAGGCAAAAGTACTACAGAATAATCCTCAATGTAAATATGTTTAAAGACAATGTGAGCACAGTTCCTGGTTCCAACTCTGAGAAATGTCCCATACCACAAAACACCCCTAAGTGGCAATGTATCAAGCAGTTGAGGTGCATTATTCACCCCTTCATCCAATTTATCACCAACATTTGAAAGAGATTCCTTCACATGTTCTTGATATTCCGTTCTACTTGTTGAAGGCCGATAGAGATGAAGGCAAAATCTGTTCCCTGTATCTATTTTGTCTACAAGTGGTCTAGCATAATCTTCAAGACCAGCCGTGAATAGAACAAGATTCACAAATTCGCTAATCTGTTCTAAAAACTCTTGCAAGCCATGACGTACAAACACTGCCACATATTTGAACTTCTCTTTCCCTTCAAAAGCCTTGGCTTAGGATACACATTGGATCTTGAACCACTTCAACCCTGCCCTATTGCTTGATCACGAAAAATGGCAGGCAAGCTGGAAGTTTCATATGCACACACCAGAGTTTCGTCCAAGTCAAGAAGTACAAGTGGCGATATGGATTTACTTGAAGGTTTACTTGACAAGAGCTCAACCATGGCCAAACATACCCAATATTCACCAAACAAACACACAAATAGAGATTGAGTGAAGCTTTCTTCCGAAACCCTCCACCACTTCCTTGAACCACCACCATCCTCCTTTTCCTCACTTTTACTATTGTTCTCATCTGCACTCTCTGATTCCACATCGCTAAGCTTCGAACCCCCTGGATCAAAGGTTCCCAACCTGTGTCGTGGGTCGTCCATTTTAGCTGTGACTGTGAAAAATGGAGTAAGGTCAGAAAAAATCGTGATTCTAATGAAGCTAAATGAGCCAGATTCGTCGCCCTCAAGAAGCCTTCTAAGGTTTCTCTACTGTGATCAGAGCCAGCGACCTTAGAGACTGAAGATAAATCCACCAGTTCCTTCGAAGACTCTGAGATTTCACCATCACCATTTTTCTTTGGGATCTCTTCTACAACTACAGATTTTTCTTTTCCTTCCGTAGAATCCGCTACTCTCTGTTGAATCTGTAGCTGTTTCTGTCTTTTCTTTTAATTTTTTGGGATCATAGGCATCACTCCTCATATCCATAAAGAGATATTCATCTTCAAATACCCTTCTCTCTTAACCTAATTTGTGTTGCTCCAATGGATAGATCCCTCTCCCGTAAGCATATTCAATATTCAGCTTCATGCACTACAAAAAAACAGATTTTTTGTAGCCATTTAATTACGACAAAAACACCATTTGTGACCAAAACAGACTCATTTTGATCGTAAATAATCATTTCGCTAGAATTAACTGGCCACAAATAAACAGTTTTTTTATAGTGACGTAATAAATGATGTAGGAGGGTTATACCAAGATCTTCAAATTTTTACCATCCACATATTTTACCGTGAGAACCATTTCTCTAGACTCTCTAAATATTTCATCGTAGAGGGCACCATGATAATTCTGAAAACAAACTTGTACTTCGGCATTACTCAACTCAACCATGAGAATCGGTGGCTCTAGATATCACTTGTTACAAATTTATTGAAAAAATTGAGTAATTATAATAAACAGAATACTAGAATGAAAATAACTGTAATATCATAGATTGAAAAGTAGCTGGATTACAATGGGTATTCGAGGTTACTTCCTCCTAAGAAAAATCCTAACTGTAAACAAGATTCCAAATGCCCCTCCCATATTCTTTCTCAGTACATATACCTTTCAGGCATCCCTCACACAAGCAAGCAACTTGGGCCTTGGGCTAGTTCTAATAACAACAGCTAATAACAGAGTTTTCAAGCACAAGTCCAAACCAAAACCAGGCCCTAATAGTTGAAATTCCTCTCTACTTGTTTACTACAAATACCCACTTGTTGAGATATTCTTGTTGCACTGGTTAATATCCACTTGTATCATGATGATTATGTGTTGAACCAAGAATATAGATATTCTTGATGTACTGGTAGTCTCTAGAGATTGCTCTAGAGAAAACAATTTGTAAGCCTATTATTGTTGATGGTGAAAATTTTAACCAAACTAGGTCCCGTAATTTTTTTGGATGGTTCTCCTATGATTTTACTAGATTGCCAATTTGATTTGCACAAAGAATGGTAGAAAGTGTTATCAGAGCTTGGTTGATTATTTTGCTAATATCTATATGGATTAAATGGAGGATTCGTCTGGTAGCATGATTAAACCCACTTCTTCCAATTACTCAATTTGGAAGACAAGGATAGAAGATGTTTTGTATTGCAAAGAGTTATTTGAACCTATTGATTTGACTATTGTTAAACCAAAAAAGAAAACTAATGATGAATAAAAGAAATTGAATAGGAAAGTTGTCGGTCATATCAGGCAATGGGTTTATCAAATGTCTTCCATCATGTAGCCAAAGAAGTAGATACTTACAGTCTTTTAATGAAATTAGAAAGTTTTTATTAGCGAAAGATTGCACGAAACAAATCCTTTATGATAATAAGGCCTGTGAATTTAAAGTAAAGGGATGAACAAAATCTTATAGAGCATCAGAATAATTTTCAAGAATTGTTGAATGAGTTGTCTACCATGATCTTGTCTTGGAAGGTGACGTTCAAGCTTTACTTGTGTTAAGTTCTTCCTAAAGAGCTGAGAAAATTTATTTGTGTCTCAGTAATTTAGCTCCCAATAGTGTGATGACCATGGGTATGGTGAAACACAACATGTTCAATGAAGAGGTGAGAAGGAGAGAACATGGTATTTATTCTGACTCAGAGGCACTTGGTATAGAAAAGCGAGGGAGGAGTAAAAGCAGAAGACCTCATGGTGATAACAATCATGACAAGTCAATAGGAAGGAGCAAATCGATAAACATCATGTATTGAATTGGACAACGTGTTGAGGATCTGGCCTTTGCATCAAAAATCGTCCTCTTTCCTCTTCCTTTGTTTCTTCTTCAACTTCGCACTTTCTTCTAGAGTAGGATCAACAATCGCCTTCAAGTCATCTTCCAAAATCTATGCGAGCTTCAAAGTGGTGAGGAAGAACAACATGTTTTGCTGCCATCATATGAAGTTTTGATGAGAAATTAAGCAAAGTGTCAAATTGTGGGCATAGGAGATGTGTAATTGAAAGATAGCATTGGGCTCAATTGCTTCTTGAAGATGTCAAACATGTTCCTAATATGTGCTTTAATATGATTTTAATTGGAAAATTATTTGATGAAGGCTACCATAATCACCTTGGAGATGGAAAGTGAAAATTTAATAAGGGTGGTTCTCTTATTCTAGTTGGGGAAGAAGATTAACATTCTCTACAAGACAGATGCAATGTTGATCAATGGAGATGTTATTGCAGCTGAGAATGAAATCACCACTAAACTATGGCAGAAGAGACTTGGTCGCATTAATGAGAAGGGACTTCAGATTCTTGCAAAGAAGCGGCTCCTATCCAATATCAAAGGTACCCAACTAATACCCAGTAGTCATTGTCTTATGGGAAAGTAACTAAGAATTTCTTTTCATAAATCTTCTCCATCTAGAAAGGGTGATATTTGCACTATGAATGCCCAAAGTCTCGATGGTGTACTTTATTATATTACTTTTATTGATGATCACTCTAGAAAAGTATGAGTCTTTCCACTGAAAACTAAAAACCAAGTGCTAGATGTGTTCAAGGCCTTCCATGTGAAAGTTGAAAGGGAAACTCGAAAACATTTAAAATGTGTTCGAGCATATAATGGTGGTGAATACATAAGACCATTTGAAAAGTACTGCAGAAGTCATGGCATCAGGCTTGAGAAAACAATTTCTAAGACTCCACATCAAAATGGTGCAGTAGAGAGAATGAACAAGACAATTTATGATGGAATCATGTTTATACTCTCTCATGCAAAATTGCCTAATTTCTTTTAGGGTGAGGTAATGAGCACAACAGTTGATTTGGTCAACATTTCTCCTTTAGTTGATTTGGATGGTGACATTCCTGAAAGGGTTTGGATAGGGAAAGATATTTCTTTTTAGCATTTGAGGGTGTTTAGTTGCAAGGCTTTTGTTCATGTTCCCAAAAATGAGAGATCCAAGCTTGATAACAAATTCATGTAGTGCATCTTCCTGGGTTATGCACATGAAGAATTTGGTTACAGATTGTGGGATCCAATTAAGAAGAAAATTCAGAGAAGCGGAGATGTTATTTTCTTTGAAGACCAAACTATTGAAGATGTGAATCAGAGTCAAAAGCCTCAGTCTTTCAATGAAGAGTCTATTGGTATGGATTCATTTTTTCCTTCTTCTATGATGTATGATAAGCATGGGGGAGATGTATTGGAAGAAAATGTTGATACTGTTGAAAGTGGTGAACTTGAAATTGATGATAGGAGACCAAAACAATAAGCAAAGCAACCTCCTTCAGAACTAGCTACAAAAAACCAGTTAAGAAGATCTACTAAAGAGCGTTAGCCTTCCACCAGATTTTGTGTTGTTGAGTATGTTTTGCTTTCAAATGGGGAAGAGCCAAAATGTTATCAAGAGATTATGCAGCATGATCAGAAAAAGCGAGTGGTTGAGAGCCATGCGAGAAGAGATAAAGTCCTTGCGTGAGAGATATACCTATATGTTGGTAGAACTAGTAAAGGATAACAAAGCATTGAAAAATAAATGGGTGTTCAGATTGAAGATTGAGTCAAATAGCTCACAACTAAGGTACAAACCGTGTTTGGTTGTGAAGGGGTTTAGTCAGGAGAAAGTCATTGATTTTGAAGAAATTTTTTTCGTTCTTGATAAAAAAATGTCTTCTATTAGAGTTGCCTTGGGCTTGGTTGCCAATAAAAACTTAGAAATTGAAAAGCTTGATGTGAAAAACTGCTTTCGTCTATGACGACTTGGAGGTGGAAATGTATATCAAGCAACCTGAGAGGTTCACAGTAGAAGGCAAAGAGCATCCTGTGTGTCAACTAAAGAAGAGTTTATATGAACTCAAGCAGGGACGTAGACAATGGTACAAGAAATATAATTCCTTTATGGTTGAGCACGAGTATGATACTACTTCTGATCATTGTGTGTTTGTTAAAAAGTTTCCTGATAGATATCTTATTATTCTCTTGCTATATATGGATGTCATGTTGACAATTGGTCATGATTCTAAAAAGATTGACAAATTGAAAAGAGAATTAAGTAATTATTTTGCTATTAAAGACTTGGGAGGGTCAAAATAGATTCTAGATATGAAGATCTCTTGTGACAAAAAGAATTCAAAGTTGTGACTATCTTAAGAGAGTTGTATCGAGAAGGTACTAGAGAAGTTCAACATGGGCAAGGCAAAATCAGTGAGGTCTCCACTTGCAGGTCATTTGAAGCTCAGTTCAAAGTAGAGTCCTACAAGTGAGAAAGAGAAGGAAGAGATGCAAAATGTGCCTTATTATGACACCCCCAAATTCTGCTTGGGATCGGACGGACATTTGAAGCGTTGAGATATGCAACATAAGGTTACCTGCCCCTGTTTATGACATATATGATTCAATGTTCTTAACATACATCTAATATTATGCAATATTCGCAGCGGATAAATTTTTTTCTTGAGCAATACTATGCACCAAACTGAAAAGATCTCAAATACTTAAAACCTACTTCATACAAAAGGACATACTAAATAACTGAGATCATAACGTTAGTCCTAAATGGCTATAATCAAAAGAGTATTGGAGGTGCAACTCCATAGTATAAGTAGTAATTTAAGTTAACTACTATATTAACATTGACACTGCACTGTCGCTTAGTCGACTATGTCTAGTTGGTCGAATCTCAGTTCTCTTTGGTTGAATCCCGATTCTCCTTCGGGTCCTATAACAAGATCTATCATTCAAGGAAAAATGGTAGTTGAGATTACTACAGTGAGATTTGATTACAAATATCAACAAATTAACAGAAAACCTCTATACATGTTAATGATGCATGAATGAAAATAAAAACATGAATGCATAATTAAAGTCATAAGTAATCATATCATAACTTGACATACAACATAACATAACTAACATAACTTAAACTGAAGCGTGAACTAAACTGGACTTGCTTAAACCGAACTGGACTTAAACTAAGACTTAATTTGACATGAACTTGATCTGAAACTTGACTTAACATGAATTTAGAATCTTGTTCTTTAACTGCTTAAACTCAACTTCTTGGGTGCTACATGGGTCCCCTAAAACCATGTGTCATTGCCGATTACTGCACCATAACATAGGTAATTGCACCAGCTGTGAGTGTGTTGTATGTGCCACACTTACTGTGGACCCCATACCTCGTGTGCCACACTCATTGTGGACCCCATGAGAACTGAAATGTAACTCCATCAGCGTTAGTGTCTAGCGCTCTCCGGTGGCCGGTGGCCAGCTAGTTAGGCCTCGCCCGCTACCCTTTGACAGTATTTCGTTAATTTTGAAAATTTCACACATATTTAGACACTCTAATGTAAACAAAGGAATTTCATTAGGATATTACCTCATCCTATCACTTAATGTCGTGATTGACATGAATAACTCGACATGACTATTCTCGAAATGCACAAATTGTATTCGAGAACGAAACATGACTGGAATATGAAAGGACAAAAGCCCTAAAGTAACACAATATGACTTGAATGTAACTCAAAAGATATGACTTACTTGAGATAGAAATATTTTGTAACATGACATAACATGTAACAAACGACATATTTAACATGACATATTTGCAACAATGAATATTACATGACATGACATACATTTAATAAATGACATACTTAACTTAACATGACATTCTTGCAATGTATAGCAATACATGACATGATATCTTGTGTAACAGATGAATAATTCTTAATAGAATAAATTCTGTGTAATAGAAAAATATGTAATGACTTGGCATGACACATATGATAACATACATATACACACTGTAGTTTATTTACTTATCACCCATACACATTAAACTGATAGTAAGTTAAAAGTTAATTTATTTCAGTATTATAACTTTCACAAATTTTCACAGAAAATACAATAAAGAATTAATCTTTTTCAAATCCCAAAATAATAATAATAATATTAAAAAAAATATTCTAACAATATTTTATTCAACTTTTATCTAAAACTATCTCATTTCATCTCATCTCACTATTCAAACTCCACGGCCTAGAACCGAAAGAAAAACCAAAGTTTGTATATAGTTTTTATTTTCTGTAAATTTCATATAATTTCGAGATATTTTGTACCAAATAGTCTTATATATTTAAAATGAAAACATAAGTACATTTTGGTAAAGCCAGATAAATAATTCTTACAGGATGCCTAGCTAGGAATAATATATATATTCCAGGGAGTTCAAGAGTTATTTCTCTCGTTCAGCTTCGTGCTACTTTTGGTTTTGATATCCCACACGTGTACTAGTCGGGTTGGTTTGATAATATCTTTAGAATAAATTTATTTGCATGCCTATTAATTTATAGAGTAATATTATATAGAGTCGTAAAATATATAAACGTTATGTAATCATTTTAAAAAAAATAAAATTTATTATTAAAAAATTATTAATTTTTTATATAAATATTATATTTATTTATTTATTTTAAAATAATTATACGATATTTACAAAATCTGTACCTATATTTTCTCTAATTTATAACTCACCTAACGTTCCTTTGTTGAGTCCCCGCGACAGTGGTTTCTACTTTCTTTTTAGAATGACTGGCCTTTATTTGGGACGAGCTTTTCACGGGCTAAAGATAATTCCTCCCAAGACAGTGCTTTCAACTTTCTTTTTAGATTGATGACTTTTCTTGGGTCCCCCATCAAATTCGCACAACTTTCTAAGAGTTTAATAATTTCCATCGTGACTTCATACATTGCTCACAACTACCAATTGAGGCTGTATATGAACACAAGTATTTTCCAACAACTCGACCCTTGACGTATGTTCTGTATCAAAGTAAATTTCTATTTTTTTTATTTATATTTTTATATTTATTTTATATTTATTATTATAGATGTAAGTACAGTCATTAACAGGTCATTATTAAGAAATTTATTTGATCGAACGCACAATATTAACTACTTTGATCTAAAAGAAAGTATCAGGAAAAGTGTTTGATTTTCAATGCAATGCATAACTGATTAGATTGGAGAAATCCAAGCTGGAAAAATGAACCTCCTAACTAAATAATCACTCTTGCTATAAGAGAGACTACAACCCCGGCCATTTGCATGCCCCTCATCAGTTGTCTCCCAAAAAATGGCTCAAAATCTAATTTTTGGAGACAATTAAGACGAGGGAATTTAAGAACCCCACTTCAAATTCCAAGACAAATTAGTTATAAATGTATGCGTAATCGTTTATTACAAGGTTAATTGGGAAATTCGAAATGATAAATACATTATTACTTATATGACTTTTACACAGCCTTTAACAAAATATTATAACTTATATAAATTTAAAGATTAATGCTATATATAGTAATAAGTTGTGCAGTTATAATGCATTCTTTTTTAAAAAGAAGGCAGTCTATTATTAAAAAGTTAATTTTTTTATGTATATCTTATATTTCTTTTTAAAAAAATAAGTGTGCAATGTTATGTAGTCAATGACTGTAAATATTATTTTTTAAATTTAAAATATAATATTTTCTAAAAATTACATTAAATTTATGAAATAATTATCAAAAGTTATAATTATGCTAGGTACAAGCGGATTGGTGCACCAAACCGCATACCAATTAATATTTTAAAACTGTTGTCAGTTGTATTAAAAAAAAAAAGAGAAAATGAGCAAAACACGATACACGATACACGATACACGAAAGGAAAGCTACCGACACACTTATCTTGGAAAAATGAAGAAAACAAAAATGAAAACTTGACTAAGCGTGATCGATTCCCACTTTCATCTGTAAGAAATGTTACCTCATAAACAAGCAGATGAGGTCATGGTCTTGAGCTTCAATTTGACTTAACGTGATGACAGAGAGGAAGATGAGGCAGATGAGTGGGGTTTTTCTCTAGCATGGTGGGTCTATCTATGATGCATGGTTCAGCCACACTGCATCCAACCAGGCAAAAAATAAAAAAATTCAAGTCATAAGTTGGATTCATAAAAATATTTTTTCAATCAATTTTATTTGGGAAAGATTTTACTGATATTGGGTTTTGGTTTTGGTTTTACAAGTTGCCCAAGGTTCTGTTAACGCTGCCATACTCTTTCTCTCAAATCGGTATGCTTCCAGGAATTATTCTGCATGTCTTTTATGGTCTACTTGGGGAAGGGATTTGTAATAGGACAAGCAGATCGGTAAGGTTGGGAAAGGGATTATACTAAGGTCTTTTATGGTCTCTTGGGGGTTGATTTATAGGCTTTAAGAGTCGAGATTTGACAAAAAATAGGAACTTTTGCAAGATAGGGACATCTGTCTCGTGAAAGGAAAGCATTTCCGTCTTCTTCACACCAACTGGGTTGACTGGCTGCCTGAAAGGAGTTTGAGCTGGGTCTTGGTAGCTTCACCGCCAGCAATGGCATACGAGCTCAGCTCTTCAATCAAGGCATTCAAATTAGAGTATGGAGAGAGAGAGAAAGAGGAGAAGAAACGTGGAGAAGTGAAATGAAACGAACCGTTTTATTAAAGAAAACTCCATGTCAATTTATCGGTGCACTTCGGTGCGCAAAAACGCCTTTAAAAAGACTTTTCCTAAAAGTTAATTTGAAAATTGAAAGCCATGACATCGGTGTGAAATAGTTTCCCCTACCACTTATTCCAAATAATTGACTTATGTTACACGACAAATTGACTTGATCAATCCAATCAAATTTGAGTGAACTTTGCGTGAAATTGTAGTCTGATTTATTATTAAAAAATTAATTTATTTTCATATGAGTCTGATATTTATTTATTTTTTTTAAAATAATTATATAATATTTACGTATCCACGATTGCAACTATATATATATATATGTTTTTTAGTGGTTTGTTAGCCATATCATGTAGGTCCTAGAATCGAATTCAAGACATAAATTATCATCAACTACTCATGCATGGACGCTTGTGAAGCTCGGTTTCAAATTACTTTCATATTGTTCACGCATGCCCCCACATGACGGTTTCAAACTACTTTTTATATTGAGGCTCCACTCGTTTTCACACCACATGTAGTTTCATATATAATTACTAACGTACGGCAAAACCCAGACAGTACATAGAAATTAAACAAACCTAATACATCAATAGTTCTAGTACTTAATTGGGATATCAAAACCTATATCAGTAGCCTTCAGATTAGTCACATGTTTTCTTTTACTACGTACCTGGACTCTTATGTATGGCAACAAAAACTGGGCTCAGTTTGAATTTGCCTGATCATGATGTCGTATTTATACTAGAATAGGAACTTAATAACAGAATTAACAGAATAATAACAGAATTATTCCAACTAATTATTGATCTTATGTTACGCACAATGACGACTCCTTATAAAGAGTTGTTACATATATATTGCTGCATATATGTGAATGAGACTGAAAAGTAGTTATACTCCTTTAATAATTGTTAGCCATATCATGTTAGTAGGTCCAAGGAGTTCATGCCCCACACGGTTTCAAACTACTTTATTTATGTTCCTGGGAAAATCTATCTCGACCTACATTCATAAAACTAGTATAAATATAAATCGATTAGTTCTCTTTGGGATATCAAAACCAAGAGTACTTGCATTAAGATACAATATCTCTTGTCAGTGTTCCAAATAGAGAGTAAAACAATGAGACCTTCTTATCTCCAATTTCTGCTTCTCCTACTTGGACTCTTATCTTGTAATGCAACAAAACTTGCATTCAGTTTTGATTTGCGTGATTCTAAAGTCAGATGCATAGAGGAAGAACGACAAGCACTCCTCCAATTCAAACAACACTTTGTTGATCCTTCCAATTGGCTGTCTTCTTGGAACAGTGATCATGAGGATTGTTGTAAGTGGGAAGGAATTCAATGCAGCAACCGAACAGGTCATGTTGTTACGCTTGATCTCCGGGCAGAATATTGGTGGTATGTTGAACCTGCAACTAAACATCTAGCAGGTGAGATAAGCTCTTCATTACTTGGATTGCAATATTTGACTTACCTGGACTTAAGTTTGAATAACTTTTCCGGGAAACCCTTCCCAAATTTTATTGGCTCACTCACTAAATTACAACATCTCTATCTTTCATATACCTTTATAGCTGGAACCATTCCACAACAGTTAGGAAATCTCTCGAGATTGATTTCTCTTGATCTCAGATGGAATTATGATCTGGCGGAGGCATATAACCTTGATTGGTTAATTCATCTTCCATCCTTAACATACTTGGGCCTAAGCAGTGTTAACCTCAGCCAGGTAGTCAATTGGCCCAATAAGGTTATGATGCTCCCTTCTTTAACACACTTGCGTCTAAGTGATTGCAGTCTGATCTCCACAATGACTCCTCAATTTCTTTCCATCAATGCTAATTCCTCATCCCAACTTCAATTTCTAGATCTTTCTTACAATCATGATTTGACGGAGACACATAATCTTGATTGGTTAACTCATTTATCATCTTTACAATACTTGGACCTAAGCGGTGTTAACCTCAGCCAGGTACTCAATTGGCCCAATAAGGTTATGATGCTCCAGTCTTTGATATACTTGAGTCTAAGTCATTGCAGTTTGATCTCCACAACGACTCCTCAGTTTCTTTCCATCAATGCTAATTCCTCATCACAACTTCTATTTCTAGATCTTTCTTACAATCATGATTTGACGGAGACACATAATCTTGATTGGTTAACTCATTTATCATCTTTACAATACTTGGACCTAAGCGGTGTTAACCTCAGCCAGGTACTCAATTGGCCCAATAAGGTTATGATGCTCCAGTCTTTGATATACTTGAGTCTAAGTCATTGCAGTTTGATCTCCACAACGACTCCTCAGTTTCTTTCCATCAATGCTAATTCCTCATCACAACTTCTATTTCTAGATCTTTCTTACAATCATGATTTGACGGAGACACATAATCTTGATTGGTTAACTCATTTATCATCTTTACAATACTTGGACCTAAGCGGTGTTAACCTCAGCCAGGTACTCAATTGGCCCAATAAGGTTATGATGCTCCAGTCTTTGATATACTTGAGTCTAAGTCATTGCAGTTTGATCTCCACAACGACTCCTCAGTTTCTTTCCATCAATGCTAATTCCTCATCACAACTTCTATTTCTAGATCTTTCTTACAATTATCTCACCAGCTCAGTATTTCATTGGTTGTTCAACGCCACTACAAGCCTTGTTGATCTGGACCTCAGTTATATCAACGACTTACAATGCTCCATTCCGAATGCTTTTGGTAGCCTAAATTCTCTTCGAACACTAAATCTTGCTGGAAATCAACTTGTTGGTGGCATTCCAAAATCTTTTTGGAATTTATGCGGCTTAGAGTCATTGACTCTTTCGGATAACAATCTCAGTGGAAGTCTTTACGAATTTATGAGTAATGTGTCGGGTTGCTTGGTGGACTCCTTGCAGAAGTTTCAAATAAGAAACAATACGTTCACGGGGTCATTGCCCGAGAGTATTAGAAACCTATCCAATCTTCAGACGTTGGATGTTGCTCAGAATTCCCTTGCAGGAGTGATCACTGAAGCCCATTTTTCAAATCTCTTCAAACTGAAAGCGTTATATTTACATTCCAACCCCTTGATTTTGAGATTCAGCCACGATTGGGTTCCCCCATTCCAACTGAATGTTATTTCTTTGAGATATTGCAAATTGGGATTAGCTTTCCCGAAGTGGCTTCAAAGTCAAAAGAACTATTATCTGCTTGATATTTCTAATGCTGGAATTTCTCACATTATCCTTGCTTGGTTTTGGGACTTCCCTCCCATGTTAATCAATTTAGGTATGTCTAACAATCAGTTGCATGGGAACTTGCCAGACTGGTCATCATCCAGACTTGGTGACTTTGCTAGTATAGATTTAAGCTCCAACCGTTTTGATGGGTCAATACCTCCTTTTCCATCGAATGTGTTAACACTAGACCTATCAGATAATAGGTTTTCAGGCCCAATTTCCTTTCTATGTAAACTCAATACTCCAATGTTATTGGATTCTTTAAACCTCTCTTACAATACATTGTCTGGAGAGCTTCCAGATTGCTGGACGTATATGCGTGACTTGGTTGTTCTTAATTTGGCCAACAACAATTTCTCTGGGAAAATACCAGACTCAATGGGCTCCCTAGTCTTGATTCAACTTTTGCATTTAAGCAACAATAGATTTGTTGGAATGTCAATGTCCCTTCAGAATTGTAGCGAGTTGATAACCATTGACTTGGAAGCAAATAACTTGGCCGGAATGGTACCTCCATGGATTGGTAATAGTCTACCAAATTTGGTTATTCTTAACCTACGATCTAATCAGCTTTATGGAAGGTTGCCTTTAAGCCTATGTCAATCACATATTCAAATCTTGGACCTTTCTTTGAACAAGATCGAGGGAACTATTCCAGAATGTATCTACAATTTGACCGCAATGTCTCGTACAGAGAGTACAATTTCTGCCATATACACGGATAATGGAAAAAGATATTCTTATGCAGACTCTGCATCCTTGGTATGGAAAGGAAGAGAGTTTGTGTTCAAAAATTCCTTGAGACTTGTGAAGATGATTGATCTTTCAAATAACAAATTACATGGAGAGATTCCAGAAGGAATTACTAGTCTTACAGAACTAGTTGCCTTGAATTTATCAAGAAACAACTTATCTGGATTAATCACTCCGAAGATCGGTTTGTTGAGAAAGTTGGAGTCTCTTGATTTATCTAGAAACCAACTTTATGGTGAAATCCCAATGAGCATTTCCAACTTAAATTTTCTTAGTCAATTGGACTTGTTCGCCAACAACTTATCAGGCAAAATCCCAACAGGAACTCAAATACAGAGCCTCGATGCTTCTGCATTTTTGGGAAATCCTAAACTATGTGGCTCTCCACTTCCAAACAAGTGTCTAGAAGATCTTCATCCAAATTACATTAACAATCAGGGTCACAAAAAGGATAATGATGATGATGATGATGGATTTATAACTAAAGGATTTTATGTTGCTGCAAGTCTCGGATTCATTGTTGGATTTTGGGGGGTGTGTTGCAATTCAATGCTAAACATACGGTATATAATGAAGCGTCTCACTTCAAATGCTCGAATGATATTAGCATAGGCTACACGTGGCAGCAGCTCTATGTATGCTCACTTTGTAAAGTTGAACTTTAAGGTAAAACTCTTCTCCCTCTATTTTATATTCATATTCATAAATTAGGTAGTGATATACTTCACCACATATAGTATGAATATATATATATATATATATATGCTATGTTATTATATTATAGTATGAATATATAAATGTTAGCATGACGTTATAGAAGAATTTAGGTCTCGTTTGTTTTTGCAGATGAGATGAGATGAGTTGAGATTAAAGTTAAAAAGTTGAATAAAATATTGTTATAATATATTTTTTAATATTATTTTTATTTTAGAATTTGAAAAAGTTGAATTGTTTATTTTATTTTGTATTGGAAGTTGGGAAAGTTGTAATGATTAGATGAGATGAGATGTTTTCTAAAAACAACGAGGCTAATTGCATCCCTTGAATTATTTGTTAAAAATCTCATTAACCTTAGATTATATAGGAAATATTAGTTTTTACATATTCTTATGTCGAAGTTGTTTTAGTAAGTCAGTTCATGAGGTACAAAGTATATTTAATGGTTCATCGTCTCTTATGCAAAATTATTTTAGTCCCCTCTTTTTATTTGTCCCTTTTGGCTGTGTGGATGCTTATCATTATGAGTTGATTTTAATTTATAGTTTAATTTTTTAATATGCTTTTGAATAATGTTGTTTTACTATTCAAAACTAATATTTGTTCATTTACCAGTGATCCAGCTAGCAGGAGACAGCTACATCATTTGAATAAGCTAGTACTTCAAGATCATTTTGTTTTTATTTTTTAGTGGATTACTTGTCCTTTTTTTGTTCAGTATATTGTGTCGATCAAAAGACAATTATTGTATCTTAGACTAATTATTTCTAAGTATTTTCAATGGATAGCCACTTTTTATATTCTATAGTTGATCAATCTTGCATGTTAGTTATGATTTGACACTTCGATTATAAAACACTATGTGGATTTTGTCAACATTCTATTATAATGGAATTGGACTATGATGAGTCTATCCCCAAAAATCTAACCCTGTTTTAAAGAAGAAATAAAAAGTGAAGAGTATTGGTCTTACTCGAAGTTGAGATTTGCTTCATTTATAAATATTGCAACAATCTTTGTGATTAATTAATCATATCCATCGATCCCAATAAGACAAATTAACATGAAATATTTTTCATTAAATATATTCTCTTGATTTCTCTAGAAACTAACTAAATATAATGTCATCTATTTTTCAGCATTAAAGAAGGAAAGCTCTTATCTATATTTGGTTAGAAAAATAAATTCATAATCCTTTCAATTATCATCCTCTAAACTGTAAACTCTGTAAAAATGCCCGCAGATAGCTAGGCTTGTGAATTGCCATATATATAAACTTTACAGATTACAATATACAATGAAAAAGTGAATAGCTAAGGAAAATAAACTTGTAATGGAAACTAACGAAAGTTTTTGTCCAGAAGCAAGTGGTGTTGACACTGGTTTTACTCCATCTAGACCGAACCTCTGTAATAGGGATAAAAGATATCTGGACTGATGTAAGAATAAATCCTCATTGGTGCGATGCAGTTGGACCCAGCGAAAATAATGTAAATTGCCGAGATCCTTCATGTGGAAAGCAAGTGACAAAGTTTGAATGAATGCAGCCATGGAAGAAGAGGAACTTCCGGTGAGGATTATATCATCCACATAGATAAGGAGCATGAGGACATTAGATTGATCATTCCAAAAAAATAATGAATTATCATATGGACACCTTTGAAAACCCAATTGCATAAGATAATTGCTAAATTTGAGGTACCATACAAGAGGGGCTTGTTTAAGCCCATACAAAGCCTTGTGCAATTTACAAACATATTCGGGATGTTGAGGATCGACAAATCCTTATGGCTAAGTTAAGTACAATGTTTCTTGCAACTCGCCATGTAGAAAAGTGTTGCTAATGTCGAGTTGTTTGAGAGGCCGCCCTTGAGATAAAGCCAAATGAATAATGAGTCAGATAGTGGCAAGTCTAACAACAGGACTAAATGTTTCATCATAGTCCAGACCATGAAGCTGTGTAAAACCTCAAGCTACAAGTCTGGCTTTGTAGCGTTCTACAGAACCATCACCTTTTGTTTTAACCTTAAAAACTCATTTGCTTGTGACTAAATTCAAGTTTGAAGATGGAGGTACTAGACTCCAAGTTTTATTCTCATGGAGGGCATCAATCTTGGACTGCATTGCCTGTTGCCATTTTGGATCTCTTTCGGCTTGTCTAAAAGTTTTGGGTTCCACATGTGTGGTTGCTAAATCAGTGGCAAAACAAACTGGAACTGGATGTCGGGTAGAAAAATAAGTTTTTGGCCTTCTCGTACCATCTTGGGTACGTGTGATCATTGAATGGGTGCGTGCAAGTCCAGGTTCAAAAGTAGGTGGTATATCAGGTTCAAGGGAGTCATGAGGTGATGCTCTTGTAGGCAATGTAGCAGACTCAAGAATTTGACTTGTGGGTTCAATAGTTGGTGCCGAGGATTTAGTCGATTGCCCTTGGATGAGAACTTTGGGAAATGGACAATTTGTAAACCAGTTTGGTTTCTGAGGGATAGGAACCTGCTCAGAAAAAAAGGAATTTTTCCTCATTGAAAACCACATGTCTAGAAATATAAATCCATGCACTTATACCCCTTATACTAAAATGTGTATCCAAGAAAAACACTAGGAGTGGACCTAAACTGAAGTTTGGTACGACGAAAAGGAGTGAGAAGAGGATAACACATGCAACCAAAGAATCGTAGTGAATCATACGATGGAGGGGATTTAAAGACTATTTGATAAGGTGTAGTGCCATGAAGGACTGAAGTTGGCAACCTATTAATAAGGAAAACTGTTGTGTTAAAGGCTGCAGACCAAAATTTTGTAGGAGTTGAAGAGTATTTCATGAGCACAAGAGCAGTCTCAACTATATGGCGATGACACCGTTCAACTAGACCGTTTTACTTGGGAGTGTCAGGACGAGAAAATTTTTGAACAATACCACGAAATGCAAAGTAATTCTTTAAATTATGATTGACAAACTCTCCACCACCATCACTTTGAATGCATTTGACAGTAGTATTAAATTGTTTTTCAACCATCTCAATGAATTTTGGAAATATGGTAATAACATCGGATTTATGTTCTAAATGGAATAGCCATATATATCGAGAAAATTCATCGATTATCACTAGATAATAGCGATAGCCATCAAATGATGGTATAGGAGCCGGCCCCCATACATCAGTGTGAAGAAATATAGGAATATGAGAGCTACGATTTTGAAAAGGTAATTTAGAAGACTTTCCCATAACACAACTTTCACAAAAATCCACTTGTTTATTTGTAATAGAAAGACATGGAAACAAAGTATGAAGAGGTCTAATGTTGGGATGTCCAAGCCGAGAATGCCATGTATTTCCGGAGACTTTATTGGTGAGGAGAGCCATTGGATTGATACATGTATTGGATGAGGACAAAGGGTATAAGCCATCATGCAAGGGTCCTTTTAAGCATCACTTGATTCGTCCACAGGTCCTTGATAAAAAATCCCCAAAGATAAAACAGAAAACAACATTGATTGTCAGTGGTAAACTTTGAAACCAAAAGAAGCTTCTTCCGTAAAAGGAACTTGCGAGGTAGAAGACGACGACATGATTCATGATTTTTCCCTAGGCTCTTGATACCATGTAAAC
This sequence comes from Juglans microcarpa x Juglans regia, assembly GCF_004785595.1. Classification (NCBI taxonomy): domain Eukaryota; kingdom Viridiplantae; phylum Streptophyta; class Magnoliopsida; order Fagales; family Juglandaceae; genus Juglans; species Juglans microcarpa x Juglans regia. The sequence continues at coordinate 30,210,245 of NC_054598.1, read as the reverse complement.
TCTATAAAAATGCCCACAGATTGCTAGGCTTGTGTATTTCCATATATATGAACTTTACAGATTACAATATACAATGAAAGAATGAACAGCTAAGGAAAATACACCTGTAATGGAAACTAACGTAAACTAACATAAATACAATTGAGAGAATACGGGAGGGAAAGAAGGAAACAGATCGATCCATTTAGTGCACTGCATTATGGAGAAAATTGATGGAGAGATTCAAGGCGTGAATATGGGATGTTATCTTTGTCATAAATCTATTGGCAGTCTATGAGAGTGTGTCTGGCCAGAAAATAAATAAAGAAAAGACTGTCATGGTTTTTAGCAACAATGTGGACATGGGAGTTAGGGAAGAGATTGGTCTCTTATGGGGAAATGGGGAGATTTTACAGTACTAGAAGTATCTTGGATTACCTCCTTTGGTGGGAAGGTCCAAGAATAGAGCTTTTCAATATATTAAAGAGAGGGTGTGGCACAAGCTTCAAAGCTGGAAAGAAAAATTACTTTCTCAAGGGGGTAAGGAAGTTCTTTTGAAAGCGGTCACACTTTCTATCCCGACTTATAGTATGAGTTGTTTCCTTCTTCCTAATAGTTTGTGTACTGAGTTGGAGGGACTTATGGCTAAATTCTGGTGGGGCCAAAAAAAAAAGAAGAAAGAAGAATTCATTGGTTGAGTTGGGGTCGTATGTGTGAGAGGAAATCGAAATGGGGTTTGGGTTTTAAGGACCTTAGGATTTTTAATCTTGCTTTACTTGCCAAGCAAGGTTGGAGATTGCTACAAAATGAAGGTTCTTTGCTTCATAAACTGTTTAAAGCAAAATATTTTCCCAAGAAGGGTTTTTTTGAAGTAGGCTTGGGTCCTAATCCTTCTTACACGTGGAGAAGCATTTGGGAGGCTAAGAAGTGGTTGAGAGAGAGGTGTAGATGGGGATTGGGAATGGGGAAACAACACTTTTGTGGACTAAGAAGTGGATCCCAGGGCACAACGCTTTAGAGCAAGAGGAGTTTGAAGTTTATGAGTCAAACAAAAATGATGTAGTGGCTTGTTTGGTTGATGAGTTAACAGGCTGGTAGGACATGGACAAAATTAGATCTCTCTTCAATCCAAATGTGATCATGGATTTGTTAAAAATTGTGCTTGGTCCAGGGACAGTGGCAAATCGATGGATATGGGAACATGAGCGAGATGGAAAGTTCTCTGTGAAGACCTGTTATCATTTTATTGTTGATAAGATGAGGAGTAATCATGCAGAGTCCTCTAATATGCAAGGTCCGCAGAGTCTATGGAAGGCTTTATGGAAAATGGCAATGCCTAATAAGATTAAAATATTTGATTGGCGTGCTTGCAAAGATGGACTCCCGACAAAAGAAAACCTCATGAAAAAGCAAGTTGTTACTGAGGGGCATTGTGATTTCTGTTCTCACCCTCGGGAAGATCTTAATCATGTAGTAATCAGTTGCAAGTGTCTTTAAGAGTTATGGAACCAATTGCTGCCCAGCTAGAGTTTTCATGCAAATAGAAAGGTGGTTGATTTGGCTATGCAAATATGTCAGAGGAAAGATCAAGATATGTTGGCTCTATTTTTTTCACTTGCTTGGGGTCTATGGTACAAGAGGAATAAGATGGCTTATGATAACATTGTGATAAATCCAAAACAGGTTGCTGCTTTTGTCTTGAATACTCTAAAGAATCATAAAGAGATTAGAGGCTTTGTCCAGTTTAGCTGAAGCAACATCTCAAATGGAAGCCTCCTCCTACGGATGTTCTAAAGCTAAATACTGATGAGGCCATGTTTGATGATTTAAGGAGAGCAGGTGTTGGTTTTCTTCTGCAAGATGCAAAGGGAGAGTTGATTGTGGTAGCTAGTAGGGCAGAGTTTGATGTTGAAAATCCTAAAGCTATTGAGTTATTGGTTGTGTTTCGGGGCATCCAGTTTTGTGCTAGCAGGGGTATTTCTAATTTGCAAGTTGAATCTGACTCTTTGTTAGTTGTTGAGTCTTTACGACAATATGTTTGATTCAGCTTTAAGGGTGTTATTTGCAGAAGTTAAAAGATTAAAGAGTTGTTTTATTTCATGCTCCTTTACTCATGTATGTAGAGAGGGTAATATGGCAGCTCACAAACTTGTTAGGAATGCTTGGAATGTTGTGGATTGTGAGATTTGGGAGGATTGTATTCCAAACTTTCTTTATCAAACCTTAATAAATGTCTATAATCATTTCATTAATGAAAGTTTCTGTTATAAAAAAAAAAATAGTACATCATGAAATGCTGAGAGCATGATGATACCGATACAACATGATATTGATCAAATAATATTAAGTTAACCATTTAAAATGAACCTGTGCATATCAGTATATATCATGTGCAATTGAAGATGAAAAAAAACATATAAGATGAAAAACACTTCTTTTCAACTTCATATACTGATCAAAGATTGTGGTGGCCTTAGCTCTTAGGTGATTCATTAAAACTAGACGTACCAGTATTCAACACATGCCCCTGTTTTTCCACATTCAAGGCCCAAGACTTGGTTCATTTAAGAACCAATTGTTAAAGGATATACCCAATTAATTCGGTTTATATAAATTAACCAAGCTAGTTAGGTTGACCAAACTTTATTTTTCTCCTTCTATTGATTGTCTTTTGAGAAAAGTAGAAACTATGGACATGCGTAGTTATGGAAAGTTCAGAGAATATTTGAGAATTTTGATTATTTTTTTAGATTGGGTTTTTGAAAATGAAAGAAAATTTAAAACTATTTTTAAAAATAAGTTTTGTAATGAAATTTGTGAAACTCTATAGGAAAAGTTGAAAACTTGTTTCTGCATAGTTTTTTAAGAATCATTTTTGTCGGAATTTCTAAAAGTTGCAATGACTTTGTATTGGATAATGATCGGGTAAAAGGTTCGAAAAATGAATGATTCTAACCTAACACAACACCTAGAAGGGGTGAATAGGTGTTTTTCAATTTTACTGCACTATTTAAAAATGTTGTCCAACAAGCAATCAATCACTAAAGAAAATCACAGAAAAATAATCAACATAAAAATTTGGTCACGAAATGGAAGCTCAAATGAAGAACATGTTCAAAATCTAAAACCACTCAAGGTGTAAGTCAACACCTAAAATTCACTACAGAAATTTAGTTTGTTACAACCAAGTTAGAAACACTCACAAAACCCTTGTAGTAGCTAAATCTGGCTTGCAACATCACGAGTGACCCACTCGATCTCTGCACGCATGCACCTCCGAAACTCCAGCCTTTCTATAGCTTCACCATAAGAACCTCTCGATCTCTGCACGCGTGCACCTACAAAACTCCAGCCTTTCTATAGCTTCACCATAAGAACCTCTCGATCTTTGCTTCAATGGTAACTCCGGAATCTCTTCCGGCCAAAGAACATTCGCACAAACTGATGTAGCAATAGACCTCAACCACAATAGGATGGGGATCTGATTTCAAGAGAACACGGAAGTATATGAAATGAGATCTTTTTCTCTCTTTCTTAGCTCTCTATCTGCTATGCATGTGCTTGCCCTATGAAGGAACAAACGAGTTTCTTTTTATAGCCACAATGGGACATAGCGCTGAAACCCTAGTCAAAGACATTTTTTAACATTCGCTCGAGTGAGCTGTCAAGTGAATGTCAAGCGCACGATGTATCCAAGTTTCACTCGAGCCATGAGTCAAGCACATGTTGCAAGAACTTTCTGTCTGGGCCACCACTGCAGCGTCATGTCAAGCGGGTGTTGAGCAAACTCTCTATTTGAACTTTCGCTCGAGCTCCATGTCGAGCGAGTGTCAAGTGTCGAGCGAGTGTCAAGAGAACTTTCTATATGAGCTTTCGCACGAGCGCCAATTCGAGTGAGTGTCAAGCAAATTCTCTGTATGAGCTTTGCTCGAGCAACGAATCGAGCGCAGCTCGAGCGAACTTTTTGTATGAAGCTTGGCTCAAACCATGTTGAGCTAATTTCAATCCCTTGTCATTTTATTAGTTTTCTTTAGCCACTCAACACTGAACAAGTTACAACACAATTTAACACATGTTGTCACATGAAATATGCCAACACACTCATTTCACATTAACATTCTCTCCCGTTGGCAGTTCTGTGAAAAAACCTCTGATTTTTTTTTTTTTAAGAGTCGGTGATCACCTGTCCAAGAGTGACCCCTCCCTATATTTATTAAAAACAACCCTCACTTATGGCGGAGGAATACCATGGTTACAATCAAGTCTCAACGGAATAACATATACAGAAGAAATCCCCATCCCATGTAACATCACCTTATTTACGAATGTAAGGCAATCCCAAAAAACCCATGCACAAGAGACCACGCAAACGTCCTGACCCAATATTATTTCCATCAAAATCTAAGTTTTTTCCTGTTGCACCTTCCTTTGCTAAAAAATATGCTACCATGTTGGCTTCCCTATAAATAAACCTCTAACTTATACATGAACCTAATCCTGATAGATCGCACGCAAGATTGCCAAGTACAGGTACAATCTCTGAAAAGCTGAAATATTTTTGCAATCACTTAACAAATAGGTAAACGCACCAAAAACATAGAGATACAAGAAATATTCTCACATGTTTAATCAATGCCTGCTAATAAATCAAAAAACAAGAATTCAAACATAGACATGACAAGTACATTTTTCATCAAGGAAATAATTATTAAGAAACAATCAAACATTGAGTTTAATCAAGGACTACATCAGCATATAAAATTGTTTCACAAAAAAAAAAAAAAAAAAAAAACTTCAAAATTCTCCCTTTGTTTCCAAGCTACTACGCCTGAATGTATCCTATCCTACTCCCCCTTTTTGTCACGAAACAACAAAGGGCTCTCGTAGGCAATTCTTACCATTCTCTTTAGGTGAGGCAGCTAAGACCTCATGTATGACATTGAAGTGTCATGTTACTAGTTGTTGGAGGCTATCTACGCGAGCATCCAGATGATCAAATTGAGCATTCATGCAAATCAAGCGATCAAACACCATCTGTATGGTTGGGTCAGTAGAATCTGGTGTAAAAGTGGATGGTGCCGAGCTGGATGGAGCAAAACTGGATGGCCGAGTGGTGGGTGCAGGAGGATGTTCAATATCCAAAGGATTAGGACGAATGTGTGGACGACTCAACTAGATAGTCTTACAACCAATAGAAGCCTTAAGTGTAATTTTGGGCTCATGGGGAGAAATAGCAACGGATTGGGACAAGGCAGTATGAGTGATAATACATGCAAAAGGTAATCCAGTCCGTGTCTTGGTAGATTTAAATACCTCAAGAATAACTTGGCAAAGATGACTTCTTAAATCAATGGGAATTGATTAGAGCATAGAGCAAAGTAGTTGTGTCTAAGCTTATATCACTATGATGGACTGTAGGGTAGAAATTAGTGAGCATCACTCAACTGAGGAGGAGATAGTCAGGTGGAAACTCAATTGTATGAAGTGGTATCCTACCATCCCAATTAATTTCATACCCACACAAGAAAGTGGCAATGTTGGCCTTACTGTGAGCAGAAGTGGAAGTATAGGGATAAGGGTGGTTGGTCACACGAGAAACGTTAAGCAAGTCAGCTAACATGCCCGAAATTACTCGGAATTGGATGTTACATAGGATAACTCCAAATGTGTCATCTTCTGAGATGACATGAATATTGGAGTAAAACTCTCGAACCAACTCCTAAGAAGGGGGGTGACCAATGGTTAACGACACCCACTAACGAGATTAAAAAATGTGAGGCACTATGGTCGTGAAGCTCACTTAGAGAAATCTCACGCTCAACAATCGGAGTGCGATAAGAAAATTTTTGAGCATAAAGTTTCCTAGCCCGAGCATCATAGAATTGTGCTTGGGCAAGAGCGGGAGCATTTTTTTCAGGGACACACACGCTGAGACATGGTAGCATTTTGTAGGTAGTCAATACAATAATAAGTATTACACACTATGTGCAAGAGTGACGTGAATGACCCAATGAATGCATGCAATGTTTTTGAAACCCAAGATGCCAAACATGCCTAAAATGTCTCATTTTGGATGCCATAGATGAAATGATCTACATGCATGTACTAGTGAGAATACCATTTATGATCAATGCAAGTCCAATGCGTGATGGTTAAACAAGAAAAAAACATGTAAATGCAACAAAGTGCACCATTTAGGCATTTTATTGAGCACTTGGTGTGAATTATTTGCAAAGGTGGGAGTTTAAACTCCATGCATGTTTCATGACCTTCCTAAGTACAAACTTCACTCAATAGTGATTGGGGTTTTTTAAAACACGAAAATGAGACCCAAAATACCTCCCAAACTAAGATTATGGTGAACCATGTGATGAACAAAGCGTTATGTTCAATACACTTATCAACCTGAAACATATGTTCAATGTACTAGAAACTCAAGCAAATGGGGACCAAACATTATGGTGATGAGCAAATATTATAGTGAATCACGTGATGCTCAAATGGATGTAATGAAAATCAATAAGGACCAAACATTTAACCTATGGAGACCCAATACTGAAGTCCCTATATCAAAACAAAACTAATGGCTTGAAAATTCACTTATCATGATTAAAAGAGGATCTGGTAGGAGGAATCAAATGCCCAAAGCACGGAGAGGTGAGAAATAGAGAGAAAAGTCATGCAGGGTAACTTTTGGGGGTGTTTTTGCGAAATGCTTGAGCGGTGCTGGGGAATTAGATTTTTAAACATTCACTCGAGCGAAGTTTAAATGCCTCGAACAACCACTCGAGTGTGAGACACATGTCTCGAGTGGTGTGTCGAGTGAAAGATCGATTTGATGAGCAATAAACCCAGTATCACACGGTTTGACTCCAAATATTAGTGACGCCAATTTTAAAATCCAAAATACACATCAGATGTAAAAGAGAATCATACTCACATAAATCATGCAGGTAGCAAATACAGAGTATCACAAGTAATACGGACATGCATGTTCAAGTAGTCCTTAATCAAGAAGTTTCAGCCTAAGGACGTGAGTGGGGTCAAGCTGTAACAAGAAACCATTAATGCTTTGGAAGCTCTCTCAAGATACTAGAAGTCAAACCTAATTCTGCTAGGACCTAAAGACTTTTGTTTGAGTTCTTGTATCAATAATAGCCAATGGGTAATACTGACCCCATTTTTTTTTTTATCCATCATCATTTTTCATTTCATTTCTTTTCTCATTTTTTTTTCTTTTTAAATAGGAAGAAAAATAATGGCATCATCTACCTCATGGTTAATTTTTATGCAAGTAGAGCTCACCTACACCTCTGATTACCTCCCCAAAATTTCACAAGGTGGCAAAACGTCAATTGACTGAGCAAGGTGTGTAATGAGTGATGCGCAAATTACAAATAACACTCATGTTCCAAACCTTTGTGACCTATATAGGCATATGATACCATTTTCAAAAGATACATGCACTTAAGACTTTTCAAATTGTCAAACTAATGTCCTCTATCACATCCATGTGCACAACACTATGCATGACATTTTTTTTAAAACATAATAACATGAAAATGCATAACAGAAAAAAAAATATATATAAGAATACCAAAGAAAAAAGAAAAAAATACACAAAACAGAAACACAAAATATGCATATAATGCATGCAATGCATGACTCTCAACCTTCAAGTCAACACACAAATACCAATAGCCTTTCTAAGACATTCAAATTGAAGCCCATGTAAAGGTCGATGAACAGATCGGCTAATTGGTGTTCAGTGGGAATGTACTCAAGAGACACAACGTGTGTTTCCACAAGTTTTTGAATAAGATGATGCTTGATGTCTATGTGCTTGGTCCTAGAGTGTTGGACTGGATTTCTTGAGATGTTTATAGCACAAGTATTATCACAATACACACTTATGACACCTTCAGTAATGCCATAGTCACTCAACATCTGCTTCATCCAAAGCAATTGTGTGCGGCAACCTTCGGCAGCAATGTATTTGACCTTAATTGTAGACAAGGACATAGAGTTTTGCTTCTTTCTCATCCAAGCCACAAGAATAGTGCCTACATAAAAGCACCATCCAGAGGTGTTTTTCCTATCATTTGCATTACCTGCTCAATCTACATTAGAATACCCAACAAGCTCAGTATTTGAGTCCTTAAAGTACTAGATACCATAATCAATTGTCCCATTTACATAGCAAAGTATGCAATTGACTGCTGTCAAATGGGAGTCTTTGGGATTGCGTTGAAATCTAGCTCATACCTTAAAACTAAATGCAATGTCTAGTCTAATAGTAGTGAAATATAGTAGACTCTCAATCATACTCCTATAGAGTGATTGTTCAACACTCTTACGAGCTAGATCAGTGCTAAGCTTGATACATGTACTCATGGGGGTTTTGGTAGGACTCTTGCCATCTAACACAAATCTTTTGATCAGACCTTTGCATATTTGGATTGAGATATAAACATCCTGTTATCCAATTGTTTCATTTTGAAACCTAAGAAAAATGCTAGTTCACCTACCATGCTCATTTCAAATTCATTTTTCATTCCTTCCACAAATTCAAAAGCAAGTGCATCAATAGATTAACCAAACACGATATCATCCACATATATCTGAGCAGCCGTTGTATCATCTCCAACTTTACTAATGAATAGTGTCCTGTCAACATCACCTCTCAGAAACCTTTGATCTGATAGGTATGTAGTCAGCCTCTCATACTAAGCCCTGGGAGCTTGTTTTAGACCATATAAGATTTTCCTCAACCTATAGACATGTTTTGAATACTTTGGATCCTTAAAACACTTTGGTTGCTCGACGTATACTTCTTCTCGAAGGATCGAATTCAAGAATGCACTCTTCACATCCATTTGATCAAGCTTAAAAATGTAGCATCTACTTCCAAGTACTCTGAAGTATTTTACATTTGGTTTCTTTCCTTTCTATAGTTCATGTGGTGTCTTGGATGTGCCTAGTCTAAGATAGACTATATCCACAATGTGACATGCAGTATTCACAGCTTCTCTCCCCAGAAATGAATAGGTATGCTCTTATTGTCCATCATGACTCATATCATTTCTTGGATGACTTTGTTCTTCTTTTCGACCACTCCATTTCACCTTTATCAATTATATTAGCTTTACCACCATCTCCAAATGTCACTGTTCCACATTTATAGTTTTCAACAATTTTAAACCAAGTTTTATCACCAGACATATGTCATGAACAACCGCTATCAAAGTACCACAAAGAGGTGTCCCTAGTCTTTAGAGCAATGTCTGCTACATGATATGTGTTCCTTTCTCCCTTTTTGACCCACACTTTTTTATTTTTTATTTTTGGAGAATTCACCTTATTAGCCCTCATGCTTGCAATCAATTGGTCTAACTTTACATTGATTATATTAGTTTGCTTGGTTAAGGTCATGACTTGACTCTATAAACTCCAACGTTCTTTCCTTGAGGTCTTTTCTGTTCTCCAAAAGTGAATTCTAAATTCAAAACAATTTGGTCGAATGTGACCATGTTTCCACAATGATGGCATACAAGGCTCGTTTTGCGAGCTTTTTGACTCGTAGGAGGTGAAACAGAATTAAGCACATGCATGGGTTTCTTGCCTTTCTCAGAGAGGTGGGCAATTCTATTTTCAGAAGAAGTAGCAATAAACACTATTTTTCCTACATTAGCAAGAGACGTTTGAGAAGTACAACGTGCATGAAATCCTTCTTCAATATAGCCTACGTCACTCTTGCACTAGATGACTTCCCTAGACCCAAGAATTTATCAAGTTCTTGTGTACCATTTGAAAATTTTTGTAGTGTTTGACAAGATCAATTTACTTTTTAAAATCTTGACTTTTTCTTCAAGAGAAATATTTTTGGTTTGTAATTGACCTGCTAGACTCATGACTTCATCTAGTTTGTTTTGAAGACACTCTTTTTTCACTTTTGCAAAGTTCTAACTCCTTATAAAGCTTTTCATACACTTCTTGCAATTCATCCTCCTATTTAGATTCATTTTCAGATATCATCTCGTGGTCAGACACATTCTTACTGTTGCAACATTTTCCACCAACAAAGGAGGCGGAAGCCATATAATTAAGATTTTCTTTTGGAGAAAAATTCTCAGATGAGTCACTTGACTCGGACTCATTATCACTCAATGAAGCAGCCATGGCTTTTCCTTTGGCCTTTTTATAATTAGCACACTCAAGATGAATGTGTCCAAAACTGTGATACTCATGACACTAAATGTTTGATGGTACCTTGTCCTTTGTAACTCTAGTGTCTTTCTTAAGATTCATTTCCCTGTTTGTTGAACTATAACTTCCTTTGAATTTTTCAAAAATTTTCTTGCCCTTTCTAGATGTAAACAATTTCTTAAATTTTCTAGCGTAAAAGACTATATCCTTATCACTCAGGGTATATTCATTAGATGATTCATCTTACTCTTCTCTAACTATGTTGAGAGCAATGGACTTGCTTTTCTTTGACTAAGGAAAATTATATTCATAAGTTTGAAGAGATCCTACCAACTCTTCAATTCTCATGTTGTCCAAGTCTTAGCTATCTTCTTCTGCAGTGACTTTGGGATGAAATCTCTCAGGTAGATATCTGAAAACCTTTCTCACAATTCTATTTTCAGAAATTGAAACACCTTGATTAAAGCTTGAATTGAAAATTTCATTCAGTTTTGCGTAGAACTTGTCAAAGGTTTCATCACATGGGTAAGAATTGTGATGAAACCATGCCAGTCTCATGGGTAATTTCTAGAATATCCCATGCCAATTTCACACATGGAAATTCACTTGAACTCGTCAGGTGAAAATGATTAATTTCATCTATAATTTCATCTATGAAAATCGCATTCAGGCCTTTTCTATTCCAGTTACAATGATTAATTTCATCTCTAGTCCAATCTTAAACCTTTTGGGAATTTCAGCTCCATCAACAATTGTAACAGGTTGTCTCTACCCTCTTGCTATATTTAAACATATTCGTTCATCTATGAATTTCGAAAAAGCTCTCATTCAAACTTTCTAATAGGCATAATTCCTGCCATCAAAATATGGTGGTGATGAGAGTGATTGAGCCCTATCCATTCTAACCACTGATACATGATCACACTCAAGAATGAAATCCTAGCGGAGTGAATCTGCTCTGATACCAATAGAAAAATCAGTGGTTCTAACCTAACTCAACACGTAGAGGGGGGGTCTTAGGAACCTCAACAAAATGCAAAGAGATACTAAGATATGAAAGAGATAGAAATATGATTATGGAGGAAATTAAGAAGGAAATTTAAATGGATATTAGTTTTGGGAAATAATCACGGATTGGGGTTGTTTGAGGCACCCCAATTCCTCCTTCAAATTCAAGCCAAACAACATTCCAGATACCCCTTCCATATTCTTTCTCGGTACATATACCTTCCGGCATCCCTAACACAAGTCAGCAACTTAGGCCGTTAACTAGTTCTAAAAACAACAGCTAATAACAGAGATTTCAAGCACAAGTCCAAACCAAAACAAGGCCTTAAGGAGTAGGCTCTCAGCACACTAAAATGCCCTACTAAATCTAAACAAATATAATGCTAGTTAGATTTAAACCCAAGTTAATTTGGGTTTATTACAAGTGTGAATAGGTGTTTTGCAATTTTACTGCACTATTTAAAAATGTTATAACAAAAAATAGTCAATTAATGAAACAAATCATAGAAAAATAATCAACACAACAATTTGGTCACGAAGTGGAAACTCATTTGAAGAATATCTTCAAAATCTAAAACCACTACGGGTGTAAGTCATCACCTAAAATTTACTATAGAAATTTAGTTTGTTACAACCAATTTAGAAACACTCACAAGACTCTTGTAGTAGCTAAATCTAGTTTGCAACATCATGAGTGATCCACTCAATCTCTACACGCATGCAGCTCTGGAACTCCGTCCTTTCTAGCTTCATCACGAGAACCTCTCGATCTCTACTTCAATGACATCTCCGAAGTCCCTTCCAGCCAAAGAACTTTCGCACCAACTGATTTAGCAGTAGTTGACCTCAAGCACAATAGGATGGAGATCTGATTTCAAAATAAAACTGAAGTACATGGAATGAAATATTTTTCTCCCTTTCTTAGCTCTTTATCTGCTTTGTATGTGTTGCCTTATGTAGGAACAAACAAGTTTCCTTTTATAGTCACAATGGAACACGGTACTAAAACCCTAGTCAAAGTCATATTTTTTAACATTCTCGCTCGAGCGAGGTGTCAAGTGAGTGTCGAGCGCACGATGTATCTGGGTTTCACTCATGCCATGACACGATCGCATGTTGCACAAACTTTCTGTCAGAGTTACCACTTGAGCGCTATGTCAAGCAGACATCGAGTGAATTCTCTGTATGAACTTTCACTCGAGCGCTATGTCAAGCGGGTGTCAAGCGAACTTTTTGTGTTAGCTTCACTCGAGTGAGTGTAGAGCGGACTCTCTGTATGAGCTTCCACTCGAGCGCCAAGTCGAGCGAGTGTCAAGCAAAATCTCTGTATGAGCTTCGCTCGAGCAAAGGATCAAGGGAAGGTCAAGCAAACTTTCTGTATGAAGCTTAGCTCGAGTGATGTTGAGCTAGTTTCAATCCATTTTCATTTTATCAGTTTTCTTCAGCCACCCAACACTGAACAAGTTACAACACAATTTAACAAAGTTATTTCACATGAATATGCCAACACAATTTTATCAGTTTTCATTTGTCACATGAATATGCCAACACACTCATTTTGAATTAACAAAGTTGAAATAGATTTTTTTTTTTAAATGAAGATATTTTATTTAATTTTCAAAATCTAACACTATATAAAATAGAAGAAATTGATCCTCACACCAATATTTACCGATTGATTTGAGGACTAAAATAAGTTGGAAGAAGCTGCAACAAGACTTCTAAATTGTTAGCACTCGAATCGGTTTTGGCGAAGGTGTTGTTGATAGTTATTGAGATATCTTTAAGTAAGAATCTACACTTGCAATCGTGTTTTGCAGAGCTATTGAAAACCACTATTTATTGGATGCACAATCTTAGCTGCTTTCTAAACATATCACAAAGAAGTGCTTATAATTAAATTAGAATGCTATGCATATCATAACACTTACTAACAAAATCTATGGCAAAATAAACAGAATGTTAGAATGTCTACTGCTTCAAGATTTGAGAATGTTAATATGTAGAAGTAAAACGTTGACTTGTGAACTTCTAATTGGTTGAGTGTGTGTTACTCATATATGTGCAATTAACCCAGCATTAAGTTAGATCCAAACCAATTAGCATCTACGACCCAACACGTACACTCCGTTACGCAATTTACTCATGATGAGAATGCATGCCTAGTTTATGATGAGAAATAACCATTCTCCAATGCATAACAACTCACTAAAATGAGAATGCCTATTATTCAAAAATAAAAATAAAAATAAAGATACTTACAGTGCCCACTAATTTTGTTAGCAAAAAAAGAAAAAGAAAAACTATATTCCAAACTCCAAAATGTACAAAAAAAAAACAATATATTGAAACATTGTAAGGATAGCAATGCTCAGTTTCACCACTGCTGTGGAAGATGTAATCGACTAGGCTACTCTGACGAGAGATGTACTCGATAGCGCTTCTCTGACGAGAAATGTACTTGACTGCACTTCTTCGGCAAGAGATGTACTCTACCGCACTACTCCGATGTACTCGACTGCGCAGTCGAGTACATCTCCCACCACAACTTTGATTTATTGATCCAAAAATAATACTTCTCATCTTAAAATAAAATGATGAGTTTTCATAAAATATTTCTTAAGAGAAATAAAATCATCTAAATAAATGGAGTATTTAACATAAAATAAAATTATGAATATTAAATAATATTCCTCAAGAAATAAAATCATTTAAATAAAATGATTTTCTAGAACTATATTATTTTTGGGACTCCAAAATTAAAGAGGCTTACTTGAAAATTACGGTTGGTCTAATAATATTAAAATACCCTATTAAAATAAGTTTTGGACTCATATAAGCCCAAAATAATTTACGCGATTTAAAAATCATCCGCTAAATTTAAAATCAAGATTCGAGATTTAAATGTATAGGTGAGACTTGTGACCAATCAAGAGAAAATGAGCGGTTGGTCACAACATAGACCGCATCAAGAACTTAACAAGAGCACCTAACAACCCGGTAGAAAGGAAAATGACATAGAGACAACCTTTTACCATCCTTACTAAATTCCTCCAAACAGTTAAAGAAGTTAATACATGATCAAACTTATTCTCCAGGACATCCACTCAATCCTATGTAGCTTTATGGTTTGGAAACTCCCATAATCCTCAAAGATGCCAAACGGAATAGGATCAAGGTTCCATCTTCTTTATAGGCCTCAAGTTTTTCCTATTCAACATCTTTAGGTCAGTTAGCAAGCCAAAGTGGATTTTCTTGCCTTCAAGATCTGTTCCTCTATTTAATATTGTTCCTCAATCTTTCGTGTGAGAGAACATACTGTGATTCAATAGTACAATATAAATATATAGTCCTTCTACAGCTTCTTATACCGCATACCACTGTTGACGTGTCTTTTTATTTTATTTTAATTCTTGCTAAACTAAAACGTGCTTTTTAGGTCTCCCATTTTGAAATTTGGTTTAAATTTTCTCCAACCCCCCCCTACCCCGCCCCCGCCCTCGCCCCCAAGTGCCAATGTTCTCCCCTTCATGAACGTTGAACCGCGCGTCCTCCATCTTCTTTCTTACCGTCGACAAGCTGTTATTTATTCACCCTTACATATTATAAAAATTTCAGATTGTGTAGTGCAGCTTTGTTCAAAACTCTATCCAGGTACTGTCCAAATCTCTTTTTGTTATCTTCTGCTTCAAAGACATGTTCTTTTTGAAAACTATGCCCCCAAAAAGATCATGTCTTTCATAAGCTTATGCTGGGTTTATCGGTAAAATCGAAATTTTTCAGATATGTGAAATTGTTCTTGGTAGATACCTTATTTGATTTTCTAGTTGTGGTATTTAATTTAGTTAAATTTCCTGGTGATGTTCTTGTTATATATATATATATATTTATATATATAGTGTTAGATTCTTTACGTTTTAAGGAGTCGACCAAGGGAAGGAAGTCTCAAGTGAGGGGTTGTTGAGAACCGGGTTCTCCACGTCAAGTGTGCGATATAGAAAACTTGGACCAGATGCTAAGAAGAATTTCTTATATCAAATAATCTATACAATCTCTTACTATTCATACAACCTCCACACACCACACTTTTTAAATTTTTATTATTTTTTTCTTTTATCAAATATTTAATATATGAATAATGAATACAAAAATTAAATTAGTTTTAAAAAAATAAACTCAAAAGAAAAATTAAAAAAAAATTAAAATTTTAAAAAAATGTGGCGTATAGAGGATGAGAAATTGTGTAGCATTGCTCTTTTTATACATATATATATATATATATATGTCACTCCTCCCAAAACATGGGTCTTCAAATAAGATAGAAATCTTCTTGAGTTCGCAATCGAACTCTAAAGTATAGAATATAAGTTATATATGCACATAAAGTGAATTCTTTAATATTTATTAAATATTTGATACTATTCGAGAAATTCATTGGAACAAATATAAATACTATGTGGTTTAATCATGTATTTATCTCTCTTCTACTCTAAGCCATAAAGTTTGGCCAATAAACTCTAGGGAATTTACACAAGTAATGGATCTGTACGGCTAGAATCCTTTCTTACAGGTCAATGGGCTCTTAGGTTAGCATGGATATAAGTTTTTGCTGATTTACAAAATGATTTACAGCATGAAAGATTGCATTTTTATAGTGATATGATCGCTTCTCGCTACACAAGACCCTATCACTTTTTTGTAACAAGGTAGAGCTTTTAATAGCCTAAAATATATTTTAAAGAAAAAAAAATATTTAATAAATTTATAAAAAATTGTTTTAAGCACCTAAAAAAAAGTTAAAAGTTCACTTAAAAAAACACCAAGTTAAAACTTTTATTCAAAAGCTCCCTCAAATAATTGCACATTTAAAAAAAAAAAAATACCGTAACCAACTTTAAAAGTGCATGTTCACTAAATAGTAAATAAATTTTAATTGTAGAGTTTTATAATAAAGCTTTACAGTTAAAGCACTATTATAAAAATTATATTTCCTTCTGCAATCCCAAATTTAATTGTGGTTTTTTTTTTCACTTAGTGGTTAAATAAGTATTTTTTAATAAATTTATGATTTTTTTTATATTTTTTTCAAAATGTTTAAAGTGTTTAAAAAATTATTTAAAAAAAAAATTGCCATCCAGTGAGGATTCTCGGTGAGTGTAGGATCACTCAATACAATATGGGCTTTGCAAAAATTAAGTAACAAGATCTTTTTGAGTTTTTATCCACATTTTAACTAACGTCTCGTTTATTTTTATAGATGAGATGAGTTGAAATAAAAATTAAAAGTTAAATAAAATATTGTTAGAATATATATTTTTAATATTATATTTGTTTTGAGATTTGAAAAAGTTGAATTATTTATTTTATTTTGTATTGAAATTTGAGAAAATTGTAATAATTAGATGAGATGAGATGAGTTGAGAAGTTTCTTGAAAACAAACGAGGCGTAAATTAATATTAGATACAGTTTTAGGCTTCGTTTGGATTATCAACTTATCTCAACTCATTTCAACTCATCATTACAACTTTTTCAAATTTCAATACAAAATATAATAAACAATTCAACTTTTTCAAATCTCAAAATAATAATAATATTAAAAAAATAATATTCTAACAATATTTTATCATCTCAACTCAACTCAACTCAACTTAACTCACTTCAACATCCAAACACAACCTATTATTCAAGTTCTAGTTATCTCAGTTTCGCTTAATCTATTTGAAAAACATTAGGTCTGATATATTAAAAAATGGATTTTTTTTCTTCTAGGCCAGCTTTGCCCACATAATTATATTATTATGTGTCTCTCTACATTTTCATATGGCATTTTCCAACAATAATTAAATCACCCATTTTGTTTAGTCGAAGGTGTGGTAAGTCGTGTACTTCCCTATCTAGTTTCTATAACATTAAAAATAGTTGTGTCCATATATTTTATCTCTACCAGCGTCACGTACAGTGTGTCGGAGTTCTGCAGCAATTCGATGGAAAAGTGAAGAAGGAATCTTGTCTTTCCATCTGACGCTGATACCAGACGGCGCCCACCTTCATTCCACGATGGAAGTCTTTTACCCCCATAGAAAAATAAGGACATACTCCACGGCTTTGTGTGCTCTACGCAATCCTTAAATTGTTGCTGCATTAAGCCTGTAATTGGGTTGGATAAGTTTCATTTCATCGTTCCCTTCGGCTTTGAGTAAGTTTCTTATCTTTCTATTTTTTATTTTTCTTTATGATTTTTTTTTGTTATGGAATTTTTCTTGGAGATTCAATCACTGAACCAGCTTTTTTCTAAATCCTTTCCTAGTTCGTTTATTTACTCACATAGTTTCTGCCAAAATCCTTATCATCGTGATTTTTTCTGGGACCCAAGTCCTTGATCTGTTGCTTTTTAAAGTTTTCATGCCTAATTTCTTCGCATCCATCATTAGTGGGCTTCCTTTTTTTTTTTTTTTTTTTTTCCTGAAGATTTAATCTTGTTTATATATTGATATGGATATTGTTTTTCTTCTTTTCTTTTTTATTTATCATTGACTTGTAGCTTTGTCTACGTATTAGGTAGCTCTGGTTGTTTGGCTCGCTTTCGCATCGTAAAGAACAATTCTTGAATTTACCTATTGCTTCCAAGCTCTCTTCTTTTCGGGGTGATTTTTTTTTTTTAATTTAATTCATCAACATTTTCGAATCCGAGGTACACAAAACATTTGCTCGGCTTGTTTTACAATATTTTCTTATGATCTGTGAATATGTGAGAACATATTATTGATTTTTTAAACAAAATATCGAGTATTCATGTTTGTTGTCTGTAACCAAGTTCGGTAAGCTTGGCAAAGATTGGCTTTCTGGGTAGGGATTGGTTGCGAAGGAAATGCATTGTGAGAGGGATTGGGAAATGGGTATGTAGTTAGACATATTTTTGCTGTAATATGGATTTGCAGGGTAATTCTCAGCCTGAATCGGGAAAACTGGAACAAATCGTTTCCCAATTTCTATTAAAGAGCTTACACATTATTCTGGACTCGAGGGTTCCTTATCGTCGTCCACATGGTCGGAGTGGGGACCTGTCATTGGCTTCTCATGTGAGAAAGAGTGACAAATGGTTCAACTTAGTATTAGGTGACCGCCCTGCAGCTCTGAATAACTTGAGTTTCTGGCACAGAAATCTGATGGAGCCAATGATAATCAATGTAATACTGGTTCATGAAGGTTCTAAATCAATGGGGGGATCTGTTGAGACAGTTATAGAGAGGTGGGTTGTTCAGTATGAATATCCACGAGTTGTGGCTGCTCAAACTGGTGAAAGTTCTGCCTTATACAAGAAAACATACAAGAAGTCAATAATTCTTTTACGGGCTCTTTATTCACAAATGAGGCTTCTCCCAGCATATAAGATCTTCTGGCAGCTAAGTAGATCAAGTCAGACTTATAATTTTGACATCATTTACAAGGTGCCTTCATTTGGTGATCCATTCTCAAGGGTGGACGAGGAAATGATGGAGGAACACGGTTCAATCATGTGGAGGCCTTCCCTGGCCGCCTTTGCATATCTGTGGCATACCGTAAAACACTAACCAACTTTAACCTTGAGCCTTCAACCTCATTGCCACCAAAGATTATTACAGATTATGTTGGTAGCCCCAACACCGACCGTCTGAGGTCCTTTCCCTCTTCGGAGAAGGGTGTTCGTGCTATTTCCTTTCCATTGAGAGCTGTACGAGCTCCATTTCCTGTGCCATTTCAACATCCACACAGCTGGACAAGTGGCTTCCACAGAGCAGCTTTTTCTGCACAAAATCAACCCGTTGTTGGATCTCCACCTGCATATCGCCCATCTGCTTTGCCATATGACTACCCATCTCCACCTACTGATATATATAGTAATAGAGTTCCAAATTATAGAATGCCAATCCATCAAAGGACTATTAGTTATGATGGTTATCAGCTTTCACCTCCATTCTCTCCATCTCCATCCCCGTCTTCTCCTTCATATGTCTCCACTGGTAATCATCCTATGCGAACACGTGTACGTCCAGAAACTGCTCCTGTAAGTATACCACTTTCAATGGCGAGCAGAAATTCTAGATGTCTTTCTCCCAATTATTCTGATCCAAGTAGAATTTCTCTCCCACCTTTATCTCCCAGAAGCAGAAAGACTGATCCTTCATCACAGGAGTCTCCTTATGGAACTACATCTTTTAGGAAAATAGAGTCTTTAAGGTCTGGAGAGATGCAGAATCATTATGCTGGCCAGAAGGTAGTCCTGATTTTCAAATTAAGATACTTCTTAGTTCTATGTTCCCACTCCTGAAATTCAATTTTTATTTTTCTGGTTATCTGATAAGACCCATTATTATGTGTTGCATAGATGATGAGAGATAGCAAAGATGATTCAGGGCAGTTCTCAGGATTGTTATCTTCGAGTGGCTCACCACGTATTGGATTTTCTAGAAGCTCCAGCAGATTATCTTTCGGATGACTTAGATGATAATATTTTTTCATGTCCTTTTGATGTTGATGATGTTGATACATTGGATATTCAAGTCAGGTATGTCAATTTACCTCGTAATTATAGATATAAATGAACTCATTAGCAATCTTCAGTCTTAGTATCGAGCTTGATGTCTGCAGTCTTAGTTATTCACAGGTTTTATGCTTTGATTATCCCAGTTGCTATGCTTGCACTTAGATTTGTTGATCTTCAATTGTTGACAACTAGGCTTCCAGCTTCTAGAACTGTTTGGTCACTACACATACTGGGGCTTTCTTTGGGAAGGAGTTTTGAAGCTCAAGTATGATTGATTGCAAAGGCCTAAATAATATAATATGAAAAGAATTATATCACAATCTTTATGTGCATTTTATGATGGTAACAAACTGCCTTAGTTGTGTTCTTCATTCATTTGGCAATAATGTGTGGGTGTCTGCTTGTCTTCCTTGGGTCTCTGTGTGTGTATGGACTAGGGAGGCATTTAATTTCAAGAAAGTCTAGACTGGCCTGATGGCTGCAATGGTGCCCTGTTATCTAGTTCCTAAATTTATTGTTTTTCTTGTTTAAAAGAGTGAATAAACACTTTGAAAGAGAGACAGAACTAGCCAATGCTCTATAATGTTTTATTGAAAACAACCATCATGGATCTTCAAATTATCTTATGAAAGAGCCAATTACCTATATAGACAAATGAGGTGAGAGTTATTGATGGGAAGTTCATGATGCTAGAGTCATTTGATTGGAAAAACTAAGCCTTCAATGTTGCTGTTAAAATAGGTCTCTCTTTATTGGCTGCAATTTATTGACAAATAACAGTAATGTGCAAAATTCTACACTATTTCTTCTTATACTAATCATGCACAAATTGTTCTTTTGGCTACTGGCAATGGTTTTCGTGGGTTGCTTATATGTCAATTTATGGTATCAAAATCACGCTGTAGATGGAATAGAGCTCTAAATTGTATCTTAGTTCAGACATGACTTTTGTCTAGAATGTAATCAAAATATAGAAGCAGTCATTATGGTGAATTAGAATTTAATAGGGTGTATTCTATTCATTTTTAAGCATCTTATTAGAGTTCTCCTGGATTCTTTTGAATTCTCATCTGTTAAAGAAATGTTTTGTCTACAAAGAGATCATGCAGCCATGTCTGTTTGTAAACTTTTTTTTTTGTAAGATCTCTTTCTAGATCTAGTACTTCTCAAATTTTATTGAGCCTTGATGCAGTTGCTCGCAAGCATCCACATCTGGTTACATTAGGTTTACTTTATTGAAACAGTTATGTTCTGACTAAAGACTACCTTTCAATTGTCAAACAACATCCAAACTCCCCTCTCTTTCTTCAGCTACCATCTCCCTGGTGATATTTATGTCAGATTTTGGTCGATCACCCCTTTGAGGTGCTTCCTTCTCATTATATAAAAAATAGTTCCAGAAATAATTACAAAGATTAGATTGAGAATCCAATTTGAATCCCAACAAACTACATCTTTATCTCATCTAAACTAACCTGACTTTAATTTGAATCTCAACAAACTACATCTTTATCTTATCTAAACTAACCTGATTTTATCCTGTCTAAATATGTACAAGTTTAATTTAAATACAAGATAAGATTAGTAAATAAATCCTAATCTATTTGAAATTTAGTTCTGTTGTATCCCAGTAAAATAGGAGATTAGTTGCCATGTAACCCTAGCCACAACCCAGTGAAATAGGAGATTGGTTGCCTAGTTGCCGTATCTTAAAGAAAACCCTAGTTTTCCTTTATACCCCCCCCCCCCCTCAAATTGATGCTAGTGAGTCGACTAGCAACAATTTGCTAACTAGGTATTGATGCTGTTGTCGAGTCAAAGCTTTGGTGAAGATATCAGCTACTTGGTGTTCAGTGGACACATGAGGGAGAATGATAGCTTTAGACTCATAGGCATATCGGATATAGTGACAATCAACCTCGATGTGCTTCGTACGTTCATGAAAAACTGGGTTGGCTACAATTTGAATGGCACTTGTATTATCACCATGAAGAGGTGTGGGATGTGCTTGTGCAAAGCCGAGTTCTGAAAGAATACCACACAACCACATAATTTCTGAACATGCAGCAGACATTGCCCGATTTTGAGCCTCTGTAGATGACTTAGATACACAATTTTGCTTCTTACACTGCCAAGAGATAAGAGAATCCCCAAGGAAGACACACCATCCAGTAGTAGAACGTCGAGAGTCCGGACATCCATCTCAATCTGCATCACTGTAGGTAACTAATTAAAGAGAAGAACCCTTAGGAAAAAACAGTCCACGATTAGGAGTCCCAAGTAGATAGCAAATAATCCGACGAACAGCTACAAAATGAAGATATCTAGGAGAATCCATGAACTTACTAATAGTGTGGACAACATAGGAAATATCAGGGCGCGTGATAGTGAGATAAATCAAGCTGCCAACCAACTTACGGTATAAGGTAGGATCTGAGAGAAGTTCTCATTCGTCTTTCCTATACTTAACATTCACCTCCTGAGGAGTATCAACTGGAGTAGTATCTTCCAATCTTCCTAACTGAATTAGGTCTTGAATATACTTGTGTTGATTGACAAATAAACCATGTGGCTGAGACCAAACTTCCAACCCTAGAAAGTAGGTAAGATCCCCAAGATCCTTCATGTGAAACACATTATGAAGATGTTGCTGAAGTTTTTGAATCAAAAGTCCATCCGAACCGGAGATGATAATATCATCTACATATACCAATAAAAATACTACTCCAGCATCGCCCTTGTGCAAAAATAAGGAAGCATCGTACTTACTTTGCTTAAAAGAAAACCCTAGCAAAGTATCGCGCAATTTCTCAAACCAAGCTCGAGGAGCTTGTTTAAGACCATACAAAGACCTCTTCAATTTACAAATAGCCATAGGGGAGGAAATAGGCATACCAAATGGAAGGTTCATGCAGATATCTTCCTTTAGATTGCCATGCAAGAAAGCATTCTTGACATCCATTTGATGTAATTGCCAAGATTTAGAAGCAGCAAGAGCAAGTAACAAGCGAACAGTAGTCATCTTGGCAATCGGAGCAAAAGTCTCATCATAATCTATGCCATACTCTTGGCGATTTCCCAAAGCAACCAATCTAGCTTTGTATCGTTCCAGTGAGCCATCAGAACGAAGCTTTACGGAGTATACCTATTTACTACCAATTGGTTTGATAGAAGGAGGACATTGTACCACATCCTAGGTCTGATTAACTGCAAGTGCATTAAGTTCTGTTTGCATTGCTTGTTGCCAGCACTCATGTTCCATAGCCTGTTTGTAACAAGAAGGAATAGCAATGGAAGATAATGTAGCAGTCATAGAAGTGGGGGAAGAAAAACCATACCGATTTGGTGGGTGAGAGAGACAGGTAGATTTTCGAGGAACAGAATCATTAGGAACTATGGCGGATGTTGGATTAGGTGCTGGAGTAGGAGAATCTTGAGAAGCCATAGGAGACTCGGCTAAAGGAGTGCTATGAGGTCGAGTGTAGATAAAACCAGGTTTAAACCGAGCCACTAGAGTAGACGAGGTATCAAGAATGGGCATATAGAAGGGCTCGGATTCATCATGATGAATTGAAAAACTAGGTGAGATAGGATCAACATGAGAGAGAAAATATTGCTGATTTTCCAAAAATAACACATTCCTGGAAATTCGAATTCTTCGTGCATTAGGATCATAACAAAGAAATCCTTTTTGAGTGGAACTATATCCAAGAAAAGCACACTTAACAGATTGAGTAGTCAATTTATGTCTTTCATGTGGTGGAAGATGAACAAAACACACACAACCAAAGATATGCAAATCAGAATAACTAGGTGTGTGACCAAACAGTATGGAATAGGGACAAACATTATGTAAAATTGGTGTGGGCAATCTATTAATTAAATGGACAGCAGTAGCTAATGCTTCACACCAAAAACAAGATGGAACGGATGAGTCAATAAGAAGAGCCCGAACCATATCAAGTAGATGACGATTCTTACGCTCAGCTACACCATTTTGTTGTGGTGTAGATGCGCAAGAACGTTGAGAAAGAATACCTTTTTCTTGAAGAAAATTCTGAAATTCATGAGACATAAATTCACCCCCAGAATCAAATCGTAAGACCTTGATTGAGAAAGCAAATTGTGTCTGAATGAGTGCAAGAAAGGCCTTGAAAACAGAAAATACTTCACTTTTAGTACGAAGAAAATAGATCCAAGTGAATTTAATGCAATCGTCAATAAAAGTAACAAAATACTTGTAGTGAGCATGTGATATAACAGGAGATATACCCCAAACATCGCTATGAATTATATCAAACACCCGAGAAGCATGAGAACCAGATTGTGGAAATGATAGCACTTTGCTTTTGGCAAGTTTGCAAGAGGTACAATCAAAAGAAATTGTTTCCATTGAAACATAATTTTTATTGTCAATAGCACCAGATTTAAACAAAGTTTGGAGTACATTAGGATTGGGATGTCTTAAACGCCGATGCCAATCCTTAGTACTTATTTTGACAGCATTACAAGAAATAAAGGAACTAGACGCAATAGAATCTGAACTAGGATTTATTGGAAATAGCCGACCCTCCTTAGGACCCCTTGCGATCATCCTCTCGGACACTCGATCCTGTACAATACAACCAGAAGATGAAAAAGAGACATTACAATTATTTTCAACAAGTTGTTCAACAGAAAGTAAACTTGTGGAGAGAGTAGGAGAAACCAAAACGTTTCGAATGACAGGGGACATATCACCCACGGCAGAAATTGGTAGTGAACTACCATTTGCCGTGTGGATTTTGAGAGGACCATTTGCCGTGTGCAACAATGTGGAATTATTAGTCATATGATTTGAGGCACCAGAATCTATTAGCCAAGAATTAGTGGAGGACTTTGGTTTACCTGAGATGCCTGAAGCAGAAAAGGCATAAATTATCATTTGTTGTATCATATCGGGAGTAAGAGTAGTAGAACTAGAACCGGCAAGTGCTGAAGCATGAGGGCAGCAGCAGGAGCTGAAGAAGAGGATGCACCCGAGACTTCAACAAAGGTGGAATAGGCACTCTCTTGCTTCCGAGGAGGTCGGATTGGGTAGTCCTTGATGATATGTCCAGATTTTTTGCAATAGTTACAAAATTTCTTTGGACAGTGGGTGGCAATGTGACCAAATCCCTTGCAACTATAGCATTGTGTAGTGCTATAGTCTCGGCCCTTGGATTTTCCTTGTGCTGTAAATGCCACTTGAGCAGGAGATGCAAGCTGCTGTTCCATTGTACTCCGAGTAAGTAACCTTTGCTACTCCCGAAGCAAATCTCCCAAACAATTATCAAGAGACAGAACTGGATCTCTATTCATTAACCGAGAACGAACAGATTCAAAATTAGATCGTAATTTCATAAGAAACTGATCCCTCCTACTAGTTTCATGCACACTTTGCACATGAGGAAGACCATCGGCAGGGATAGAAGAATGCACAATGTTAGTGTATTCAGCCCACAGATTTGAAAAACCAGAATAGAAGTCCTCCACTGATAAGCCACCTTGCGAAAAATTATCCATCTCAAATTCCAACTGAAATCTTCGAGCGGAATTATTCTGAGTGTAGATTCTCTTCAAATACTCCCACATAGCTTTGGAGGTTTTGTAGGGTCGTAGATTGAGGATGATGTGAGGCTCAATAGAACCTAGGATCCAAGACATGATCTTGGAATCCTTACTCTCCCATGTAGACAATTCCTTTGCACTGTTAGGAGCTGGAATAGTCCCATCAACATGACCCCAGAGTTCTTTACCTTGACAAGAAGCTGAAAGTGAAATGCCTAAGCAGAATAATTTTTTCCATTGAACCGAATGCACAAGGAATCAGACTTTTCTGATGCCATGAAAACAGACCAAGAGCAAGAAAAGAGAGCTGCTGCTGTGAAATAAAGGACCCCAGGAAAAGTAAGAAACTAGAAGCAGCCTCTGGAAAAAAAACAGAAAACAGCAACCCTAAAGATTTTAGGGTTGGCCGAGGAAGTGTAAAAAAAATAGGAAATCAGAGTGTCTCTGATACCATGTCAGATTTTGGTCGATCACCCCTTTGAGGTGCTTCCTTCTCATTATATAAAAAATAGTTCCAAAAATAATTACAAAGATAAGATTGAGAATTCAATTTGAATCTCAACAAACTACATCTTTATCTTATCTAAACTAACCTGACTTTAATTTGAATCTCAACAAACTACATCTTATCCTATTTAAATATGTACAAGTTTAATTTAAATACAAGATAAGATTAGTAAATCAATCCTAATCTATTTGAAATTCAATTCTGCTGTATCCCTGTAAAATAGGAGATTAGTTGCCATGTAACCCTAGCCACAACCCAGTAAAATAGGAGATTGGCTGCCTAGCTGCCGTATCTTAAAGAAAACCCTAGTTTTCCTTTGATAATTTAGTGTGGTATAATTCTGATGCTTGCATACCCATAACTAACATACACCAAAAGGTAAGTCTTCTGAATGGATGCAGAGAGATGTTCTATGATTGGATTCTGATCATGAAGTTGTTTATTGTCAAGACACTTACAGTCATACCTATTGTTAGCACTAGTGTACAAGGTTGTCAGATGTGGTTTTCAAATTGCTCATAACAAAAGCTCCCCACTCCTTGCATGCATATATAGAGTCTACACAAAGCCTACAAAGCCCCCCATTGGTTCCTCGTTTCAGTCACTATACTTGTGCACCTTCCAAGTGCATAGGTATCTGCTCCTACTCTGTATATGGGATTCACTTTGGCTCCTTGCTCCATGATGTAGCCGCAACTCAGAGATGATGTAACGCCCCAATGGAAAGCCTAATCCACATGGCCTATACTTCGAAATGACTAGTCAATGATACACTTGAAGCCCCATTGGAACTTTATAAAGAGCAAAAACTTCTCATTCCCAACTAATGTGGAATCTCATACACCACCCACTCTTATCATTTATCAAAATGGGGTATCACAATCTCCCCATTTATATTCCCAACATCTTCGTCGGGCCAGTCCGTCGTAGGTGGCTTGGCTCAAGTCCCACATTTCTTGTTTGGATAGACTCTGATACCATTTGTAACGTCCCAATGGAAGGCCCAAATCACATGATCTATACTCTAAAATGACTAGTCAACGATACAATTGGAGCTCCATTGGAACATTATAAAAAGCAAGAACTTCTCATTCCCAAGCAATGTGGAAACCCATACACCACATACCCTTATCATTTATCAAAATGGGTATCCCAGATGACATGTTTGACTTTCTCTATCTTTCACCTGCCAAGTGCTGGCAACAGTATCAGCTTATAAATTACCTTCAAGCATCTGTCAATTGTCTAGTTTTTCTTGTCCAAGTGTTCATGAGGAATGCCAGTGCACTAGCAACACCCATGGCTATCCTTGTTCAAAATATTAAGCAAGTATCATTCCTAGTTGTGGATCTTTGGGGTTTTTTCGGGATCGACTGTTTGGTGATCTAATCTTCCTGAGAAAGAATAAAAGTGACCACTGTACTTTGGTGACTAGCTTATGGACTTGAGGACGCATCAAGACTAGAGTTGTTTGCAACTATTAAACCCTTTTGTTTACTTACTTAAATTAATCCATTTCAGTCATTTGTTGATTGTGATTGAGTTTGTGATTTATGCAATATATTGCATTGCCCCTTTGCAAATATGCATGACTTTATCATGTTTTTACTTTGTTTATAAATTTTGGTGAACAGTCAGAATTTTGATGGGAAAAAAGCTTCCGAGTTTACTTCACTGTCATTGCCAATTGTTAAAAAATCACAAGATGCTGCCGTTGGTGTCCTTGTTCACATGTTGAGGACTGCACCTCCTCTGCGCCAAGATTCATGTTGTTACTCATCCCACTCAATGTAGACTGAACTTGAGGGAGGAGTCCCTACAGCTTCTGGATTCTTTATGCCTCGAAAGACTGCTGATGCACTTGAAGAGCTCAGGAGTTTCAGAGAAATGAAAGACCTACTTCTCTCCAAGAGTGGAACTCGGTTGGTCAGCAAAGATGACGTTTGAGCTTGCTGCTTTGATGGATTCATCTTTGTTTATTGAGATAGAAATTTAGCTCCTAAGAGAGAGGAGATGACAAGAGTTGCTGGCAATGGCAATGAATGAAAGGACTACCACCATGATGCCAAGGCTTCAATAGAACAGAAACTTCAGGAGTGACAGATTATGTACATATCATGACTGAAAATATTCACCGATTCATGAGCATTGCTATGTAAATGTTTCGGGACCATTCCATTGTTTAAATGTTTATAGGTAAAAGTTCCAGTTCTGGTTTCCTGCAGCCAGCAAATTTAAGTCTCTTCTTCAAGAGTTGGAGAAGAAGAATAAAACCAAGAGAATACTACCAAGGTTGTCTAAGCAATCACACATGGGAAAGAATTCAGCAACCGTACAAGCTGCTGAAATAAGTTGTTCCACAAAGCTCTGGCAATGAGAGAGAGAGAGAGAGAGTAAACAACGTCAATTTTGTAGTTTTCTTCATACCATCTATCCAACATTCCCCGGTAATGGCAAACGATTTTTTTTTCTTTTAGTTGCTCTCTATTCTTCTTATGTTCTATTTTTCCCTTTTTACCACAGTAAGTCCTGTTTCATGAATCTCTGATATGCTAACTTGTCCATAATTTCTTGTAGTTTCAAACTTAAAATAGCACTAAAGACTGTCTCTTTACAACCTTGCAATTTTCGGTACTTCTAAATGCCTCAAGGTGCAAGTAACAAAAAGAATTAAAAAATTGATTTACCCTATTCCTATAAAAAGTAAATTAACCATTCAAACTATAAAGGAAAGAAATGCAGGTGAAGTAAGAGACGCACATTCTGAATGTTTGCTGGATGATTGAGTGTGTCTTTTGGCAGTGTTGACACATCTCTTACAGCGTAAGAAAAATTAGTGGAACTGCCATCATTTGAAGAAAACTTCCCCCCTTGCCCTTGTAGCTCTTCAGGGATGGAAGGGTCTCCGTCAACCATAAACAGTGAATCTAGTTCAGACTTTGGAACTGCATCAGGTGCATCTGACTCCAGCAGGAAAACTTCCTATGGATCTGAACATACAATTATGAGGGAAAAAGAACAAGTTATAGTAAGAAATGGGGTGGTACAAGCTACAGATACATCAAGAAATGAGCAGCTCAGAGACAAACTTTACCTAGATAAATTATGATATTATTGAAATTACCATGGCAGAGATGCAGAAAGCAACAAGGGGCCAAAGAATCAATGAGGAGCCCACTGAAGATCTCATTTTGAGAGATAGATCATGATCTCATTTCTTAAGCAGTTTAATGCCTTTAACGTTACACACAACCCTTTCCAAGAACATATACTAGAAGATCCCAGAGCACATGATCCTTAACCTTAAACCAATGTCAAAACCCCTGACCCAAGCAGGAAAATTGTTAACATCCATCCCAAAAGGTAATTTTGGCGTAAACAACCAATATTGGAAGTAGGAAGCATGTACATAGAGGACAAATTTGCACAAAAGCACGTTTGAGTTTTAGAGAATGGGCTGGGGGAGTCTTTGATCTGTTCCTTTTATGAAGTTTTCATGCCTAATTTCTTCGCATCCATCATTAGTGGGCTTCCTCGTTTCTTTTCTGAAGATTTAATCTTGTTTATATACAATGCAACCTATACCATTCAAATCTCTTGAGTAATTAATAATGATAATATACCGGATAACTATTATATGACTCAACTTTCTTTCGTTTAGGTTGCAAAAGCTTACTTTAACTTAACTATCCATATATGTATATGCCTTAAGTAAGTCCACAACTCAAATAATAAGTCATTAAGACTACCTTATTAAGAACACAATATAAGTTCTACACTATTATTTTAAGAGTTTTACCACATTTTTTCAAGAAGTTGAGAAAATAGGCAAGGTGACTTGACTCACATACCACTCACTACTTCAATCAAATTTGATAATTTTCACATTTCTACCTAATTGCATTTCTTCCCTATGAGAAGTACCCCAATAATTGCTAAAGAATTGAGACTTCTCATGTAGTAGATAGATACTTCCATACCATGAAAATCATTTATGAAGATAATGAGATATTTCTATCTATCAAACATTATAGGGAAAAGGTCTATATGTGTCTATATGCATTATCTCAATAAGCTTCATATTCCTTGTGGCATCTTTTCTTGATATGTTTAATTTTTTTTCCTTTTATACAAATCAACACACAACTTGATATTAGAAAATCTAAATGCATAAAATCTTTTATTAACTAATATTTACAACTTTTCTTTAGAGATCTTCTCTATTTCTTTGCAACAAATAAAGTTTTTCTTTAATCATGTTTCAAACCTCTGTGCCAAAAATTGTAAAATATTTTCATAAATCATATTTCATATAGTTCCAATACATGCCTATAAGTGTAGAATATTTTTAACAAAATCATTATGAAGGAATAATGAATAAAAATCTTATTGGAAGAAAAAATAGAACCAACATAAATGACATTTTGAAATAAGTTAAAATATAAACATCTGTACTTGAGTTTAACCATAAAAAATAAGTATTAACATTCATAGAGTTTCATATGAAATTTATACAGATAAGAGAAACAAATTGAAACCTGAACATTTGCGCTCGAGTTTTATGTAAAAAATTAAGTACAAACATTTATGAGATTTGATTCGAGACTTAAAAAAAGTTCACCATTCCTTTCAAATTAAGTCCTATGTTTACGACACTGAAACATACATGTGTCCTTGTTTCTTTTAAAAATGAATCAATACAATTCTTACACTTTGGTGACCCTCAGTTCTTTCATTTCCCAAAAGATATACTTGTTTTTAAATACAAATTAACGAAATAAATTTGTATCAATCTAACAACCATTATCAATTCATTCATATTTCATTACTTCGATGAAACAATAATGCCTCTTGGGTAAACCATTCTATACAAAATAAGAAGATTTGACTATTTTTCATTCCTAAAGTTCAAAGTTCCATATGTAGTAATTAATTACATCTTCTTAAACATTATACTTTTTTTTTTATCCTTGAGGCTATTTTTAATAATAATTGATGTTAGATTTAGAAGGAATAAATCATGGTCTAAAACACTTAGTGTAAATATGACATGCTTATCTTTTTCTAAACTAGGGTTATTCTATACAAGAAACCTTGTAATGATATTCGTATACTTACTGCAAGAAAAATATTTTGATCACATTAATGCTTTGAGTTTGACACTTCTACACAAAAATAAAATTTAAACCATTATGGAAGAACTAATAGTGTCATCGAGATCCCTCATTTGCGAGTGAACACCAACATACAAAATGTTCATTCCAGTTTAAATTCAGAATTTAAACCATTATGGATAAACTAATAATGTCATCTAGATTTCTCATTTGAGAGTAAACCCCAACACACAAAACAATTTCTCTAGTTTTAAATACAAAATTTAAACCATTATGGAGAATTTAAATAATTATAGATGAACTAATAGTATCATTGAAATCCTTCCTTTGGGAGTGAACCTCAACACAGAAAATGTTCTTACCAATCTTAAATTTTGTGGATGAACTAATTGTATCATCAGTATTCTCCTTTGGGAGTAAGTTTGACATACAAAATGTTTCCTCCAATTTTAGAGTTTGTGGATGAACTAGCTGTATCATCAGAATTCACATTTGGGAGTAAACTTTGACATATAAAGCGTTCACTCTAATTTTAAATTATGTGGATGAACTAACTGTATTATCAGAATTCTCATTTGGAAATAAACTTTGACATACAAATTGTTCTCTCCAACATTAAATTATGTGGATGAATTAGTTGTATCACTAGAATTCTGCTTTGTGAGTAAATACTCGCATACAAATTGTTATCTCCACATAACTAATTATATTACAGATCCAATCATCTTAAATTATTAGCCATGATATTATGGAGTTAATTTGTTGTCCTCCAAAATCAAGTAAGATTTTGTACCTTTGGACAACCAACCCCTTCCTTGATTTTGGTACAAATTACTCACTCATTTAAAATTAACATTTATATATGTACATATATAGCCAACTATACAATAAAGTTCATAAAAAAATATAATTGTGAACTTTATAACCAATAACCATACTTCAAGTCCAAGTAACTGATACATTTATATGCTAGCCATACAATAAAATTCGTAGGAAACAATAGCTAAGAATTTTATAACAAATATCCACATTACTTCAAAGTGCAAATAATTCATATATTTCAAGTCCAAATAACTGCACGCTCTCGCTCGGCGGTACTCCTCCATCTTCTCCATCTGAACTCTCTTTTGCTTAACTCTCGACTTTTCTTGCCTGATTTGAGTCTCAACTGTTCTCTTATGCTTGGGTTTACAGAGGACAAAAATTGATTGATCCCCTGGGTTTTAATCACTTGTTTTATAAGGAAATTTGATCTAAGGATTAAAAAAGAATGATTGTTCCTGAACTGTTCCTTGTCTGAACTTCCCATCAGAACGAAAAGGATTCTCAAAAGGAGTTGGAAAGAGAAACAGCACTGCTGCACTGGAGCATTCTCGTGGAGAGCTAGAAGCAAAGAGCAAAGAAATCGTGCTACTAGAGAAGCAAGTCAAAAAGCTTGAGCAGAAAATGTAGCTGGCTAATGCTAAACTGTCGCAAAAGGTTATTTTCTATTCCGTCCACCATATAGACTATAGAGACCAATTGACCCCAAAAACTAATCCTGTATCATAGCAAAATCATTTGATTTGAAGTAAACAGTCGGGGTTGGAAGCCCTGTCATTTGCTGCTCAGGAAAAATAGAAGCCGTCATGTTTCGGTGGCTTCCTTTTTGTTTGTTTTTGCTTTCAAGATTACATTGTGCTCAAAATCATAGCTTTAATATTCAAATTTGGGATTTATGAGCATTCAAACCCAACTATGATTTATGTTTCTTCAGTTTGTCAAAAATCATAGCTCTTTCCCCCTTTGTTGGTTTAGTGAGTTCGTTGTGAATACTTCCTGCAGACCAGGATCAAACCTCTTCCTCTTTTACATCTTACTCAACCAAAAACAAAAAGGAATCATACCCTTGTGTCATCTAATCCAGATATCAAGGGAGAGCCTTTGGTTATAGTATATACTAATGATTATAGTATATCTCTCTCAAAGTAAATTATGTGAAAATCAAAATTGGATGATATTTGAAAATCAAAAAAAAAAGGGAGTTGAAGATGCTTATTTGTCATTAGAATCGAAAATTATGGGCATATGTTTATTGTAGATATGCTTATAAAAAAAGCTCACTAAATATGGAAGCTCTATAAATAAAGAATAAATCTTCACAACCTCCTAACACTCCACACTCCACAATTTTTTTTAATTTTTATTATTTTTTTCTTTTATCAAATATTTATTATATGAATAATGAATAGAGAATTTGAAATAATTTAAAAAGAATAAACTCAAAAAAATTTTAAAAAAAATTTAAAAAAAATTTAAAAAAATGTGGAGTGTGGAGTGTGGTGGAGGTTGTGTAGCAAAACTCATAAATAAAATTTCTCTTTTTCAATATTTTAGTAGCTAATAAGTGGTAGAGAAAGAGGATGTGAGATGAATTTGTTGGTGCAGAACTTGTGATATTTACACCTATTGCCAATATTTTGGTGGAAGGATTTGATTAGAAAAATAGGAATCACAAGGGATGTGATTGTAAAAATTGAAAGCCTACCAGAACGACTAGATGGAAGACCATCAAACCATAACTGGTATTGGGGCATCTTAACCAAATAGAAATGCGTGATATCCTTCTAGTCTGAAACTAAAGAAAATCCTTGGTTCCACCTTTTTGGTTCCAGAACATGGATCCTGTGCATATTTGCAGTATTCAAGGGGAGATGTTTGTTGAACCAGCGATGTTATTTATCAGTCCTAATTGTTTCCTACTTATCTTCCCCTTGTTCTTGTTTCACTACCATTTTAAATGGTTTGCCATTTGTTTTCTATTAGATGGAGGGGCGCCCACATGGGGCTGACCCCCTCCTGCTTGTAACGCATGGCTTTAAGCCATGCGTTACTTGTAACGCATGTAACGCAGGGCTTAAAGCCATACGTTACTGCCGTTACATAATATAATTGAAGGCTGGCCTTTAAGGCCAGCCGTGCAGAGGAGGACTATATATAGTCCTCCCCAATTGTGTTTTTGATGATCCAAAAAAAAAAAAGAAAAATACTCTCTCTCTTTTTGTTCTCTCTTGATTAAGTGTTACTCTAGTTCCATACTACGTAGTACACTTTCGCCACTAAAGGAAAACGCTTGGAGTTTATCAATCTGGAAAAACTTGTGGAGCAATTCTTTAAGTTGAGCTTGAGGTACTTTTCCGCTGTGCATTCTAACATTGGTATCAGAGCTATTTTTTTTAAATTGCTTCCAGTTTATAATATTTTCTCGCATATGCTTGAGATTTGTATTGTGTTTTTTTCATCCTCTCTCTCTTTTTTTTTTTAATCTGTTTAAAAAAAAAATGTTGCACACCAGGTGGTGCTGCGAGCACCAACGCAGTGGTGCTGCGCGCACCACCGCAAGGCGCTGCGCGCACTAGGTGGTGCTGGTGAAGCAGCGAGCACCAGCGCGGTGCAGCGTGCACCAGCGCGGTGCAGCGAGCACCAGCGCGGTGCTGCGCGCACCAGAGAGGTGCTGCGCGCACCACGGAGGTGCAGCGGCGTGCTGCTGTGGAGCGGCTACTGTTCACGTGAACAGTAGCCGATGGAGGAAGAAGATGACCCTTAGGTCATCTTACTTCCATGGGCTTGGGCCGTGAGGCCCAGCTCAAACGTTTTTTTTTTCTTTCCTTTGATGACTCGGGCTGGGCTTGGCCCAATTTGATTTTGGGCCATTCAGCCCTTCAGTGTTTAATAATAAAAAAAAAAAAAAAAAAAAAAGGAGGGGATGAAATTTGCATGTCTTAATATATGCTAAGATATATTGTTATATTACATGTGATTTTTTTTTTTATGTTTTAGATTAAATTTGATCACATGTGAATATAGTTATATTCATGCTATTTTTTTTTCCATTATTTTAAATTACATGTGATCTTTTATTTAATTTGTTATATTAAATGTGATTACATGTATATGTGAATTGAACATGTGGATATGTGATTATTTTTTATCATCTATGAATGTTAGGCTTGAATGTTTATACATTAGTCTTTATTGATAAAATAGAAAGTAATTCCCACTAAGTAGTCTTAGTTAGAATTGTCAGTGTAAATGATAGACTGAAAAAAAAAATTGCAGTGACCCCAGTAAGAACTGTAAATACACTGTATAGCCAAAAGACCACAGTGACCCCAGTAAGAACTGTAAATGCACTAATGGAACAAGAAAAATGGACTGTAATGGTCTTATATAAACCATCTTTGTAGACTAGCCCAACAGGTTACTGTGGTTGGAGTAGCTGTCCTTGTAGACTGGCCCAAAAGGTTACTACAATTTTAGTAGGTTATGTCTTTACATGTGACTAGGACTAGATGACTACTTAAGATAGTGGGAGTATGGTTGAGAATTATGATTAATTCTCCCATATTTTTTTTTTTGAATTTGAGCGGGAATTAGGTTAAAAATTTAATAATTGGATATTGTGGCGCAAGAGATGATTCTGAAGTCTAGCGATTTTTCGATCTTGCGACATGTCTAATTTTTTTTTTTTTTAACTTGGATAGACGCGGCAGATTTCTTAGGTGTGTGTGTAATATCCTTTCTTTGCGTATTGTAGTGAAATAGCATCCAAGAGTATAGTTGCCGATTTAAACAAAGGGGAGAAATTGGATGGGGAGAACTACGACATTTGGCATCGCAAGATCCAATATGTTTTAGATGAGCAAGAGGTCTTGGAGGCCTTATCTCACTCCCTTACTGAGCCCGGGGAAGGGACCTCAGAACAACACAAAATAGATCAACTAGCCTATACTCAATGGGCTAAGAAAAGTCGGTGCGCGCGCATAATAATGTTAAACAGCATGCACAATGATCTAATGTGTGAGTTCGAGATCTATGACACTGCCCAAAGCATGTGGGAGGCTTTGAAGTTGAAGTTTGGTGGAACTTCAGCCACTAGGTTGCGTGGGTTAACCATGAGGTTTGACTCCTATAAGATGCGCTCTGACCACACGATGAAGCAGCATCTTAGGGCTATGTCAACCATGATCCGCGAACTTAAGTCGGCAGGAAACAACCTGACTGATGAACAGCAAGTCCAGGCAGTGATAAGATCACTGCCGAATTCTTGGGAGAATATGAGCCAGAACTTGACGCATAACGAGAATATCAAAGACTTTGATGATGTCTCGCGTCACTTGGAATTGGAGGCTGAGTGCCTAGAGGCTGCCAAGCCCAATCACACGGCCTATGTGGCTGATTCTGGTTCGCGTAAGGCATCAAGGCCTAAGCGCAAGAAGTCTAAGAATGGACTAGCTGCTGGACAAATTAAGAAGGTGTCAGGAACTTCTCAGCGCAGCAAGAGGGGCAAGAGCGGGAAGAACAAGTCGAAATTAGAGTGCTTCAACTGTGGAAAGAATGACCACTTCGCTCGTGACTGCACTGAGCCGAAGAAGGTACACTCTGACTTTTCTCGCATTGTTTTTGTAACTAGCCATGTGATGGTTGCTCACTCCTATCCTGTGTGGACTGTTGATTCAGGAGCGACCGAACACATAGCGCGAGATAGAGTTGGATTTGTTGAGTATCGTCGGATACCAGCTAGGAGTCGTGATATCAAGGTGGGGAATGGAGCTAGCGTTGAGGTACTGGGACTTGGTACCTACAAGCTGGACTTGCGGGGTGGCCGCACTCTTTTCCTTCACAATGTGCTATACGCTCCCGAGATCCGACGAAACTTACTTTCTGTACTCACTCTATTAAGACTTGGTTTTCGTATTGTTTTTGAAAACAAATTATGTTTCCTTTTATTTGGGCCATGTGTTTTATGGCAATGCTTTTCTACAAGACGGTTTTATGATATTGAATTTAGATTATTCAAATATAAATGAGTCAATTGCTTTTCTTTCTACATCTGATAATTTGGATTCATATAAATGGCATGTTAGGCTTGGCCATATAGGGCAAGATAGAATGACTAGGTTAGCTAGAGAAGGCCTTATAGGCAATCTCGCTAAGGTCATCTTACCCACATGTGAACATTGTCTAATGGGAAAAGCTAAGAGAAAACCGTTTGGAAAAGCCACAAGGGCATCTTTTCCACTGCAATTAGTCCACTCAGACATCTGTGGTCCAATGAGTGTGAGGGCAAGACACGGAGGTGTCTACTTCATCACATTTATAGATGATTTTTCACGTTACGGTCATGTCTACTTAATCTCCCATAAGTCTGAAGCATTGGAATGCTTTAGGCGATATCTAAGAATGGTTGAGAATCAGTTAGACAAGAGTTTAAAAGCTCTAAGAACTGACTGAGGACGAGAATATCTCTCTGAGCAATTTAAAAGGCTCTGTGATGAAAAAGGAATCAAAAGACAGTTGACGATGCCGAATACGCCCCAGCAAAATGGCGTGGCGGAAATGAGAAATCGAACACTGCTTGAGATGGTTAGGTCAATGATGGCGCAAGCAAACCTACCAATTTCTTTTTGGGGGATGCACTTTTGACTGCTGCCTACATTCTTAACCGAGTGCCCTCCAAATCAGTAACTTCCACCCCATATGAACTATGGACCGGCGAGAAACCCAATTTGAGTAACTTGCGGCCATGGGGTTCAACGGGTTTTGTTCACAATCTTTCTCATAAGTATGGGAAGTTAGGCCCTAGAGGGAAGAAGTGTATCTTTATAAGGTACTCAGAACACTCTAAAGGGTATGTATTAATAGGTGAACAATCTGATGGAAGTGTGACTGAGATTGAGTCACGAGATGTGGATTTCATTGAAGATGAGTTTCCAAGTAGAGGTGAGGTTGATAGGAGTTTAGAACTTCATGAGATTGTAGAACAAGAGGAAAGTGCTCCAAGGAATTTAGTTGAGAATGAGGAAGAAATTCTTCAAGCTCCTACAAATTATTTGAATCCGAGTGGGAGCACATCACTTGTCAATCAATCACAACAACCTCAGCCGCGTAGAAGCACACGCGAAAGTATTCCCCGTCGTCGTTTTGAGATTGAAGGGGAAGTTTTTATGGTAGCTCCGCATGATGATGACGAGCCTAGGACAATTTATGAGGCTCTCTCATCTTCTACAAAAGATGAGTGGATGAAAGCTCTTAATGATGAGATTGAGTCTATGAAGATTAACCAGGTCTGGGATCTGGTTGATCTACCAATAGGACGTAAGACTATTGGGAACAAATGGGTTCTTAAGGTCAAACGCAAGTCGGATGGATCAATAGATAAGTACAAAGCTCGCTTAGTGGCGAAAGGATATACCCAACAGGAAGGTATAGACTATGAGGAGACTTTTTCACCAGTGGTGAGGTTTGCCTCAATTCGCCTGATTCTAGCTATAGTAGCAAACATGGATTTGGAACTCTACCAGATGGACGTTAAGACAGCATTTCTCAATGGAGAACTAGATGAGGAGATCTATATGGATCAACCAACTAGTTTTGTGGTCAAAGGTCAAGAGCGCAAAGTGTGCAAGCTCAAACGATCTATATATGGCCTAAAACAATCATCTAGACAATGGTACCTCAGATTCCATCGAGCCATTCTCTCGAATGGGTTTACGATGATCATAGAGGATCATTGTGTTTATGTCAAAAGGTCTAAGAAGAGTTTCATTATGTTGTCATTATATGTTGACGACATACTACTAGTTGGAAATAATAAATGGTTGATAGTCGCCACAAAAGAGTGGTTATCCTTCAATTTTGAGATGAAGGATATGGGTGAGGCAGAATACATTTTGGGAGTTAAGATCTACAGAGATCGCTCAAAGAGACTTTTGTGTTTGTCTCAATAGACTTACATAAAGAAAGTCCTCGAGCGCTTCCTAATGAATGGATGTAAACCCATTGACACCCCTGTTGCAAGGAGCGAGAACTTGTCTAAAGTGATGTGTCCTAAGACTCAAAAAGAAAAGGAAAAGATGGCTCGTGTCCCTTATGCTAACGCTGTGGGTAGTCTGATGTACGCAATGATGTGTACTCGGCCTGACATATGCTATGCAGTTGGCTTAGTGAGTAGATTCCAATCAAACCCCGAACTAGCTCACTGGAAAGCGGTCAAAAGGATAATGCGATATTTCAAGGGAACTGCGGACTATGTGCTGTGCTATCAGGGTTCAGATTTGCTGCTAGAAGGTTACAGTGATGCCGATTGGGGCAGCGACCTAGATGAGCGCAAATCAACCACTGGGTATGTCTTTCTGCTCAACCAAGGCGCCATTACATGGAGCAGCAAGAAACAACCCTGTATAGCTTTATCCACCATGGAGGCAGAATACATAGCATGTTCTGCAGCAGTTCAAGAAGCTGTTTGGTTACGGAGGTTCCTCAAGCATTTAGACATTGGCACGGATACATCAGATCCAGTGACAATATTCTGCGATAGCATGGCAGCCCTCGCATATGCTAAGGACTCAAAGTATCATGGAAGAACCAAACACATAGATATCAGATATCACTACATCAGAGACATGATAGCGCAAAAGAAAGTGGTTCTGAAACATCTTTCTATGAGTCGCATGGTTGCTGATCCCTTAATGAAGCCTATAGCAAGAGATGTCTTCGAGGCTCATGTTAGGAATCTAGGACTGTGTAGACTATAAATGTAATTTGTGTTTCAAATGACATAAAGATGTAACATTTCCTTTGGGATATTAATACAATATGATTCAGTTTTTGTCTTTATCATATTGTTTTTAATACACACACACAAGATATGTCAACAGGCTTGGATCGGCTCACTCACACGAGCGATCGCCTCTAGCGCTTAAGTAGCGAGTAGAGATGAGACATTGTGTCCCTAGGTACTTGTCCAAAGGGATAAGTAGGTTGACACAAAATTATGTCGCCTTAGTGGGAGCTAAGATGAGGTCCATTGATAGGACTATGCATGGGTTACCCCACCATCCATGTAACCTGTAGTAAGCCAGATGCGAGTTCCTCTTTGACGCCTTGGAGACGTGCAAATAGAGGAATTCGGGTTGGACGCTTAAGGAGCGGCTAGACTAAGATCTGTACGGTGTTGATATAGACATATGCTCTTTAAAAAAGAGAAATCCACCATAGCATGTGTTTCATACTATATGTGCTTATACGACTATATGAGTAAGTGAGTAAAATGTTTCCCACTTTCTCGCTGTGTGAGTCTCATTCCTTAAAAAAATATCCTTTACTTTTGACTATGTCACGAGATGGAGGTTGTAATGTTTGCTACTTTGGCATGCTGTCTATGGCCATGATAGATACGGTCTAAAGAGGCATTGTTGGGAAAGCAGTTCGACCAAAATTGAGTGATATGAGTGTAGAGGGAAGACTATTCGATATCGTATCTTCGATAGTGTTTGTTGACGTCATACGAATGACGCTACATCTTGGTAGCGGCTAAAGGTTGTGAACACATTGAAATATTTGGAGGTAGTCAAGCATTGTTCTGAGTTTTTTAAATTCAAGAGGGTTCGAAAATGCTTGATCTTGATGCGATCAAATAAGTCTAGGACATGACTAGACACGTTAGGGATGTTACTATGCTGGTCTTCTCTGGGAGAGATTTGGTGTATGTACTCCCTCCTTTCTACAGATGTGCTTGGTGGTCGCACGGTCTATTTATTTGTATAAACAAGATTGAGAACATTAGAGAGATGCTGACCTGGGGTCATGCCCACTGTGGGGCTGACCCCCTCCTGCTTGTAACGCATGTAACGCATGGCTTAAAGCCATGCGTTACTGCCGTTACATAATATAATTGAAGGCTGGCCTTTAAGGCCCGCCGTGCAGAGGAGGACTATATATAGTCCTCCCCAATTGTGCTTTTGATGATCCAAAAAAAAAAAAATAGAAAAATACTCTCTCTTTTTGTTCTCTCTTGAAAAAAAAAATACTTAGGATGTGGATTGATTAAGTGTTACTCTAGTTCCATACTACGTAGTACACTTTTGCCACTAAAGGAAAACACTTGGAGTTTATCAATCTGGAAAAACTTGTGGAGCAATTCTTTAAGTTGAGCTTGAGGTACTTTTCCGTTATGCATTCTAACATTTTCATTTAATGTGGCCTGACCATCTCAACCCTTCATTCACAGTGGTTAAAATTCTATAGAGGTGGAAGTTCCTTTCTCATTTTCTCTTCAGATTTTACAATTTCTCTGAAAAAAGAGAGAAAACAGGTTCTGATTATACTTCTCATTCTGTTTTCTAATAGGTAGAAGGTCTGCCATCCACAATACCAACAGTGGGACCCTGGCGGAAGGTACTGACTCTATGCTTTCTCCATTAGTGGAAATGTGTACTTAAAGGTTTCTGATAAATCTAAGCAATTGTGCTTAAAGGTTTATATGGAATGATGTTTCAAAGCAACAAGTTAGTTCAATGTTAAGTAGCCCACATGTTGTCCCAGTACTTCTGCATACTATAATAGAATAATCTTGTGACCAAGTGGAGATCACAGTCATGTGCGCCTTGACATTTTAAAACATCAACTATGGCATACTATAATAGAATTCCTCTTCAAATTAACATAAAAGTTCAAGAGCTTTTTGTAGTCCAATGGAAGCATTTTTTTTTGAGGTCTCTGTGTGAGTGGGATGATAGGGACAAGTGGCTTTTTTTTTTCTCCTCTCTCTCTCTGGATTTTTGTCATCTAAGAGCCCAGTTTGAGTTTTGGGTTTCGTGTTTTCTTTTCGGGCATTCTCTGCTATGTTTCTCATGTGTACTAGGATTGTGCTCTATTTTGTGCATTTAATCACTTCTATTAGCCAAAAAAAGAAAAGAAAATGTGAGCACTATTACATGTATTTTTTAGATTTCTAGAGTAGTTCTTAGTGACAGAACAATTGTGTGCCCCCCGGGCCTTTCAAGTCAGAGCATTCTTAGCTAAAACATGAGCTGCTTTATTGGTCTCTCTTCTAGTGTGGGTGACAGACCACTCTGCAAATGAATTCATCAACTTTCTTTCATCTTCAACCAATAGACCTCCATAGCTCCAGTCATGCTTAGGTTCCTTCAACATATTAACCACCTGCAATGCATCACCTTCAAGCATGAACTTGTTTATGCCTATTTCCTTGCAGAAAAGAACTCCCAACAACAAAGCATAAACTTCTCCACTGAAAGGGCTAACTCTCATATTTCTTCTAGCTCGGAGAGTGCCAATAACTTGGCCTGAACAGTCCCTCAGAATTGCACCAACTCCAATTAAGCCATCTACCCCATTAATAGTTGCATCCCAATTTAGTTTGTAGGTCCCTTCAGTAGGCTTCAACCAGCAACTGGGATGTGGATCACTTCTCCTGCTCGAACTTGGTGGTTTTATATTCTGTAGGCAACTAAAATGTTCCAAATCTCTCATTGCATTGTTGAAAAGCAAGTTAGGATACAGAAATCCTTTACCATGAACAAAGTC
Organism: Juglans microcarpa x Juglans regia; assembly: GCF_004785595.1. Classification (NCBI taxonomy): domain Eukaryota; kingdom Viridiplantae; phylum Streptophyta; class Magnoliopsida; order Fagales; family Juglandaceae; genus Juglans; species Juglans microcarpa x Juglans regia. The sequence goes on along the minus strand of NC_054598.1, from coordinate 30,167,946 downwards.
ATTCCTTCTACACCAAAGTTGTCGAGTGATCATGGCCACCTCCATGAGCTCTACTTGCTCCTGGTTATCAATAGAAAAAACTCCAAATATCTTGGAAAACACGGCACTCCATACTTATCTTTTGAATTTTCCTACACCCTTGGGCCCAAACATTCTTAGGTGCTCCACAAGCCCATTGGCCTGAGGTTTCAATCTCAAGCTGACAGATGGGGCATTTGACATTCTCCACAAGTTTCTTTTTGTTCAAATTGGCCATTGTGGGCAATGCCTCATTACAAGCTCTCCATACAAACATCCTAACAACACTAGGAACCTACAGTTTCCAAATTGATTTCCAAATATTGACCTGCAATCTGTCGTGAGAAGGGTCATCCTTAGATCTGGATAAAACTTCTCTCTGAAGATGATATGCACTCCTAACTGAAAATAGTTCATTGTTTGTACACCTCCACACCAACTGGTCTTCTGTGGCGCCCCCGACCCCCATGTAAGGAGACACGGGAATCGAAACGCCAAGATGGTGACAACACGATCACACATCCCAACGATAGTGTCAAGTATGTGCATATGCAACAATGTACAATAAACAACGCAGCGGATAATATACATAAGTCTACTAAGTACCAGAATTTTTAAATACAAATATTCAAACAAATCATCTTTAAAAAGTTATATAGTCATCCCAAATAAAATATATACAAGTCTCAAACTAGAATACGAGTGATCCCAATCACTCCTCGGGCGGAGCCGAATCCTTAGGCTCACCCTCATCCTCCTCTGCATCAAAATCTGTGTTACCATAGAACGGTACCGCAGGTAAGTATAACCAAATAACCACGAGATAAAAACATATTGATGCTACCAACATGCATGCATATGATGAAATATGCGTTAGATCCAAAAATATCATTTTTTCCGAAAATGGATATTTTTCAACACACGCCAAAATCCCATTTTGGCCCAAAAATAATAATCTGTCATTTTTCCAGAAAATGACTCAAATCAATAAAACATCATTTTCCCAGAAAATGAATCACATAAAAAATCCTTTTATTCAATACATGCTATTTTTTCAGAAAACAGCTCATTAATCCATTAACCAATGCACCATGATCTCCCCTAGGGATCATCCGCACGTCCTAGTTTCGTAGCGATGCCCAATTCCTCGCCCAGCGCGTTCGTGGCCAAGCACCCACTACGCAACGAGCGATGCCCAGTTCCGCGCTTTCGTGGCCAAGCATCCTCTAGCCCCCGCCAGCAGAGGGGCCACGGAGTCGGCATGAGACCATCTCGTCGGATCCTGTTGTCGCCCAGCGACAACCCAGGGGACGTCACTCAGTATATTCTGCTCCCGAGTGACCAGAGGAGCTCCACCGAGATAATACCCCATCTCGACTTGGGGTCGTGATATGCACGTACCTAAAAATCCTTTAATACATGAAAACTCAGTTTTCAATAAACACATGAATATGAATTCATGTACACGAAAACTCAATTTCCTTTACAAACATGATCATGCGTGCAATATGCCATGTACATGAACAACACTATACCAACAACCAACAACTCACAAAGCAATTAAATACACAAGCAACTCCGTCCACAAACCATCCGACCCCCGAACTCCTCGGACTTAGTCCAGCATGTCCAACTAGATCATAATAATATGGGTTAGTGCAAAAATATATTTAAATCACGATAGTTATTTGGAAAAATACTTACAGTGCTATATAATGATTTCTGAAGGATCACGGAGGTGCAAGAAGTGGTGGCTCAGCAACGAAACAATGTAAAATACACTGTGGCCGTGGGTCTTCGATTTAGGCCAAAAATGCCCAAATCGGAGATGGAGATAGATAGGCTTCACCGATGGTAGATTGGAGCTAAGGATGGGTGCTTTAGGTTGCTAGGAGGTCTAGGATGAAGTGGTGAAGAGGTGGTGGCCGGAGGTGGTGCGACGGCGGCGCTAGGACTCAAAGAGTACCGTGGCTTTGAGGAGCTTGTGGTGGCTAATGGCGGCGAGAGGGAGGCTGCAACTAGAGGGAGGTGGTCGCCGGAGGGAGGGGTGGTGCCGGCCATGGTGGCGGGCTGGGTGAGGACGACGCGGACGAGGGGAGAGAGAGGAGAGCTTCCGCGGGAGAGAAGAGAGAGAAGGAGAGAAAAGAAAAGAAAGAAAAGAAGAAAAGAAAAAGGAGGAAAAAGAAAAGTAAGGGGAAAGAAATGAGGTCCAATCCTCACATCTTGGGTCACCAAAATGATCCAAAGAAAATAATTTCAAAACAGTAAGTTAAATAAAATAATTTAAACGTAATGATAAAATGAAGATAAAATAATTAAATCCAACAATCAATTAATTTAAAAGAAGAACAATTCAAATGCATAATAATAATAAATATTAAGGAAACATCTCAAATTAATTTTTCATAATTTAAAGATCATAACATAAACTATTTAAAAATATCCGATAATTTTAAAACAAGAGAATAAATTTTTGAATTAATAAAAATAATCCTTTAATAAAAATACACTAAAATACGGGGTGTTACATCCTCCTCCCTTAAATAAAATTTCGTCATAGAAATTAGTAAGGTCGAACATGAAAGCTAAAACAGGAATAAGATTCAACTAAGAGCAGACTTAACAAGCATACTGCCAATCATTCAGATAAAAACGGATACTGCTCCCTCATGTCGGCTTCTCTCTCCTAAGAGAAATCTTGAGCTAACGGATCGCCCCATGACACTTTCACCAAAGGTATTGTCTTAGACCTTAACCTTTGCTCTTTCCAATCCACAATCTACGTCGGGACAACTTCATAAGTAAGATTAGGCTGAAGTTCAATGCGTTCAAGGTCGACAAAACGCGGCTCTAGCTGTCCAAAACTCTTCTTCAATGATGACACATGGAACACATCATGGACATCACCAAAATAGTCCGGCAAGGCAACTCTATAAGCAACAAGCCCAACTTTTTCTACAATCTGGAAAGGGCCAACATAACTCGGACTAAGCTTTCCCTTCTTGCCAAAGCGCTTAACCCCTTTCATAGGAGAGACTTTAAGGTAAACCCAATCACCTATCTTAAATGATAAGTCTCTTCTCCTTGTATCTGCATAACTCTTTTGACGACTTTGGGCTTCCGCCATTTTAGTCCTTATAAACTGAACTTGATCATTCATTTCTTGAATTATCTCAGGCCCAATCAATTTACTCTCGCCAGCTTCATCCCAACACAACGGTGATCTACACTTCCTCCCATACAAAGCTTCATACGGTGTCATCTGAATGGAGGAATGAAAACCGTTATTGTAAGCAAACTCAATTAGCGGCAGGTGATTCTCCCAACTCCCCTGAAATTTCATGACACAAGCTCACAACATATCCTCAAGGGTCTGGATAGTACGCTCTGATTGACCGTCTGTCTGAGGGTGATACACAGTACTAAACTTCAACTTAGTGCCTAAAGCTGTCTGCAAACTCTTCCAAAAAGGGGACGTGAACCGCGGGTCCCGATCTGACACGATACTCTTGGGTACTCCATGCAAACGCACTATCTCCTTAACATACAACCGAGTCAACTTACCCAAAGAGTCGATATTATTAATAGGCAAGAAATGAGCACTCTTGGTCAACCGATCAACAATCACCCAAACTGAGTTCTTTCCACTAGGAGTCCTCGGCAAACCCACAACAAAATCCATAGAAATATCATCCTACTTCCACTCAGGAATAGGGAGAGGTTGAAGCCTACCAGCAGGTCTTTGATGTTCAGCTTTAACTTGACGGCACGTGTCGCATTTCTCGATAAACATGGCAATATCCACCTTCATTCCTACCCACCAGTAATTTCTCTTTAAATCTCGATACATTTTCGTGCTTCCTGGATGAACTGAATAAGGAGCCGCATGAGCTTCTGCCAAAGTTCGCTCTTTAAATTCTGAATCTCGGGGAATCACCCTACGATCTTGAAAATGGAGAATACCATCCTTATCCAGACTATAATGCAAGAGTCCTTTAAACTTCCTGACTCTCTTCCTAATGGCCAACAACCTTAGATCCCTTATTTGAAGAGTCTTCAATTCTTCAAAATCAACAACCCGGACATCCAAAACCGAAGATAATAACTCTTCCTGCTTCGAGCTTTCAATAAGAAGTCTCCTCATCCCGCAAAGGAGAGAATCCACATCTGATGACTCTGCTTCATCCACCTGTTGAGACTTCCTACTCAAAGCATCTGCAACTAGATTCGCCTTTCCAGGATGATACTTGATCTCACATTGGTAGTCGCTAATTAGCTCTAACCACCGTCTTTGCCTCATATTGAGATTCTTTTGAGTAAACAGATGTTTCAAACTCTTGTGGTCGGTATAGACTTCACAGACTTCGCCATACAGATAATGCGGCCAAATCTTAAAAGCAAAAACTATAGCCGCCAATTCCAAATCATGGGTGGGATAATTCCTCTCATGAATTTTCAACTGACGAGATGCATAAGCAACAACTCGTCCCTCTTGCATAAGAACGCATCCCAACCCGAATTTAGATGCATCACTAAAAATCACAAATGGCTTGTGTGGCTCCGGGAGTGCCAAAACAGGTGTCGTTGTCAATCTTCTCTTCAACTCTAGGAAACTTCTCTCACATCTATCAGTCCATACAAACTCAGCATTCTTCCTAGTCAAAGCAGTGAGAGGTCCGCATAGTCGAGAAAATCCCTCCACAAATCTTCGATAATAACCGGCAAGCCCCAAGAAACTCCGTATCTCACGAACTATTGAAGGGCGAGGCCATGACAAAACAGCTTCCACTTTACTAGGATTTACGGCCACTCCCTCCTGGAAAATCATATGTTCAAGAAATTTAACTTCTTCCAACTAGAATTCACAGTTACTTAGCTTAGCATACAATTGATGCTCTCTTAACTTTCCAAGTGCCAAACGAAGGTAACAAGCACGCTCTTCCACATCTCACGAATAAATCAAAATATCGTCAATGAACACTACCACAAATGAATCCAAAAAGGGCCGGAATACCCGATTCATCAAATCTATAAAAGCGGCAGGGGCATTAGCTAACCCAAAAGACATCACTTTAAATTCATAATGCCCATACCTCGTCCTGAAACCAGTCTTGGGCACGTCCTTATCTCTTATTCTCAACTGATAGTACCCTGATCTCAAATCAATCTTCGAAAAGACAGCTGCTCCCTGGAGCTGGTCAAACAAATCATCAATTCTAGGAAGAGGATACTTGTTCTTGATAGTCACCTTGTTAAGTTCCCAATAGTCAATGCACATTCTGAGTGTACCATCCTTCTTCTTGACAAACAAAACAGGCGCTCCCCACGGCAAAGTACTGGGCTGAATAAATCCCTTTTCAACAAGTTCCTACAATTGAGTTTTCAGCTCTTTTAACTCAACCGGTGCCATACGGTAAGGAGCCTTATGCACAGGAGCCGCTCCAGGTTCCAAATCGATAACAAATTCCATATCATGAACATGAGGCAATCCGGGCAACTCGTCCACGAACACATCAGGGAATTCTTCCACAACTGAAATATCCACTAAAGACTTATTCTCGGATGGCGTAGACACCATTTAAACCAAAAAAGCATCTGCTCCACAAGCTATATCTCTCTTAGCTTGAATTGCAGATATAACTGCAGGTCTTGCTTTCAACTTGCTTCCCACGAATTCCAAATAGTCTCCATCCGAAAGTTGAAAGCTAATTATCCGACTCCTACAATTAATATTTGCAGAATATCGATGCAACCAATCCATACCCAAAATTATGTCAAATCCAAGCAACTTGAATACAATCAAATCTGCATCCAATGTCCTCCCACCAAAATCCAAAGGACAGCCTAAAGCAACCTTGGAGCACCACACCAGCTCACCATTTGGAAGAGTCACTACTAAGGATTGTGGTAACGGCTCTGTGACTAGATTGCACATCCATGCAAAAGTAGCGGATACAAAAGATTGAGACGCCCCAGAATCAAACAAGGTACATGCATAAAAATCATATAGACGAACTCTACCTGAAGCAAATACATACACCAGATAAATCCAAAACCAACTCACACCAAACATCAAATCCAAGAATTAAATTAAAAGCATACCAGTAATCACCCCAGCATCGTGGGTCTCTGGAGCCCCATAATCCACATCACCAGGAGTCACAACATATACTTGGGCTTGTACTAACTGTCTCTGGTTGCTCCTCCCGCCTCGTCGACTTCCTTGTCCTCCTTGACTTCCTTGAGCTTGACTGGGACACTCACGAGCAAAGTGACCCGACTGGCCACATCTAAAGCACTGGATCCCCCTTTGGCCACAGTCGCCCTCATGGGCTCTATTACACCTGCTACAAACTGGAGCTCGACCTCCTGCACGAACTCCAGAGGCTGTCTGCGAACGGGGCCCTAGTCCTCTGTACAAACTTATGCGGTGACCCAGAACTACTACCCTCACCAGCAAAACTCTGCCTCTTCTGACTTGGAGGGGAGCCTATCACAAAAGTATTTTCCCGCTCTGCAATAGTGGCCAAATCCACTAACTTCTGAAACTCCACAATCTGAAGACAGGCTACTTGTCTGCGTATATCATGGCACAGACCCTCCTGTAAATGCTCAACTACGCAGCTCCTCTGTGGCAATAAGGTGAGTAGCGAATCGCCCAAGCTCCATGAATTTTCTAGCATATTGCTCGACCGTCATGTCTCCTTATACCAAATTATTGAATTCTCTAGCCTTTTGCTGTCTCATTGAAACAGGAAAGAAATGGTCGTTGAACTCCTTCTTGAATCGCTGCCAGGACACAGCAGCAAAAGATCCCAACTCCATTTCTAGGAGTTGCCGCTTGGTCTGCCACCAGTTTGCCGCTTCACCTTGCAACATATAGCTTCCATACAATACCATTTGGGCCTCCGTGCACCCACAAACCTCAAATGTTCTCTCAAGATCTTCAATCTACCTCCTAGCTCAAAGTGGATCCTCCTCCCCAGTAAAGACAGGGGTCCTATGCGCTAGGAAGCACTCATAGGTGCACCCAACTTGGACAGCTCTATTTAAATATCCTTGCGGCGGTCGGAAATTCTGTTGGAGGAACTCTGTCATCCTATTCAACGCCCTCGCCATGGCATAATTTTCATCACCTCTTGGTAATTCATCTTCGGGCTCATTAGCTTGCCTTCTTGGTCTCACCATCTTCCTGTCATAGCAATCTTTAACCCCGCTTAAACCCGGACAAAATCAAACACAACAAAAGCAACACCAAAAATAACTAAAATAAAGTAAAATAAAATAATATAACATAAAATAAAATAAATAATAAAACCATATTAAATCATACCTTAAAATAAATAATTTAACTTATAACTTTAAAAAAAAAAAATATTTCTGGTACTTCACCTAAGGGACATGTGGGTTTAACCAGAGCCAACTGCTCTGATATCACCTGTGGCGCCCCCGACCCCCATGTAAGGAGAGACGAGAATCGAGACGCCAAGATGGTGACAACACAGTCACACATCCCAACGATAGTGTCAAGTATATGCATATGCGACAGTGTACAATAAACAACGCAGCGGATAATATACATAAGTCTACTAAGTACCAGAATTTTTAAATACAAATATTCAAAGAAATCATCTTTAAAAAGTTATACAGTCATCCAAAATAAAATATATACAAGTCTCAGACTAGAATACGTGTGATCCCAATCACTCCTTGGGTGGAGCCGAATCCTCAGGCTCACCCTCATCCTCCTCTGCATCAAAATCTGTGTTACCATATAACGGTACCATAGGTAAGTATAACCAAATAACCACGAGATAAAAACATATTGATGCAACCAACATGCATGCATATGATGAAATATGCGTCAGATCCAAAAAAATCATTTTTCTCGAAAATGGATATTTTTCAACACACGCCAAAATCCCATTTTGGCTTAAAAATAATAATCCGTCATTTTCCCAGAAAATGACCCAAATCAATAAAACATCATTTTTCCAGAAAATGAATCACATAAAAAATCTTTTTATTCAACACACGCTATTTTCCAAGAAAACAGCCCATTAATCCATTAACCAATGCACCCCTAGAGATCATTTGCACGTCCTGGCTTCGTAGCGATGCCCAGTTCCGCGCCCAGCGCGTTCGTGGCCAAGCACCCACTACGCAACGAGCGATGCCCAGTTCCACGCCCAGTGCGTTCTTGGCCAAGCATCTTCTAGCCCCCGCCAGCAGAGGGGCCACGGAGTCGGCACGAGACCATCTCGTCCGATCCCGTTGTCGCCCAGCGACAACCCAGGGGACGTCACTCAGTATATTCCACTCCCGAGTGACCAGAGGAGCTCCACTGAGATAATACCCCATCTCGACTTGGGGTCGTGATACGCACGCACCCAAAAATCCTTTAACACATGAAAACTCAGTTTTCAATAAACACATGAATATGAATGCATGTACACGAAAACCCAGTTTCGTTTACAAACATGATCATGCGTGCAATATGCCATGTACATGAACAACACTATACCAACAACCAACAACCAACAACTCACAACGCAATCAAACACAAAAGCAACTCCGTCCACAAACCATCCGACCCCCGAACTCCTCGGACTCAGTCCGGCATATCCAACCAGATCACAATAATATGGGTTAGTGCAAAAATATATTTAAATCATGATAGTTATTTGAAAAAATACTTACAGTGCTATATAATGATTTCCGAAGGATCACGGAAGCGCAAGAAGTGGTCGCTCAACAACGAAACAGTGTAAAATACACTGTGGCCGTGGGTCTCAAAAACTCACTTTTGAACGGAGACAAACCAAGACCCGAAATTGATAGGGTAGGGCTTAGGGATGTCGGTGAAGCTACTGGTGGTGATGGTTTGCCGTGGGCGGTGGCGTAGAAGGCGGTTTTAGGGCAAAAATGCCCAAATCGGAGATGGAGATAGATAGGCTTCACCGGTGGTAGATCGGAGCTAAGGATGGGTGCTTTGGATTGCTAGAAGGTCCAGGATGAAGTGGTAAAGAGGTGGTGGCCGGAGGTGGTGCGACGGTGGCGCTAGGACTCAAAGAGTGCTGCGGCTTTGAGGAGCTCGTGGTGGCTAATGGCTGCGCGAGGGAGGCTGCAACTGGAGGGAGGGGAAGCGAACATGTGGGGTGGTGTCAGCCACAGCAGCGTGACGGCGGCGGGCTGGGTGAGGACGACGCGGACGCGGGGAGAGAAAGGAGAGCTTCCGCGGGAGGGAAGAGAGAGAAGGAGAGAAAAGAAAAGAAAGAAAAGAAGAAAAGAAAAAGGAGGAAAAAGAAAAGTAAGGAAAAAGAAATGAGGTACAATCTTCACATCTTGGGTCACAAAAATGATCCAACGAAAATAATTTCAAAATAGTAAGTTAAATAAAATAATTTAAACGTAATGCTAAAATAAAGATAAAATATTTAAATCCAACAATCAATTAATTTAAAAGAAGAACAATTCAAATGCATAACAATAATAAATATTAAGGAAACATCTCAAATTAATTTTTCACAATTTAAAGATCATAAAATAAACCATTTAAAAATATCCGATAATGTTAAAACAAGAGAATAAATTTCTGAATTAATAAAAATAATTATTCAATAAAAATATACTAAAATACGGGATATTACATCTTCTTTTCTTCCAATGCTTACTGAAATGGACTTGATGAGATCGATCTCCTATGTTGTGAATAGGTTTATTTTCCCAGTACATGACCATTCCACTTCCTCAAATCAGAATCAATCAGATCAGTAACCCACCTAAACTCTCCTTTTTAGATTGGATCATAAAAGAACGAGGGTTAGGAATCCACTTATCACCTGCCTTCTCTGTTTGAATGTTGCTTTTTGTCATTCCAACGTTAAGTATTGACATTTGAACCTTAATCAATCATTCGAACGTTCAAATATTCTGTCCGAACGATTATTTCTTGTTCTAACCTTTTTTTTTTAAGTAAAATGTTACCCATAGAAGTCCAAACTTATTTTATAAAATATGCTATTACGACATAACGTTTTATATTTTTGTACACATCTTCCTTGTTTTATCTTTTAAATTTAGGTCTCATTTGATTATATAGATGAGATGAGATGAGATGAGATAAAAATTTAAAGTTAAATAAAATATTGTTCGAATATAATTTTTTAATATTATTTTTATTTTAGCCGAGATTTGAAAAAAATTAGATTATTTATTATATTTTGTGTAGAAATTTAAAAAATTATAATTATTATATAAAATAAGATGAATTGAGATGAGTTGATTTGATTAGCGGAACCAAATGGGCCATAATGACATTCGTCGTAAGGAAGCGCTGGAGGGAGCCGAGGTACCTCTACAAGAGACGATGGTCTCGATAGCAGACTTTCGAGTAGTTTTAGGCTATGTTTGGCAAGTGAGAGTACCTCAAGTACTCTCACTACTATTCTTTGCTTTATTATTACTTTTCACTTATTTTTTTACTATTCATTACTTTTTACCTACTATTCATTATTCTATTATTACTTTTTCATTACTATTTACAAACATTCTCAACACTTCTTAGATATTCTCACTATCCAAACGTAGCCTTAGACTAATTTAGATAATTTTGTACTTTCTTTTAGGTCTCATTTTCTATTATTTTTTTTCAAACTACTCAATTTTCAAGACAGATGATACATATTTGTCTAATTCAAAATTGTACATATTTTTGGTTGGCCAACTTCTGCATTTTTCCTTCCATTGATTGTCTTTCAAGAAGGGCCCCACGGTAATTTTCAAAGTAAAGTGTCACAACTAATTTGGTTGACCAAAAGGTTTTTTCTTTCTTTTATCGATTGTCATTTGAGAAGGTATCCCACCATGAATTTCCCAATAATTTTGGTTCCCTTTGCCTGTATATGGTGGGTAGGTTTGAAATTGAATGCAATACTTGCAACTACCGTCAATATATATTAGAAGACATAAAATATATGAAGCCCAAAATAAGTTTACTAGGCCCAGTTCAGAGGAAGAGGCCTTATCAAGAAGAAATGAAGAGTATATCAAGAGAAAATAGGTAATGGGACATAAAATAAAAGAGGAAGCATAGAATAAAAAGGGAGAAACCAGACGATTTTACAAAGGGTCCCAAAATAATTTTCAAGTAAACTTATTCAACTAATTCCGTGGACCAAAGGGGGTTTTGTTTTTCTTTCTTTCTATTGATTATCATTTGAGAAGTTGTCCTCATAAAAAGAAAGGAAGATAAGATAAGTAGGAAAGAGGGAACCAAAAAGGGGAGAAGAAAATTGTTTCAAGAAAAATTAAATGGTGTGACATAATTATGTCACATAAAGAAGGCAGGATGTGACATAAAGCAAGGGAATATCAAGTGCTCGATGAAATGCTCAAGTCAGAATATTTCTATTGAATAATTTTCCTCACATACTGTTCTGCCGTGCCTTTACAATGCTTTTATGGACAAATACATGTGCTAACTGTTTTCCAGAGAATCAGTATTAATGGACACCTATCCTACCAGAAATGTTTTCTTGTTTTCAGAATATTCATTGTTGATGCTCTGCAGTGCTTTGGCGTTATCTGTTGTGAATGGTTTGTTGCTTACCGTGGTGCTAGTGGAAAATGCCTCTGATATTGCAGAGTAATGGCCTGCCTTGGTACTGTCCTTAACAGGGAAGAAACATAAGATAAAAGGAAGAAATAAAAAACTTCATGAAAAAGGTCCCACAATAATTTTCAAGTAAAGCTATTCAACTAATTCGGTGGAAAATAAGGGCTTTATTTATTTCTTTGTATTGATTATCATTGACAATGTTTTTCTTTCATATTTTAATCTCTAAATATGTTTTAATTAGCTTTTAACTCTATCGATTTAAATAAAAGAGTTGCACTTCAGCACCATCTTCTTCACCTAATTTTACCGAGTTTTCATAGTTTACATTATTGACGCGAAATGATCAATTGGTCGGGAAGAAGTTAATTGTCAGCAATCCAATCTATTTAGAGATCGTATTACTAAAAATTTGGTCAGTAAGAATCTTATTTTATTGTATGCGCGCACAATGTTAATAACTAAAGTATTAGAAAAAGTGCTTAATTAATTTACAATGCAATGCATGATATTATTAATAACCTAAATTCTTTACAAATAACTAATTAAATTATAAACTACAATTAATGTAATTCTTTTTTTCCCAAGAAAAAAGTGTTTGAAGTCGAATTAAATTTACAAAATTTATAAGATGTACGTGGATGATACGGTAGGATAAATAGATGTCGATGTGAGTGAACAACATGAAAACGACACCAATTATATGAATGCGACGACGATGACATGAAATGTATCTTTCTTTATTTCCTGAGAAAAAACAAAATTTTCAAATAGAATTGATTGCATTGGTCCCCTAGATGAATGGATGATGTGATTGTGAAACATTAAAACGTGTAGAAGGGTTTAGATATAGATTAGGTTTGAATTACTTCTTCTCTACTTATTTTTTTAAATAATTGACCTTACGTTACACGCAAATTGGATTGACTCAGGTCAATTCAATTAAATTCGAGTCGTATAGATTTGGACTTTCTTAAAATATGCCACCTTTTAAACCCTGTATTCTACTATTATTTTTTTGCGTTTTGAAAGATGCCTATATATCATGCCTTACTCTACAATAAAAAAAAAAAAAAAATTACGGATTCAAAATAGTGGCTGCCAACACGGATGTGGAGTAGTACTGCCAATATAGTACTGCTTTTATCTCCAAATATTGAAAATCATATTTTAATCTCCAAATATTTAATTAGCTTTTATCTCGATTGATTAAAATAAAAAACCACAAAACATAGTAGACACGCATGATGATTAACAATCTTTGGAGACAACAGTGACGAAGCAGTTGAGCTAAAAAAATTTAAGAACCCCTCGTCAATTAAATTCCATGACAAATTACTAATTAAAACTGTATGCCTAATCGTTAATTGGGAAATTCGAAATAATAAATACATTATTATTTTATGACTTTTACACAGCTTTTAATAAAATATTATTATTTCTCGAATTCAAAATTAAACAAAATATATTTAAATTTAAAAGATAACATATATTCTTTAAAAATCAAAGCACGCACGAAAACGTGTAGTAGTGTGAAAGTTTGAAACTCATGGCATTAGCTAGTGTGAAAGTTTCCCCTACCATTTATTCCAAATAATTGACCTTAAGTTACACACAAATTGATCCAACGAAAATCAACAACTCCTCTTAAAGAATTGTATGTTACATATTGCTGCATGTGAATGAGACAGGCATTTGAGCAAAACAAACTAAAAGGTACTGATCCTTTCAATAATCTTGTTACATTCATTCTCACAAATTTTGCAGTACCATCATTGACTATTAAACCATATTGTCGGGAATCTAGTCACTTTATCTGTAGCCTTTTTTTTTTTTTTTTTTTCAGAAATAGGATGAAACTCTAATTTTATTGATAGCCCTCACTTGTAGCGAAGGAAAATCATGGTTACCACTTTATTTGCAGCCTACATGTCTATTAAACATTGGAACAATATAGTAATTTTAATTCGAACATCTGTGTATAATATTATTAGACATTAGCCTTAGCTCCCGATAGTTCGTAATTAGCCTACATGTTATTGGACATCTGTGTACATATGGTCCTTTTAGTATCAGAGCTGGCTCCTGATAGTTCGTAATTACTTCTCTTCATTTCATTTATTTTGTTCTCTTTCAACCCAATCCCTGAATTCTTACTTTGTCTTATCTATCTCCTTATTGCTTGTCTAGTACTTTGGTAAGACCCATTTGTCGGAGAGCTTGAGGGAAATTAGGTTGTCGGGTTGGGATAAGGATGTTAGTTTTAGGCATTTAAGTGTGAAGGACTGTGTTGACTAGTGACAAAATGAGTAGAATGTTCAGATTTAATTCAACTATTAGTTCTAGGTCGTCTGTTCCACCTGACATAGTTAATGAAGAATATTATTCTTTTGAAGAAATTGCTCTAAGTGATTTGAACCAATGGAATATTCTAAAAATTAGTTCAAATTCTATTTACCGAACCTCTTGGGTTCAATCTACTTTTAACATTGCTTTTAATGTTAGAACAGTTGAACAAACATATGCTATTTCAAAATCTCAAAAAAAAATGTTGCTTATTTACTAAAAAATTAATTCAAGATTTTTTAGTAAAAGGTTACAAATACTAGTATATTGGTTCTGTTCAAGTTGCTGTCAAACCTTTAACGAGGAAAGACATCAACGCTTCTGTTCTACTTTATTTAAGAGATGCCAGGTTCAACAAATTTGAAACTAGTATTCTAGGAATGATTCAATCCTCTTTGTTTGGAGGTCCTGTTCACTTTGATTGGTTTCCTGATTTAACTCTTACTTTGGATGATAATAATATTGTCAAAGCTTTAACTTTGAATATTTTAACTTTTGGTTATTATATGCTAGAAGGAAGCAAACCACTTACTATTGTAAACCAGATTTATTATCGTCTTTTAAAAATGAATTTAAATATAAAAGCCATTCCAAAACCAACTGCGGGAAAAACTCTCTTTATTCAAAGTTCTACCCCAGATGCGAATATTCAAGTTCCAAAGATGGTTTATTGGAAAGATATTTCTCTTCCTAATGAATGGACTTTAGAACATGAAGTTCCCCCTGTTAAAAATATTTATGATGATTGCACCTTAGATTATATTCAACAATATTTGGATGGAACTGTTAAAATTAATTTTGATCAAACTAGCACTCCTAGCATAAGAAGAAATTTTTTTACCGGATCTAGATATTATTTTGCTGGTTCTGTTTCTGATAATTCAATAAGAAGAGACTAAAATCTCAAACAATTTCTGGAAGACTCAGTCAAAACAGCCCAACCAGCTAATCATGATTTAAAATTGAAAAGAATTTATACATCCTCTCATGTTACTTCTGCTTGTTATTCTACCAAGGATGCTGAAACATCCAATGATAAGTCCGTAAAAGGAAGAAGTTGATAAAGAAGAAGATATTTCATCTTTATCACCCATAGTTTCAGATATGGTCGCACCGATTCATCACACTCTTGGTAGACCTTGTGAAGTCTTACTGTGATAAATAGACCTTTTGAATTTGATTTAGTTGCTCTTTTTAATGAATAAAGTTCAAAAGAAAATCGTGATAAGAGAAAAACTTATCATGCTACTTTTTATGCCTTTGAAAAATTATGAGTTAAAAGAAAATGGAAAAAAAAGATGAATGACCTACAAAGGCACATATTTTTCTTTGATTTTGTTGAAAATTATTATATTTCACAAAATAGTTTAAATGTTGTTAATACTGATTTTGTCAAGGAAGAAGGCAAAATGGTGATCCAATCCAGTCACCCGCCTTTGGAGGCTCAATTCTAAGACCTTCCTACTCCTCTTGAATTCACCTTCATTCTTTTCTTCCACCTATCTTCTATCCCTTCCACCTGTTCTTCTGTAAGTTAAATTTGTAATTTTAAGCTAGTAATTTTATTAAGATTTTATTTCAATGCAAGTTGTTATTTCTGCATCTATTTATTTTCCATATTTCGCATACATACAT
The DNA here is from genome assembly GCF_004785595.1 of Juglans microcarpa x Juglans regia. Lineage (NCBI taxonomy): Eukaryota > Viridiplantae > Streptophyta > Magnoliopsida > Fagales > Juglandaceae > Juglans > Juglans microcarpa x Juglans regia. Next base: position 30,152,330 of record NC_054598.1, on the reverse strand, counting down.
ATGGTCGGTTTTACCGCCTGCTCTTAACTGTGTATACTCTACTATTTTTTATTTTGTTATTTCCAGTTATCTGGTCCTCATCTAGTCCTCATTCTTATTTATCTTCCATTTCCATTGGTCCTTTTGGTATCAGAGCCAAACGATGTGTTAGGGGTACGCTGGATCCTCCTGGCAAGGGTCCCCGTGGTGGGTATGGGACCCCGGCAAGAGACCCCCGAGGGGAGGAAGGGATTGTCCCACATTGGCAAGTAGCGATCCTACTAGTGGCTTTATATTGAGAAAAACACCATCTCCTTCACCAATGCTTTTATGCGATGAGTTCTACCTTAATTGGTACATATGCACAAATGTTCTTAGCTGAAACAGTAGAATGCATAGTTAATTCGAGAGGAGTAGGAAGGTCTTAGAATTGAGCCTCCCTCCCTCGTTCCTCAGGTTCTCATTTTATAGATCAAGGAGTTTCTGTTTACAATAATTAAAGTAAAATAGTAAAAGCATAAAAGCTGTGAGTGAATAGTGAATGTTATTGTTTATTCACGTGAAAGTAGGATCATCATTATGTCTTCAGCGTAATTTGCGGACCATCTGCTTTTGACATAAAGTGACAGGAATCTTGACAAAGGGGACTACTCAGCCTGTGAGACGGCAATCTTCCTTTTGTCTTGTAGCGTCTGTGGTGGATCATTCATCATTAGATAACTTGGGAGTTCCTTTAGAATCATGTCAAAAAATATTACTGTAAGGATCAGCGACTGAAGCTTCAGATGATGCTTCTGACTTTTCTTCATCAGATTATTATTTTCTTAAGACTTCTTTAGCAAGTGAATTAAATCCTTTTTAGTAAGACTATCAAGAACATCATTTTTTTTTTTAGTCTTGCTAGTTTTAGAAGAAGTGGTTGTCTTTCCTCTCTGTGAGGCAGATGGTGAAACAAGGGCCTGGATTTTGGGATACCCAGTTGAAGTAAGAGAACCATAAGTGATTGTAGGGAGTTCCTCTTTATTTTGCAGATCTGGGCAGTCTGTGGAAAATCCCTCATCACATAATCAATGATATTTTGGGTATAGGGGAACCTATCCCACCATTTTGTAAAGCAATATCGAACTAAGATATCACTATTCCTTTCATAATTCCATTTCATGAATTAAGAAATCTTGTACCATTTGCAGAAATGGAGAGAGTAAGGAAACTTGGCTATATGTCTATCCAATTTTGAAGAGAAGTAATTACGAACTATCAGGAGCTATGGATTCGAGGTCATTATTGTTTCTCCCAAAGGATCTGAAGTAACTGCTTCTCCTTTCAAAATCTCTGAAACTGTTTCAAAAGATCTAAAAGAAGACAAGATTATAAAAGAAACAAAAAAGATTATTCATCAGAATAATTTTGTAAATCTTGCTCTTAATACTATCGGACAACAGTTAGACATAATTGAAGAAAAGACAAAAAAACCTATCTTCGCCTCTGTCCATATGTCAAAAACTATTGAAAATCCTTTAATTTTCCCAAACGATCAGCCAAAAACTATTTCAAAAATTATTGAAAAACCTTAGATAATTTTACCATAGGATCGGCCAAAAATTGAGTTTAAAGATTCACAGGCCAAGTCTCTGGATAAAATTAATCAAATGCTTGTTGATCTTAAGAAAGAGTAGCCTTCTACCAATGCTTTAACAAGCAATGAAATGGAAACTATTCTTGTTGAAACTACAGAGGAATCATCTGATGGTGATTCTTCTATCACAAGGGATATCGATTTACTTGAAAAGAATTTTCATAATTTTGATTTAAAACCTGAAATCGCCAGATGTTCTTTAAAAGAACCCAAACCAATAAGTCTAACGAAGAACTAGTATTCCAGGCCTACTTCTTCTGATTTACAATTTGAAGAAAAGTTTTTCAAACTCAATCTTCTTATTCTGCTGGTAAGATTTACGAATGGAACATTGATGGATTGTCTGAACAAAAAATCCTCAATACCATGAGTAAGATGTCTTTGGTTGCAAATACCTACATTAACAATAATATCAGGCAACCTGATATTATTATTATTTTAACTAATGGTTTTTCTAGTGTGCTTCATCATTGGTGGGATAAGCATCTCATTGATGAAACTAAAGAAACCAATCAAAACGTTGTCAAGCGTAATGATGAAGGGTTACCTATTTTTTATGAAACCATAGGGATGGCACATCCTGATGGTGTTAATACTTTAATTTACACTATTCTTAAATATTTTGTTACAACTCCCTCTAACATTACTAATCGTATTAGTGACCAATTGAATAATTTGCGATGCCATCAAATGTCTGATTATAGATGGTATCAAGACGTTTTTATTTCTAGAGTAATGCTTAGAGATGATAGTCATAAGCCCTACTAGAAAGAAAAGTTTATTGATGATTACCCTGTTTGTTTGCCCATAAAGTCAAACAGGAACCTACTGATATCTCATGATTTCTTAATTACAAAAATTATACTTATGGTGATATTTTCAGCTTGATTAAGAAACTTGGTATTAGTATGTGTAATGATCAAAGAATATTTCGTGAACAGATGAAGAATAGTAAGAAAGCCAAATTTGAAATGAGAACTTTTTGTAAGCAATTTGCCCTTCCTCCTATTGTTCCCTAGAAGAAAGCATAAGCATTTTACTAAGTTTTCTAAACCTCATGGTGGGATAAGGAGAAAACCTCGTGATGATTTTTACAAAAAATCTTTTTAAAAACCTTTTTCCAAATCTTTTCCTAAGAAAAAGAATTTTTCGAAAGGAAAACGTTATAATTGTGGCAAATCTGGACATTTTGCTAATAAGTGTCCCTAGAAGCCCAATAAACTCAAAAAGAAACTTAATCAATTGAATATTGATGTCAATGATCATGAAGAATTGTTTCGACTCCTAGAAACACAATCTCCCTCATCATCTAACATTCATGAGTTCAGTTTTAGTGATTCAGAATATCACTCAGATACTAAATCTCTTGATTCTCCTTGTATCAAGTTTGGTTGCAATTGTAATGAATTTTGTTGTAAATCTTTGGGTAAAACAATTAATGTTTTAACCAAAGCTGAAGAACAAGAAAATCTTTTGTTAACCTTAATTTCTCAAATTACAAATCCTGAGTTTAAAAAGGATTATTTTCATAAACTCAAGAAGAGTATGATTCGCCAAGAACCAGAAACTTCTAAGCAAAAGATTAATTTTCAAGAAACTTTGGAGAGATTTCAAAAGAAAAAATTCAAAGATGTTTCTACTAGTGATTTACAACATGAGATTAATTTTATTAAAAAAGATATTATTGAACTCAAATCTGAAATCAATAATCTGAAATATAAAAATGATGTTTTAAAACAAGAATTTTTATGTTTAAAATTGATAAACAACTTGATCATGATATTCTTTCTGACAATGAGCAAACAAATAATTCTGATTCCAGCCGAAAGGAAAAGGTTGTTGATAATCAGATATGTCTGATCCATCATACTATTCATCCTAAATGGTTTTCAAGAGTTACTATTATTGTTTGCCATGAATTTCAATTTTCTGTTGTTGCTATGATTGATTCTGGATCGGATATGAATTGTATCTAGGAAGGATTAGTACCTAGTAAATACTTTAAAAAATCTATTGAATGACTGTTTTCGGCAAATGGGTCTCAAATAAAGATCAACTATGAACTCAACACTGCACATGTTTGCCAAGACAATGTCTGTTTTAAGATTCCTTCTGTTTTGGTCAGAAATATGTCTAACAAAGTTATTTTAGGAATCTCTTTTATTTCTTCTTTATATCATTTTTTGTCTAACAAAGATGGGATCACCATTGATCCTTTTGGACAAAAAGTTAGATTTAAATTTGCTTCTTGATTTGAAATTGATATGATAAAAGTCTAAAATCCTTGCTTTCTGCAAAGACTAATCATTTGAATTTCCTCCAACAGGAAATCAAATACAATAAGATTTCAGAACAATTATCCAGTATTTTACTCCAATCCAAGATTGATGATTTTAACAAATGTTTGATTTCTGATGTTTGTTCTGATTTACCAAATATTTTTTGGCATAGAAAAAACCATGTTGTTACTTTACCTTATATTAAAGGTTTCTGTGAAAAAAATATTCCAACTAAAGCTTGACCTATCCAAATGAATAGTGAGACTTTAGAATTTTTCAAAAAAGAAATCACTAATTTGCTTCACAAAAATATTATTAGGCATAATAAGTCTCTTTGGTCTTGTACTGCTTTTTATGTCCAGAAAAATGCAGAGCTTGAGAGAGGAACCTCTTGCCTAATAATTAATTACAAACTTTTAAACAAAGTTTTAGACTGGACTAGGTATCCCATCTCCAACAAAAATGACTTGATTCATAGGTTGAGTATTGCTCTCGTCTTTTCCAAATTTGATCTAAAGTCAGAATTTTGACAGATCCAGATAGACGAGTCAAATAGGTATAAGACTGTTTTTAATACCCATTTTGGTCACTACGAGTGAAATGTGATACCATTCGGTCTCAAAAATGCCCTTAGTGAATTCCAAAATATCATGAATGATATTTTCAACTCATTCACCCACCTTTTCATTGTTTATATTGATGATGTACTCATATTTTTCAAGTCTATTGATGATCACTAGAAACATTTGAATTCATTTCTAGATATCATTAGACTAAATGGTCTTATTGTTTCAGCTAAGAAAATCAAATTATTTGAAACCAAAATTCGATTCTTTGGTTATGATATCTCCGAAAGCAAAATTAGACCTATAAGCCGAGCTATTGAATTTTCTGACAAATTTCCTGATGTCATTCTTGACAAAAAACAGTTACAACGTTTTCTTGATTCCCTCAATTATGTTGGTGATTTCTACCAATACATGTGGAAATAATGTCGCCTACTCTTTGAAAGGCTACACACAAATCCTGCTCTTTGGATAGAAATTCACACTAATCTGGTCAAACAAATCAAGACACATGTCAAAACTCTTCCGCGTCTTGGTATCCGTACTTCTGATTCATTTAAAATTGTTGAAACAGATGCCTCAGACATTTGTTATGGTGGCATTCTGAAACAAGTTGTTTCACCAGACTCATCTGAACAAATTGTTCGCTTTCATTCTGGAGTCTGGAATTCTGCACAGAATAATTATAGTATTATTAAGAAGGAAATCATATCTATAGTACTATGTATCTTTAAATTTTAAAGTGATTTACTTAATAAGAAATTTTTATTACGCATTGATTGCAAAAATGCTAAATATGTTTTAGAAAAAGATGTTAAAAACATTGCATCAAAACATATTTTTGCCCGATGGCAAGCTATTTTGAGTATTTTTTATTTCGATATTAAATTTATTAAAAGAATTAATAATTTCATCTCTGATTTTCTTACCCGTGAATTCTTGCAGACACACAACCATGAGCCAGAAGAAAGGCAAAGACATACAAACAGTTATTCCACCCCCCATTCCTGATAATAAACTTATCAAGAATGAACGTGCTTCACCCATTGAAATTGCCAGTAGGTTCACTACCCTTGGCAAAGTAACTCAACTTGCTTCATTTGCTTTAACTATTTCAACCCCTTATGATCCATATGCTAACGCAATTGCTTCAAAATCCACTACTCAGTATTTGCTTCCAAAATCCAAAACTGAGTATACCCGTAAACTATACACTTGGAATCTGTTTTACATAGAACCTAACAGGTTTGCATACACAGATCCTTTCAAATTGCTTCATCCTATTTTCCTCCTGGATTTCATTGGATCCCGGAGAACTCCAAAAAAATACTCTTGTTCTACTCCAGCGTTTTAGTCCAGACTGATTCTATTGTCATAAAACTCATTTATGACAAGACTGATAAATCAAAACTAATTTACCATAATGCCTACATCCTCAGAGTCATCACAGAAGAAGAATGGGGCACCAACCCTTTTACTTCATAAAACCCATTTGGTCGAAATGTTGTTCCAAGTACCCGATATGAATCATTCGTGGTTCCTTAATTTTGATAAAAAGTTTAAAGGAACACTTCCTCTCTGGTTTCTCAAATGGAGGAACCAGTTTGGTCTTATTCATGGAAACTTCCCTGACATGCTCCTAAGAGCATTCAAATGCTTTACCAATGTTGTTGTTTCAAAATTGGACAGACATATGGCCAAGTTTCCTTACTCGCTCCATTTTTGCAAATGATACAAGATTCCTTGGATCATGAAATGTAATTATGAAAGGAATGGTGGTATCTTAGTCCGGTACTGCTTTACAAAATGGTGGGATAAGTTCCCCTATATCCAAAATATCATTGATTACGTGATAAGGGACTTTCCATAGACTGCCCCAGATTTGCAAAATAAAGAGGAATTCCCTGCAATCACTTATGATTCTCTTGCTTCAACTGGATATCCCCAAATCCTGGCTCCTGTTTCACCATCTGCCTCACAGAAAGGAAAGACAACTGCTTCTTCTAAAACTAGCAAGACTAAAAAGAAAAATGATGTTCCTGATAGTCTTACTAAAAAGGATTTAATTCACTTGCTAAAGAAGTCTTTAGAAAATGATAATTCTAATGAAAAAAAAGTGAGAAGCATCATCTGAAGCTTCAGTCGCTGATCCTTACAACAATATTTTTGAACATGATTCTGAAGGAACTCGCAAGTTATCTGATGATGAATGATTCACCACCGACGCTACAAGACTAAAGAAAGACTTCCGTCTCACAGACTGACTAGTCCCCTTTATCAAGATTCTTGTCACTTTATGTCAAAAGCAGATGGCCCGCAAATTACGTTGAAGACATAATGATGATCCTATTTTAACGTGAATAAACAGTAACATTCATTGTTCACTCACGACTTTTACGCTTTTGCTGTTTTACTTTAATTATTGTAAACATGAACTCCTTGATCTATAAAAGGAGAACCTGAGGAATGAGGGAGGGACTCAATTCTAAGACCTTCCTACTCCTCTTGAATTCACCTTCCTTTTCTTCTTCCACCTATCTTCTATCCCTTCCACCTGTTCTTTTGTAAGTTAAATTTGTAATTTAAGCTTATAATTTTATTAAGTTTATATTTCAATGCAAGTTGTTATTTCTGCATCTATTTATTTTTCATATTTCGCATACATACATATGATCAATTTTACTGCCTGCTTTTAACTGTGCATACTCTACTGTTTTTTACTCTATGCCTTACTGTCTAATAATATTATACACAGATGTTCAAATTAAAATTACTATATCATTTCAATGTTATATTTAAAACGTGCCAACGTATCCTTATAACCATTCAAACCTAGCTATTTTGCTTCACGTCCGAACTACTAATAACTGACGTTCTAATATAAAATTTGAACGTCAACTTTAAGACGTTCGAACAAACACTAATTGCGAACATATTGTTCTAACATCCAAACGTATATCTCTTCATGACCGAACTATTGGTAACAGATGTTCGAATATAAAATTCTAACGTTAGATTTCAAACGTTCAAACAAAAAATACGTGCGAACATATTTATTAACTGTCTGCACTGATATAATCGAACGTTAGAAAAATTATTTTTCAAATGTTAGTCGGTTGAGGTGACGTTCGAACTTATTGTTTTACGTTCGATTGTACTCTTAGTGACGTTAATTGACCGTCACAAATAGTCATCACGTTCGCACAAAAGAACGAACGGTAGACTATCAACCGTAACAAAAACAAATTTGTGACAGTTAAATAGTAAACAATCACAAAATATATTTCGTGATGCCTTTGTTGTGCCGGTACGTTGATGATTTTAAATCGTCACAAGAAACCTTCAATGAAGGTTCCGTGAAAGTTTATTTCTTTTTTGTGACGGTTTATATATTTTGTTTCTATGACGGTTTTGTCCGTCACAAAACATGCTTTCTATTATAGTGATCACATATCATCTCAAGCTGATTGGGGAAGGAAGGCGTTCCCTACTATATTTCTCAAACTATTTGCCTTTGTGTTGCACACAATTGACTCAGTCAACCCAATTGAAGTAGAGGAAACTTCTCATGGACTTGGATCACTCACAAAATATGACATTATATATATATATAAATATATATATATATATATATATATAAGGGATGGGGGTTTCAAATCTAAATTGTTCATTTAGAGAACCGAGTCATATGCCATCAGACCATCAAACTCTTAGCAAAACATTTTGTGAATGGTCATTCTATCAGCATTCTTTCTGCTTTTTATCATTTCATGGTCCTAGCAATGACTCTTAAAGCAAGTTTGCATGTTGGTGCGTGCATGTGTACTGAGTCTAGCTAGCATTTGATCAATACAATAAACACAAAGTAATATTCCTTTGAGGAAGTTGTCTCTCTTAAACTTGTTAAATTCAATATCCTTTACGCCTAATAATCACTATTTTTGCAATATGATCATCATTGTATAAATATGATTTTCAATTGACAAATATATAAGTATATGTAGTTTACGGCTTCGTTGAGATCAAATCATTACAGAAAAAAACTACGGAAACGACAGATGGGGAAAATTGCGACGAGGACGTAGTTTTCGTGGCAAGTCATTATACGAAAAATGTGTATCCTTGTCAGGTATTTACAATAAAAACCACTATTTGAGACAGTAATGAGTCTAGCCAGTGGTGGACCCACTCTGCGCTAAGGACTGAAAATTCAAAACCCCTAAATTTTATTCATAATTCTCTAAAATTTTCTAAAATTTCAATATACTTATAAATATATCTCTCTAGTTTTTTTGTCCTAAAGTCTCAAAATCTTGTAATTGCTATATATTATCAATATTTAAGAATGTGGTCTCATCAAAATTAAATTAAAACTAATTAGTTTAGAAGAAATAATAAATTTATTAATATAAAATTCAAGGTTTTCTGTTATACAATATATTGGGCTTCTTAATATGAAAAAATCATAGGTTGATCATGATCTATATATAATTATAATGTGACACGAAAATATCTTGATTTTACATAAAATTTAATAAACTAACTTACATACTAGAATGAAAGATGACATTCAAAAGAATCACTTGATAGTTTTTATGAAGAAAATAAATTTATACTTTATTATAATATGTTTTTAGAATTTTATTTCTTTGTGTACGCAAATTATTGAGACTTAATTTTATATATAGTTATGTTTTTATATTTTTTAATATCTTTTTATTTTACATAAATATGTTACACGGTAAAAAATTAGCCCTCCTAAAAAAAGATTGCTGACTCCGCCAATGAGTCTAGCTAGCAACTTCCATTAGTTAATTATATGGTCATATTGAAAAAGTAGTCATGATAAAGGCCGGGGCCAGTAAAATAAATTTCTTTTATTTCTTTTTTAATTATTGTTAAATTAATAATTAAGATGGGAAGTCTGGACATGATAAATTTATATATATCATGAATTCCTGCAAAGCTAATTAATTACAAACCATTAAAGATAAAAGGCAAAAACGAAAGAAATAGAAGAAAAAGGTTAGAATCCACAGCAAGTGGAGTATGTTTCAAAAAAAGAAAAAGAAAAAGTGGAGTATGTTCTTTGACTGCCATTAAGGCCGGAAAAGAAGTGGAAAGTTAACGTGCACTACTATTCTATTTATTAAAGAGGAATTATATTTACAATCTCAAGAGTCTGTGTAATTTTTTTGAAACAAATCATAAGTAAATATGAGATTTATATAAAAAAAATTTAATTTTTTAATAATAGACATCGTTCTTTTTCAAAACGATTGTATAACATTTACATACTCTATGACTGGATCTAGTATTACTCAATATTGTAGATGAGTGCATCACTAAAAGAAAATCTTCCACAGCATAAGTTCTACCGTATGAAATCGACTCATGACAAGGAAAGTAACTTTTTTTTTTTTTTCAAAAGTAAAAACAACAATTCCTGTCATAATTCCTTTATTTTTGCTGAAATTAATTTTCAAATGGTTGGCCTTCTGCGCGCTAGACGCAAATTTACTCAATTGGTCCAATTAACGTTCTTTTCTCCGTCTGTATATAATCTGTTGACTGTCATTTGAGAAAGTTTCCACATAATTTCCTTCTGGTAAAATGTTTTCATAAAGTACTTAACCTTACGTTAAAACCGACATTTTACCAGATAAACCGACATGGGTTAAGACTTTTAACGTAAGGCCAAGTACTTTATGAAAACATTTTAACAGAAGGAAATTATGTGGAAACTTTCTCAAATGACAGTCAACAGATATAAATTAATGCACGCAAATTGGACTGACTCGGATGAATGGATGATGTGATTCATGTGGAGCATCAAAACGAGTAGATCAAGGGTTTAGATATAAATTAGGTTTGAACTACTATCGTCTTTACTTGTTTTTCTAAAGAATTGACCTTACATAAATGCACGCAAATTGGACTGACTCTCTTATATTCGAGTAAGCTTTTGCGTATATTTGGACTCTCTTAAAATTTGACCATTTTTAGACGTTGTATTCTATTATTATTTTTCTGCGTTTTGAAAGATGCTTATATACATGTTGGATTAATTTCAACAAAATAAATCCAAAAGTATTTATTACATAAATAATATGTTGCTATATTCTAATAACAACTTGTAAGGCAAAATTCCAATTGGAGCTCAACTTCAAATTCTCAATGCTTTTGCCTTTAACTATGGGCAGTCCTGAAATATCACGCGGTTCTCCATTTCCAAACAAGTGTTTGGGTGATCTTCATAAAGTTCATAATGACATTGGAATCCAGAAAGTCATGAGATTCAGACGGTCTAGGCAGATAATGATGATGGGATTACATTGTTGCAACCCCTCATTACTCATTTTAAAAACGTTACTTTTCTAGACAAATATTATAAAAATATACATATTGGTTCTTGAGCATTCACAATGGCTCATATAAAATACATTTTTCTATAAAATATAAAGAAAATTGATCCTACGACCCTTCCAATGAATTTTGTATTTTGATCTTTATTTTACATTTTACTACAGTAATCCTCTAGATATAGACAATACTGTTCACAACTCTAAAATATTTTCAATTATTTTCTCTCCTTTGCAAATTTATTGGTGGTTAGAAGAAATATTTAAAATGAATAAAAACATTAAAAAAATAATATTAAATGATATAAAAAAATAGATTATAAGTTGATGTATGATCTATTGTAAAAATCAGTATGTAAAATAGAAAAAGTAGATTTTGGTGATGTATTTTGAAGGAAAGAATAAAGGAACCATTGAGAATGCTCTAAATATAATCCAAAATGTAACAGAAACTTTGAATTTTTCTTAAATTTAAAATTCCAAGATTTTTTTATGTTCCAGAAATAATTGACCTTATAATGTTACACGCAAATTGACTTGTAGAGACGAGATAACCACTCGATTGAGACTCTGAATTTTTGAGTAAAAGACCTCAGATGTCAAGATATAGTCATGAAGTTTGAGATATTTCTTTCTTTTTTTCATAATATTATGGGATTTTCAAGATTTTCTTGGATTTTATAAACTGATTTTCAAGGATGAAATGTGCGCAATTAAGGTGAAAATATAGGGAGAGTTTACAAATGTTACAATATTTTAATTTAGAGAATAACTCTCCGATTAATCCAACATCTTAAACCGTAATTTGAATGTTTTATCTGTTACTTTTTCTGTTATCTCGTCATTTTAATAGTGGTTTGTTAGCCATATCATGTGGTTCCTAGGAGTTCATGCCCCACACGGTTTCAAACTACTTTATTTTTGTTCCTAGGAAAATCTTTCTAGACCTACATTCATAAAACTAGTATAAATATAAATCGAGTAGTTCTCTTTGGGATATTAAAACTAAGACCTGAATTAAGATACAATATCTGATCTTGGCAGTGTTCTAAATCGAGAGTAAAACAATGAGAGCTTCTTATCTCCAATTTCTGCTTCTACTACTTGGACTGTTATCTTGTAATGCAACAAAACTTGGATTTAGTTTTGATTTGCATGATTCTAAAGTCAGGTGCATAGAGGAAGAACGACAAGCACTCCTCCAATTCAAACAACATCTTGTAGATCGTTCCCAATGGCTATCTTCTTGGGACAGTGGTGAAGATTGTTGCAAGTGGGAAGGAATTAAATGCAGCAAAAAAACAGGTCATGTTGTTACGCTTCATCTCCGATCAGATTGGTGGTATGTTGAACCTGCAACTAAACATCTAGAAGGTGAGATAAGCTCTTCATTACTTGGATTGCAATATTTGACTTACCTGGACTTAAGTTATAATAACTTTTCCGAGAAACCTTTCCCAAACTTTGTTGGCTCATTCACTAAATTACAACATCTCAATCTTTCATATACCTTTATAGCCGGAACCATTCCACAACAGTTAGGAAATCTCCTGGGATTGATTTCTCTTGATCTCAGCATGAATTTTGATCTGACGGAGGCACATAATCTTGATTGGTTAATTCATATTCCATCCTTAATGCACCTGGACCTAAGCGGTGTTAACCTCATGCAGGTAGTCAATTGGCCCAATAAGGTTATGATGCTCCCTTCTTTGATACACTTGAGTCTAATTGATTGCAGTCTCTCCACAACTACTCCTCAATTGCTTTCCAATTCTAATTCCTCATCACAACTTCTATTCCTTGATCTCTCTGGGAATAATTATCTCACTTGCTTCGTATTTCAATGGTTATTCAACTCCACTACAAGCCTTGTTGATCTTGACCTCAGTTATACTAGCGGGTTACGGTGCTCCATTCCAGATGGTTTTGGTAGCCTAAATTCTCTTCAAACACTAAATCTTGCTGGAAATCAACTTGTTGGTGGCATTCCAAAATCCTTTTGGGATTTATGCGCCTTAGAGTCATTGACTCTTTCGTATAACAGTCTCAGTGGAAACCTTTACGAATTTATGAGTAATGTGTCGGGTTGCTTGGTGGACTCCTTGCAGAAGTTTCAAATAAGCAATAATAGATTCACGGGGTCATTGCCGAAGAGTATTGGAAACCTATCCAATCTTCAGACGTTGGATGTTTCGGAGAATTCCCTTGCAGGGGTGATCACTGAAGCCCATTTTTCAAATCTCACCAAACTCAAAGAGTTATATTTAGGGTTAAATTCTTTGATTTTGAGATTCAGCTACGATTGGGTTCCATCATTCCAACTGGATGTTATTTATTTGAGCTCTTGCAGATTGGGATCAGCTTTCCCAAAGTGGCTTCAAAGTCAAAAGAATTATAATAGGCTTGATATTTCTGATGCTGGAATTTCTGACATTATCCCTGCTTGGTTTTGGGACTTCCCTCCCATGTTATTCTATTTAAATATGTATAACAATCAGTTGCATGGGAACTTGCCAGACTTGTCATCATCCAGACTTAGTGACTTTGCTATTATAGATTTAAGCGCCAACCGTTTTGACGGTTCAATACCACCTTTTCCATCGAATGTGTCATCACTAGACCTATCAAATAATATGTTTTCTGGACCAGTTTCCTTCCTATGTAAACTCAATACTCCAACATTATTGGATTCTTTAAACCTCTCAAACAATACACTGTCGGAGAGCTTCCAAATTGTTGGACATATATTCGTGACTTGGTTGTTCTCAATTTGGCCAACAACAATTTCTATGGGAAAATACCAGACTCAATTGGCTCCCTAGTCTCGATTCAACTTTTACATTTAAGCAACAATGGATTTGTTGGAAATATGCCGATGTCCCTTCAGAATTGTAGCGAGTTGATAACCATTGACTTGGGAGCAAATAACTTGTATGGAATGGTACCTCCATGGATTGGTAATAGTCTGCCAAATTTGGTTATTCTTAACCTACGATCTAATCAGCTTTATGGAAGGTTGCCTTTAAACATATGTCTTCTATCACATATTCAAATCTTGGACCTTTCGTTGAACAAGATCGAGGGAACTATTCCAGAATGTATCTACAATTTGACTGCAATGTCTCGTACCATGGATACAAATTCAAGTGCCATATACGTGTATATTATGGGAAGAGGATCTTATATAGAGTATGCATCATTGGCATGGAAAGGAAGAGAGTTTGTGTTCAAAAATTCTTTGGGACTTGTGAAGATGATTGATCTTTCAAATAACAAACTACATGGAGAGATTCCAGAAGGAATTACTAATCTTACAGAACTAATTGCCTTGAATTTATCGAGAAACAATTTATCTGGATTAATCACTCCGAGGATCGGTTTGTTGAGAAATTTGCAGTGTCTTGATTTATCTAGAAACCAACTTTGTGGTGAAATCCCAATGAGCATTTCCAACTTAAATTTTCTTAGTCAATTGGACTTGTCCGCCAACAACTTATCAGGCAAAATCCCAACAGGAACTCAAATACAAAGCCTCGATGCTTCTGCATTTTTGGAAAATCCTAAACTATGTGGCTCTCCACTTCCAAACGAGTGTCTAGAAGATCTTCATCCAAATTACATTAACAATCAGGGTCACAAGGAGGAAAATGATGATGATGGATTTATAACTAAAGGATTTTATGTTGCTGCAAGTCTCGGATTCATTGTTGGATTTTGGGGGTGTGTTGCATTTCAGTGCTAAACATACGGTATATAATGAAGGGTCTCACTTCCAATGCTCGAATGATATTAGCATAGGCTACACGTGGCAGTAGCTCTATGTATGCTCACTTTGTAAAGTTGAACTTTAAGGTAAAAGTCTTTTTCTTGTATATTATATTCATACTCATAAATTAGCTAGTGATATATTTCACCACATATAGTATGAATATACATATATTACCATATATATGTGCGATGTTAGCATATGGTATGAATAAATAATTATTGGCACGTCTTTATATTTAAAGTCTTCAACTTAATTGCATCCCATGAATTATTTGTTAAAAATCTCATAAACCTTAGATTATATAGGAAATATTAGTTTTTACATATTCTTATGTCGAATTTGGCTTTAGTAAGTCAGTTCATGAGGTACATTGTATATTTAATGGTTCATCGATCGTCTCTTATGCAAAATTATTTTAGTCTTCTCTTTTTATTTGTCCCTTTTGTTCAAAATGGGTAGCCTTTCTAACAAGTTGTGTCACGTGGGTGCTTATCATGATGAGCTGATTTTAATTTGTAGTTTAACTTTTTTTAATATACTTTTGAATAATGTTGTTTTATTATTCAAAACTAATATTTGTTCATTTACCAGGATCCAGCTAGCAGGAGACAGCTACATCATTTGAATAAGTAGTGGATTAGTTGTACTTTTTTTGTTCAGTATATTGTAATTTGTATCGATCAAAATACAATTATTGTATCTTAGACTAATTATTTCCAAGTATTTTTCAATGGATGTAATTTTAAATTGAAACTGCAAACTAGCCACGTTTTATATTCTATAATTGATCAATCTAGTTATGATTTGACACTTTTGATTATAAAACACTGTGTGGATTTTGATTATATAATGGAATTGGACTATGATCAGCCTATCTCCAAAAATCTAACCCTGTTTTAGAGTGCGCTGCATTCTGACCTTATGTTACTCGGAAACCTATGCATGATTTTTCTTAATTTTTTCTTAAGTTTATTTTAACCCTTTTTTTGTGTATTCATCATCATTTCAATTATCATCCTCTAAACATCTCATGATGTGTCATTAAATGATTCACAAATAAGCGAAATATAACAAATAGTTTTCTAATCATTTAATAGTACGTCATGAAATGCTGAGAGCATGATGATACTGATACAACATGATACTAATCAAATAATATTAAGTTAACTAGTTAAAATGAATCTGTATATATCAGTATATATCATTTGAAATTGAAGATGAAAAAAGACATATAAGATGAACAACACCTCTTTTTAACTTCATATGCTGATCAAAGATTGTGGTGGCCTTAGCCCTTGGGTGATTCATTAAAACTGGATGTACCAGTATTCAGCACGAGTTTTGCTATGTACAAGCAAGTTTGCGTACCGATCTGCATACTAATATTGTTGCTTTCATATTCTAAATTCAAATTAGCACTGTTTTCAATAAAATCTACTTTCTGACCAATCATATTGAATGGGTGCGCGTATTAGTACGCATAATCGCTTACAATTAGATTTTTCAATTTAGCACATGCACACCCCTGTTTTCCAACATTCAAGGCCCAAGACCTGGTTCATTCAAGTACCGGATATACCCAATTAATTCGGCTTATATAAATTAAACAAGCTAGTTCGGTGGACCAAACTTTGCTTTTCTCCTTCTATTGATTGTCTTTTGAGAAAAGTAGAAATTATGGACATGTTATAAGTTATGGAAAGTTTAGAGAATATTTGAGAATTTTCATAATTGTCTTAGATTGGGTTTTCGAAAATGAAAGAAGATTTTAAATTATTTTTAAAAATAAATTTTGTAATGAAGTTTGTGAAAATGGATTGGAAAGGTTGAAAACTTGTTCGAGCATAATTCTTTAAGAATTGTTTTTGTCAAAATTTGTAAAAGTTGCATTTACTTTTGTATTGGATAATGATCAGGTAAAAGGTTTGAAAAATCAATGGTTCTAACCTAACACAACATCTAGAGGGGTTTTTAAATTTTACTGCACTATTTAAAAATGTTTTCAAACAAGCAATCAATCACTAAAACAAAGCATAGAAAAGTAATCAACACAAATATTTGGTTACAAAATGGAAACTCAAATGAAGAACATGATCAAAATCTAAAACCACTCCAGGTGTTAGTCACCACCTAAAATTCACTATAGAAATTTAATTTGTTATAACCAATTCAGAAACACTCAAAAGACCATTGTACTAGCTAAATCTGGCTTGCAACATCCTGAGTGACCCACTCAATCTCTGCATGCATGCAACTTTGAAACTCTAGCCTTTCTATAGGTTCACCACAAGAACCTCTCGATCTCCGCTTCAACTGTAGCTCCGGAATCCCTTCTGGCCAAAGAACATTTGCACAAAATGATGTAGCACTAGTTGACCTCAACCATAATAGGATGGGGATCTGATTTCAAGAGAAAACTGAAGTATATGGAATGAAATATTTTTCTCTCTTTCTTAGCTCTTTATCTACTTTGTACGTGCTTGCCCTATGAAGGAACAAACAAGTTTTCTTTTAGAGCTACAATGGGACACAACGCTAAAACCCTAGTCAAAGTCATATTTTTTAACATTCGCTCGAGCGAGCTGTCAAGTGAATTTCAAGCGCACATTGTATTCGAGTTTCACTCAAGCCATGAGTCGAGCGCATGTTGCAAGAACTTTCTATCTGGGTTACCACTCGAGCGTCATGTCAAGCGGGTGTCGAGCAAACTCTCTGTGTAATTTTTGCTCGAGCTCTATGTCGAGTGAGTGTCAAGCGCACTCTCGATATGAGCTTTCGCTTGAGAACCAAGTTGAGTGAGTGCCGAGCGAATTCTCTACGTGAGTTTTACTCGAGCAACGAATAGAGGGCAGGTCGAGCAAACTTTTTGTATGAAGCTTAGCTCGAGTCATGTTGAGCTAATTTCAATCCCTTGTCATTTTATCAGTTTTCTTCAGCCACTCAGCACTGAACAAGTTACAACAAAATTTAACACATGTTGAATATGGCAACACACTCATTTCACATTAACAATCTCTTCCTTCGAAATTTTTGTGAAAAATCCTCTAACCTATACATGAACCCAGTCTTGACAGATCGCATGTAGAATTGCAAGGTACAGGTACAATCTCTAAATAAGCTGAAATATTTCTGCAATCACTTAACAAACAGGTAAACGCACCAAAAACATAGAGATACAAGAAATATTCTCACATGTTTAACCAATGCTTGCTAATAGATAAAAAAAAAAAAAAAAAAAAAGAATTCAAGCATAGACATGACAAGTACATTTTTCATCTTGAAATCATCATTAAGAAACAATCAAACATTGAGTTTAGTTAAGGACTACCGCAGCATAAAAATTTGGGTTTCAGAAAAAAAGATTTCAAAATTTTCCCTTTTTTTTCCAAGCTACTTTGCCTGAATGTATCCTATCCTACTCCCCCTACATATATGTCACTCCCTCTTTTTGTCACGAAACAACAAAGGGCTCTTGCAGTCAATTGTCACCATCCTCTTTAGTTGAGGCATCTAGGACCTCATGTATGTCGTTGAAGTGCCGTGTTACCAGCTATTGGAGGCTATCTACGTGAGCATCTAGATGATCAAATCGAGCATCCATGTGATCAAGATGAGCATTCTTGCAGATCAAGTGATCAAACACCATCTGTATGGTTGGGTAGAATCTGGAATAGAAGTGGATGGTGTCAAGCTGGATGGAGCAAAACTGGATGGTCGAGTGGTTGGTGTAGGAGAATGTTCAATATCCAAAGGATTAGGACAAATGTGTGGACAACTCAACTAGATGGCCTTATGACCAATAGAAGCCTTAAGCGTAATTCTGGGCTCATGAGGAGAAATAACAATGGATTGGGACAAGGTAATACGAGTGATAATACATGCAAAAGGTAATCCAGTCCATGTCTTCCCAGATTTAAATGCCTCAAGAATAACTCAACAAAGACGACTTCCCAAATCAATGGGAATTGATTAGAGCATAAAGCAGAGTAGTTGTATTTAGGCCTATATCACTATGATGGACTGTATGGTAGAGATTAGTGAGCATCACTCGATGGAGAAGAAGATAGACCGGTGGAAACTCAATTGTATGAAGTGGTATCCTACCATCCCAATTAATTTTATACCCACACAAGAAAGTGGCAATGGCAGCCTTACTGGGAGTAGAAGTGGAAGCATAGGGATAAGGGGGTTGGTCACATGAGGGAAGTTAAGTAAGTCAGCTAACATGCTTGAAGTTACTCAAAATTGTATGTTACATAGGCTAACTCCAAATGAGTCGTCTTCCGAGATGGCATGAATATTGGAATAAAATTTTAAAACCAACTCCACAAAAGGGGAGGGATGACCAGTGGTTAACAACACCCACTGACGAGACTAAAAAATGCGAGGCACTATGGTCTTGTAAAGCTCACTCAGAGAAATCTCACACTCAACAATTAGAGTGCGATGAGAGAAGTTTTGAGCATAAAGTTCCCTAGCCCGAGCATCGTAGAATTGTGCTTACGTAGGAGCAAGAGCATTTTTTCGGGGATGCACACGCTGAGCCATGGTAGCACTTTGTAGATAGTCCACACAATAATAAGTATTAGACACTATGTGCAAGAGTGACGTGAATGACCCAATAAATGTATGCAATGTTTATGAGACCCAAGATGCCTAACATGCCTAAAATGAGATGTCTCATTTTGGATGCCTTAGATGAAATGATCTACATACATATACTAGTGAGAATACTGTTTATGATTAATGAAAGTCCAATGCGTTATGGTTAAACGAGACAAAAATATGTAAATGCAACAAATTGCACCATTAGGCATTTTATTGAGCACTTGGTGGGCATTCTTTCCCAAGGTGGGAGTTCAAACTTTATGCATTTTTCATGACCTTCCTAAATACAAACATCACTTAATAGTGATTGGGGTTCTTTAAAACATGAAAATGAGACCCAAAATACCTCCCAAATTGGGATTATGGTGAACCACGTGATGAACAAAGCATTATGTTCAATAAACTTATCAACCCGAAACATTATTTTCAATGCACGGGGAACTCAAACAAATGGGGACCAAACATTATGGAGATGAACAAAGATTATAGTGAACCATGTGATGCTCACATGGATGTAATGAAAACCAATAGGGACCAAACATTTAACCTTTGGAGACCCAATACCAAAATCCCTATATCAAAACAAAATTGATGCTTGAGAATTCTCTTATTGTGATTAAAAGAGGATTTGGTAGGAGGAATCAAATGGCCAAAGCATGAAGTGTGAGAAATAGAGAGAAAAGTCGTGTAGGGGTAACTTTTGGAGTGTTTTTTAAGGAATGCTCGAGCGATGCAGGGGAGTTAGGTTTTTAATCATTTGCTCGAGCAAAATTTAAATGCCTTGAGCAACCACTCGAGTGAGAGACACATGTCTTGAGTGGTGTGTCGAGTGGAGGATCGATTTGATTGGCAATAAACCCAGGATCACATGGTTTGACTCCAAAAATTAGTGAAGACAATTTTAAAATCTGCACAATGTAAAAGAGCATCATACTCACATAGTAAATACATAGTATTTACTCACATAGTAAAAGAGCATCATACTCACATAGGTAGCAAATACATAGTATCCCAAGCAATACGGATGTGCATGTTCAAGTAATCCTTCCTCAATCAAGAAGTTTCAACCTGTGGACGTGAGTGGGGTCAGGTTATAACAAGAAACCACTAATGCTTGGGAAGCTCTCTCAAGATACTGGAAATCAAACCTAATTATGTTAGGACCTCGAAACTTTTGTTTGGGAAGCTCTTTTCTTTTTTCTTTTTTTTCTTTTTTTTTTTTTAAACAGGAAGTGCACCAAATTCATTTTTCATTTCTTCTGCAAATTTAAAGCAAGTGCATCAATAGATGATCCAAACACGATATCATCCACATATATCTGAGCAACCGTTATATCATCTCCAACTTTCCTGATGAATAGTGTCCTGTCAACATCACCTCTCAAAAACATGTGATCTAATAGGTATGTAGTTAGCCTCTCATCCCAAGTCCTGTGAGCTTGTTTTAGATCATATAAGGCTTTCTTCAACCTATAGACATGTTTTAGATGCTTCGGATCCTTAAAACCCTTTGGTTGCTCAACATATACTTCTTCTTGAAGAATCCTACTCAAGAATGCACTCTTGACATCCATTTGATAAAGCTTAAAAGACATAGGGCAGGTGAAACGCAATAATATCCTGATTGACTCAAGTCTGGCAACCAGTGCAAATTTCTCATCAAAGTCTATTCCTTCTACCCGAGAATATCCTTGAGCAATTAGTCTTGCCTTATTTCGCACAGTGGTGCCATTTTGATCAGACTTGTTTTTAAAAATCCACTTGGTACCAATCACATTATAATTTTCAGGTCTAGGAACTAAGTACCAAACATCATTTATAACAAATTAATTTGTTTATTCATGCATGACACTTATCCAATTCTCATCACTCAAAACTTCTTCTACTCTTTTTGGTTCAATCTATGAAATGTA
This sequence comes from Juglans microcarpa x Juglans regia, assembly GCF_004785595.1. Classification (NCBI taxonomy): domain Eukaryota; kingdom Viridiplantae; phylum Streptophyta; class Magnoliopsida; order Fagales; family Juglandaceae; genus Juglans; species Juglans microcarpa x Juglans regia. Next base: position 30,131,215 of record NC_054598.1, on the reverse strand, counting down.
ACTTGAGTGAGCCAATTGATTTATCACTTTCCTTCTTAACCTCATTCCTTCATTCAAATTACCAATGATGTTATCGTGAGGATGATTTAACTTGACTCTTGAAGATGGGTCTTTAGGAGTACTGATGTTTTGGCTGGAGGATGTTTTGGAATTTTCATCAAAGTCGTGAGAATTTTCATTTCTAGTCTCACTTGGTGCATTTTCATCAAACAATTTGAGTGCGTAGATTGTAAATACTATATGCGCAACTATTTCTGGAATAACCAAGAAAAATTCCCTCATCACTCTTCTGGTCAACTTATAGTCAAACGTAGCCAAGTTTTCCCTATCTATCAAAATGTACCATCTACTTCCAAATACTCTGAAGTATTTTTCATTTGGTTTCTTTTCTTTCTACAATTCATATGGTTTCTTGGATGTGCCTGGTCTAAGATAGACTTTATTCACAATATGACATGCAGTGTTTGTAGCTTCTTCCCATAAATGAGTAGGTATGCTCTTACTGTGCATCATGACTCGTATCATCTCTTGGATGACTTTGTTCTTTTTTTGGACCACTCCATTTTGCTATGGAATGATAGGCGCGGATAATTCTTGACAAATACCCATTTCATCACAAAATCTCTTAAAACTTGAATTTTCATATTCCCTACCATGATCACTCCTAATTCTGGCTATGGGATTTCCTTGATCATTTTGAAGTTTCTTACACAATGCTCTAACGAAGTCAAAAGCTTCACTCCTTTCTCTCAAGAATTCTACCCAAAGTACCTAGTAAAATCTTCTACCACCACCAGTGTGTATTTCTTTTCCCCTAAACTTTCGGTCCTAGAGGGTCCCATAAGATTAAGGTGCAATAACTCCCGTGGTCGTTTGGTAAGGATGGCTATTGTGTTCTTGTAAGTTGCTCTGACTTGTTTTGCTAATTGACATGGCCCACATATTGAAAACTCTACTTCATCCATTTCAGGTAATCCTACTACCACTTCTTTGTTTGAGATCTTAGATAAGTCTCTATGATTTACATGAACAAGTCTTTGATGCCAAAGATTAGTCGCATCACTCTTAGTACTATTGCAATTGTACTATGAGCTAGGCACAATACCATAACAATTATCCAAAATCCTAACTCCCTCCATCACACAGTTCCCATCACTATCAGGCACGAGCCACATTTCTTTTGAAAAGTGAACTTCAACACCATTATCACACAATTGACTAATACTAAGTAAATTAGCTCTCAAGCTAGCAACAAACAAGATATCACGCAAGACAGGTAATCCAGGAATTTTAATTTCACCTTTACTAATTATATTAGGTTTACCACCATCACCAAATGTCACCGTTCCACATTTATAGTTTTCAACAATTTTAAACCAAGTTCTATCACCAGGCATATGTCAAGAACAACCGCTATCAAACTACCATAAAGAGGTGTCCCTAGTCTTTAGAGCAATGTCTGCTACATGACATGTGTCCCTTCCTTCCCTTTTGATCCACAATTTTCTGATTTTTTGAGAATTCACCTTATTAGCCCTCGTGCTTCCAGTCAATTGGTCTAAGTTTACATTGATTATATCAGTTAGCTTTGTTAACATGACTTGACTCCATAAATTCCAACATCCTTTCCTTGAGGTCTTTTCAGTTTTCAAAGAGCGAATTCTAAATTCAAAATAATCTTGTTGAATGTGACAAATGTTTCCACAATGATGGCATAGATGGCTCGTTTTGCAAGATCTTTGACTCTTGGGAGGTGAAATAGAATTAAACACATGCATGGGTTTCTTCCCTTTCTCAAAGAGGTGAGCAGTTCTATTTTAAGAAGAAGTAGGAATAAACACTATTTTTCCTACATTAGCAAGAGACGCTTGAGAAGTAGAAGGTGCATGAGATTCTTCTTCAATATTGCCTAGATGAGTTCCCTAGACCCAAGAGTTTATCAAGTTTTTGTGTGCCATTTGAAAATTTTTTAAGTTAGTGTTTGAAAAGATCAATTCACTTTTCAAAATTTTGACTTTTTCTTCAAGAGAAACATTTTTGGTTTCTAATTGACCTACCAAACTCACGACTTCATCTAGTTTGTTTTGAAGACACTCTTTTTCACTTTTGCAAAGTTCTAACTTCTCAAGATTTACTTTATTGAGTTTCTTATATTTCAAATGCTCCTTATAAAGCTTTTCATACACTTCTTGCAATTCATCCACCTATTCAGATTCATTTTCAGATACTATCTCATGATCAGACAAATTCTCACTACTGCAACATTTTCCACCGACAGAGGAGGCGAAAGCAATATAATTAAGATTTTCTTCTGAAGAAGAATTCTTAGATAAGTCACTTGACTCAGACTCATTATCACTCAATGAAGTAGCCATGGCTTTTCCTTTGGCCTTTTTATAATTATCACACTCAAGACGAATGTGCCAAAACTATGATACTCATGACACTAAATGTTTGATGGTACCTTGTCCTTGGTAACTCTAGTGTCTTTCTTATGATTCATTAACATATTTGCTGAACTAGAATTTCCTTTGATTTTTTCAAAAATTTTATTGTTCTTTCCCTGATTCCTGTCATTTCTAGATGTAAACAATTTCCTAAAGAGATCTCACCAACTCTTCAATTCTCATGTTTTCCAAGTCTTTGCTCTCTTCTTTTGCAGTGACTTTGGGATGAAATCTCTCAAGTAGAGATCTGAGAACATTTCTCAAAATTCTAATTTTAGAAATTTTGTCACATAGATTAAAGCTTGAATTGAAAATTTCATTCAGTTTGGCATAGACCTCATCAAAAGTTTCATCATCTTTCATTCTAAGTTCTTCAAAGTTAGTGGGCAACATTTGGAGTTTGGAATTCTTTACAGCCCTAGTAATTTCATGGGTAGTTTCTAGAATATCCCATGCCTCTTTGCCAGTTTCACACATGGAGATTCGCTTGAGCTCCTCAGGTGACAATGATTAATTACAACGATTAATTTCATCCATGAAAATAGCATCCAGGCCTTTGTTGTTCCAATTACAATGATTAATTTCATCTCTAGTCCAATCTTAAACCCTTTTGGGAATTTTAGCTCCATCAATGATTGTAACAGGTTGTCTCCACCCTCTTGCCATATTAAACATATTCGTTCATCTATGGATTTCATAAAAGTTCTCATTTAAACGTTCCAATAGGCATAGTTACTACCATAAAAATATGGTGGTAATGAGAGTGATTGAGACCTATCCATTCTAACCATTGATGCAAGGTCACACTTAGGAACTAAATCCAAGCAGAGTGAACCTGCTCTGATACCAATTGAAAAATCAGTGGTTCTAACCTAACTCAACACGTAGAGGGGGGTCTTAGGAACCTCAACAAAATGGAAAGAGATACAAAGATATGTAATAGATAGAAATATGATTATGGAGGAAATTAAGAAAGAAATTTAAATGGATATTAGTCTTGAAAATAATCACGGATTGGGGTTGCTCGAGGAACCCTCAATTCCTCCATCAAATTCAAGCCAAACAACATTCCAGATTTTGTTTGAGTCAAACTCCTTGAGTCATATTCCTTGAGTCACTGATGACTTTCCAGCTGTATGGTAGTGAAAGTCTTATGAAATCAAATTCACAAGATTCCAAATTCACAAGATTCCAAATTCAAGTCCAAAAACAGTCTACAAATTACCAAAACAGTCCATATAAATACCGAAAGATAATTTCCAACACAGTTTCTTATACAAAAACGAATATCCAGTTCACAAATTAGCAAAATAGTCCACAAATTACCAACACATTTCAGTTTCTAGTACAAAGATAATATTGATAGTCTACACATTTAGTTGCTACCTAGCCACATATTTATCCAACCCACATGTGGTTGGGCAACCACTAAATTCCAAAAAAATTTAAAACTACCAACATTAGAAGTTAGACACCTCCATAAGGTGTAGAAGGAGATGTAGATGTACCTTCGGGGGACTTCGATTCCTCAAAAATTTCTAGTTGAATATTACAGAAATATTCTTACTACATGGCATTCATGCCACTTAGATCTAGCATCATCATCTTTGCCTCGAACTTCTTCTTCTTTAGTTCAAAGACCGCTTCACTTTTTTTGTGTGAACTTGTGATCACTACCCTTTATCGCATCGATGCTAATGTTGAGTCAAGCTGAGACGATGAGGTTATCCTCCTTTACAGTGAAAGATGCACCTCTTTGAACGTTTTTTGAAAGATGCATCTTTTCACCATCATTGGGGGTTGCTTGGACCACAACAGTAGAATGTTGTATTGTGGTATTATTACAATCTCCTCCTCCACTTTGTAAGAGTGTGGTGAAGAATGGGTCATCATCAAAATGTGTGTCCATCCTTGAAATCTTCCAAGGGAAAAGAGCCATAAAAAGTGAGCCAAATTAGTATCATTTTATATGCAAGTCCACTGGGACTTTATTCACATGTTCATTAATGTTAAGGAAGAAGCAAAGGGCCATATTAAATCTATCAAAGTAGAGGACAAGGACCATAACAGAATGCACAAAAGCATCACAACAAAGGGCATCACGCATGCACAATAAAAGGGCTGTCGGAGAGTCGCCTGCGGAGTAATCAACTGTCGGACAATGTAAAAAAGAAAAAAAGGAAGAGTGTTTCCAGGAGCAAACAATGGAGGAGAGTTGAGATTTTGGGGAAATGTAGACTATATTGTAGGCCTTGTACATGATAGAGACATGCATAGTTTTCGATCGGTTGTTTAACTTTTTCAGGACGACAGAAAACAAAACTATAAAAAAAAACCCAACTCAATAAAATAATAAATTCCACATCAAAGCAGACTGTAAATCGAAACCCATATAAATCGAAACAGAGTGTCCGTCGAAACCCATGTAAGAACCATGAAAATTGAATAGAGTGTAAATCGAAACCCACGTAAAGCAAAACACATGAAAAAATTCAAATCGAAAATCAGTTTGTAAGAAATACCCAAATGGCGATTTTGTTGTGACAGATTTGTGGAGGAAATGTGTAGGTCTCTTGTGGGCTAGAAGACGACGGTGTGGACGATTTGTGGGTTAGAAGACGACGGCTTGGATGATCGACGGAGAGACAACGACATGGACAATTGATGGAGAGAAGAGGGCGTGGACAATCGAAGAAGGCGCAGGTCTCTTGTGTTTCACACATTTCAAGATGAAGAAAAGAAAATCGAGAGAAATAGGATGAAGAAAGAGAAAGATTGAGGGAAAGGGAGAGGGGAGGTAGATGAAATAATAAAATATACATTTCAAGGGTAAACAGTAACAGTAACTCACCATATTTGGAGAGAAGTCCAGATTTACTGTAACTCAAGTGTTGAGTTTTGGACTTTTGGCTAGTCCAAAGTAGAAGTTTTTTCTCATATATAGCTAAAATTTAGACTTGCATTGGCATTTGGCTAGTCCAATGCTCTTCAGGAGTAGGCTCCTGGCACACTAAAATGCACTACCAAATCTAAACAAAGATAATGCAAGTTAGATTTAAGCCCAAGTTTATTTGGGTTTATTATATGGGTGAATATGTATTTTTCAATTTTACTGTACTATTTAAAAATGTTGTCAAACAAGCAGTCAATCAATCAAACAAATCATAGAAAAATAATCAACATAGCAATTTGGTCACGAAGTGAAAACTCATTTGAAGAACATCTTCAAAATCAAAAACCACTATGGGTGTAAGTCACCACCTAAAATTCACTATAGAAATTTAGTTTGTTACAACCAATTTAGAAATATTCACAAGACCCTTGTAGTAGCTAAATCTGGCATGCAATATCATGAGTGACCCACTCAATCTCTACACACATGCAGCTTCAGAACTCCATCCTTTCTATAGCTTCATCATGAGAATCTCTCGATCTCTACTTCAACGACAGCTCCAGAGTCCCTTCTGGCCATGAACATTTGCACCAACTGATTTAGCAATAGTTGACCTCAAGCACAATAGGATGTGGATCTGATTTGAAGAGAAAACGGAAGTATATATGGAATGAAATATTTTTCTCCCTTTCTTAACTCTCTATTAGCTCTATACGTGCTTGCCTTATTGTTCCTTTTTATAGCCACAATGGGACATGGTATTGAAACCCTAGTCAAAGTCATATTTTTACCATTCGTTCGAGCGAGTGTCAAGTGCATGATGTATCCTAGTTTTGTTCAAGCCATGACTCGAGCGCTATGTCAAGCAGGTGTCTAGCAAACTCTCTGTATGAACTTCCGCTCGAGTGCTATATCAAGCGGGCGTCAAGCGAACTTTCTATGTGAGCTTCACTCCAGCGAGTGTAGAGCGAACTCTCTGTATGAGCTTCCGATCAAGCGCAAAGTCGAGTGAGTGTCGAGCAAACTCTTTGTATAAGCTTCACTCGAGCAAAGGATTGAGCGCAGGTTGAGCAAACTTTCTGTATGAAGCTTAGCTCAAGTCATGTTGTGCTGGTTTCGATCCCTTGTCATTTTATCAGTTTTCGTTAGCCACTCAACACTAAACAAGTTACAACACAATTTAACACAGGTTGTCACATGAATATGCGAACACACTCATTTTACATTAACAAAGTTGAAATAGATTTTTTTTAAAAAAAAAAAAAAAAAGAAATTGAAGATATTTGATTTAATTTTCAAAATCTAACAGTGTATAAAATAGAAGAAATTGATCTTCACACCAGTATTTACCGATTGATTTGAGGATTGAAATAATTAAGTTGGAAGAAGTTACAACGGGACTTGATCAACTTGTTAGCACTCGAATCGGTTTTGGAGAAGGTGTTGTTGATAAATTTAGTTATTGAGATCTCTTTTAAGTAAGAATCTACACATGCAATCGTGTTTTGCAGAGTTATTGAAAACCACTGTTTATTGGACGCACAATCTTCGCTGCTTTATGAACATATCACAAAGAAGTGCTTATAATTAATTTAGAATGCTATGCATATCATAACACTTACTAATAAAATCTATGGCAAAATAAAATGTTAGAATGTCTACTACTTCAAGATTTGAGAATATTAAGATGTTAGAACCAAGTAATGTTTAGTTATTGAGAGATGTCTAATGTTCAAAGTATCTAGAACTTGATGAATTTCATCAAAATCATGCAACAGTTGAGAGAGGCATTCAATGGTGCTGGGAACGAGTAATTGTTAGGTAATTTTAGAAACAGGCATGTGGCAGGCATGTGGCATTCTTATTCTATTATAAGATGTCATGTTAATTAAAACTTATATTTGCAGAAGTAATTTCAATTACAATACATCATATTGTGATAGGATGAGAGCAACATGCATGTCATCCGATGGAACTGAGAATAAGTAATTGCTAGATACTCCTGGAACACGAACATGTGGTACTCTCATCTTATTACAAGATGTCATGCAAATTAAGATCTATACTCGCGTAATTTCAATTACATATCATATTGTGATGTGATGGCATCCGAATTTCAGGAGTTTCTAATAATTTTATATTTGAGAAGTACGCCTTGTAAGACCATGTAGCTATTATTGAACAAAGAAAGTTGTTGGATGAAACTAGAAAGGTCTGAAGAAATTTATGGACCTAATTTATATCATAAAATCGGTTCTATAAGAGATGATTGTTCATTCCTTATAAACATGCCCAAGACCTTGTCCACCGGCAATGTGGGATATTCCTCAACACCCCCGTCACGTGCAGGATGGCCAATATTTTTTTCTGGTACTTGTCACGGGATTAGTAGTGTAGGTCTTCATTTATCCTGTGGTAGGCTCTGATATCATGAAAAAATTTATAGATCTAACTCATATCATAAAACTGGTTCTATAAAAGAGGATTGTTCATTCATTATAAATATGTCTAAGACCTTATCTATAGACAATGTGAATTATTCCTCAATAAGGTCAAGTACTACTTAATTGAGAGAAGAACAATGGACACAAGGAATGGGTCAAAGTTATAAACAGTTGGCATAAAGAAAAGCATAGCTGTGACAGATAAGGGAACGTATTCGTTAATTAGGAATTCAAGCAATTAAAGATGAGATAACCTTTCGATTGAGGTTGTCATTAATATTTAGAAAAAGACCTCAAATGTCAAGATGACCTAAGTTTGAGAGATTTCCTTCCTCTCTCGTTTTTTTTTGTTTTAATGTTTATTTATATATTTTTATACTATTCTTTTAATTTATTTTCACAACTGCTTTTTTATTTTCAGTTTTTGTTTTAATGATATGATTTGTCATGTAGAAGTAAAACGTCGAGTTGTGAACTTCTAATTGGCTGAGTGTGTGTTACTTCTATATGTGCAATTAACCCAGCATTAATTTAGATCCAAACCAATTACCATCTATAACCCAACACGTACGTACACTCCGTTAGATAGGCAATTTACTCATGATGAGAATGCCTAGTTTATGATGAGAAATAACCATTATCCAATGCATAACATGAATTCACTAAAATGAGAATGCCTATTCTTCAAATATAAAAAATAAAGATACTCATAGTGCCCACTAATTTTTTTTTGCAAAAAAAGAAAAAAAGAAAAACTATATTCCAAAACTCCAAAATGTAAAAAAATAATAATATATATATATATATATATATATATATATATATATATATATATATATATACTGAAGCATTGTAATTGTCATGGACAGCCATAAAAAGAATAGATATATATGCATTTTCACAATTATAGGATGGTGATGATCAATCTAAGATGTAGCTCTAGATAATTACAAAATATCCAACTGGACGTTGGGTTGAATACTGTAAATCAGAATCCTATGTTAGTACTAAATGCCATCCACCTCATCCTACTTCGAGTACTACTACCAATTTCAGAAACTAAATCCACAATGGACATGACAAACAAAAGTTAAAAGTGTTAAAATGTAATTAAAAATGAAAAGCCAGCATAAATGTTTGGTCTACACAAAAATTTTACGTAAAAAATTTACAAACTGACGTGACTTAATATGATCTATTATATAGCAAAACTATTTTTTTTTTTTTTTTTTTTAATGAAGTAGATCTGAAAACATTAAACCACATCATCGTATAGACTTTTATGTATAAGATTTCTGTACAGACTTAGCAGTACTTCTCGTAATGAAAACATATAGGACTTGGATATAAAAGTAACTTGAATAAAAACTAAATGTAAAAGCAGATATAATAAAAACAATTTTTTGGTGAGATGAGTTAATTTCTAGACATTCAAGAAAGTGTCCGACAATTGTTCTCATGTAATTACTTGAGGGAAGAAAAATGAATACAAAAAGTAGTTTTTTTTTTTTTAAATCAAACAATACAAAAAGTAGTTGGATGAAACATCAGGCACTTAATTGAGAGAAGAAAAATGACACAATAATTAATTAATTAGAGGAATAGACTGCAAAATTGAAATCTCAGAGTATGGGACCCCTACAAAAGCAGAGTACCCACGGTAAGACCAAATTACAGGACCAACGCAAAGACCAAACCAAAACAGAGGATGCACTACGGCTCCAACGGATTTCCAAATATTACAAAAAACAGGGCCCACGCTATCTAATACGTAAATATTGCATATTGAGCTTGTCCGTGCGAACAAGTCCACGGAGTTTCGTTGACAACTGCGTGATAGTGTGCCAAAATTTATCATGTCCCTGAGCACCATATTTTGCCAAGTAGTCAGCAGGGGCGTTCCCTTCCCGAAATACATGCTGGATTAAGTGTTGTCCTTCTCTTGTGAGTCTCAAAATTTCCTCCCAGAATTCCTCAAGATACCACACTCCACACTTATCACTGTTAACCAATCGAACCACCATCAAAGAATCTGATTCCACTACCACTCCCTGGATACTTCGTTCTTTACACAGCTTTAGCCCATGTAAAATGGCTTTAATTTCTGCTGATGTGCTGCTACTAATTCCCAGATTTTCAGAGAATGCAAAGACAACATTACCTTGATCATCTCGGAGGAGTCCTCCTGCACCCGAAGCCCCTGGGTTATTCAAACTGCATCCATCCGCGTTTAGCTTAAATTTTCCTTGCTGCGGCTTCATCCATCTAATCACTTGGATTTGTTTTGGTTTCACAGGGACCACTAAAATATTCAGTGCCCGCAAAGTCTCTTGATCCCCAATTGCAAGTTTCCGAAATTTTGAAGACTCTTTCACAGGGTCCATATTAACAAGTCCTTTCCCTCTCGAGGATTTCCAAGTTCTTCAATGATGGCCTCTATTTTTTCCACTCCCACTTACATAAATAATTTTAATTACAAGTTATATTGTGAAAGGATGAGAG